>NC_044986.1:48302443-48621315 GCF_008728515.1 Papio anubis | reverse complement strand
AAAGCAACAGTGGTGTGTATATAGGAATACTATGCAGCCACAAAAAGGAATGAATTAACAGCATTTGTAGTGACCTGGTTGAGTTGGAGACTATTATTCTAAGTGAATTAACTAAGGAATGGCAAAGCAAAGATCATATATTTTCACTGATGTGGGAGAGCTAAGCTATGAGGACACAAAGACATAAAAACGAAACCATGGACTTTGGGGACTTGGGTAGAAGAGTGGGAGGGGGGCAAGGGATAAAAGACTACAAATATGGTGCAGTGTATACTTCTTGCGTGATGGGTGCATGAAAATCTCACAAATCACCACTAAAGAACTTACTAATGTAACCAAATGCAACTGTACCCCAATAACTTATGGAAAAAAAAGAGCCATCTAAATAAATTATAGAAAACATTCCCACAAAGTCATGGTAGGTAGCAGCTACAAAGAATAAGGAAGATCTGTATGACAAGGTATTTATTAAGTGGAAAAAGTGGCAGAACATTATGTCACATTGAATCTCATTTGTATAGGATGTAAAAGATAAATGTGTATATTATATATAT
Source organism: Papio anubis (assembly GCF_008728515.1). Classification (NCBI taxonomy): domain Eukaryota; kingdom Metazoa; phylum Chordata; class Mammalia; order Primates; family Cercopithecidae; genus Papio; species Papio anubis. The sequence goes on along the minus strand of NC_044986.1, from coordinate 48,620,761 downwards.
AATACACACGTGTACGTACATACGTACATATGTACTTGTAAATGCATAGAAAAATTGTCTGCATAAAAATTCCCTGTAACGATTTCTCCACATGAACTGGGGGATCTAGAGGAATTACTTTATATTTGTATTGGTACTATTGTCTGTTTTTAAACATGAATTATAGCATTTTTAATTTATAAACGAATTTAAAAGTTGTTGCATTTGTTATTAGAAGCATTTTCTAATTATCTAATAATTACATGCAATTATATCTATATTATCGATTATACTACACCTATATTATCTGTAATTATGATATCTAATCTAATTATTAACTGCTATCACTGACATAGTATTTCAGAGAATCTGTTTTGCCATCAGAACTAGAATCTTAGTTCTACAGCTTTCTAAATGTGAACTGTTGCTGGAAACTTATCTCTAAGCTATGAATTCCTTGTCAGTAATGTGAGAATAAGTTATGAATTAAAATGAGGTTCAAATGGGATACAACTAAGAAGAGATTTCTCTATCATATGTAATTCTTGGAACAATAATTTGTTAATTATATTAAGCTTAAACAAGATTACTATAAAACAGTAGAGGCAAGGAGAAATACATACATACATACATATATATATATATATATTTTTTTTTTAAATTCTCCAAGCTTCCCCTTCAAGGCTTGGAATTTACCTTTGTTGTCTTAAAGGCATAATACATTATTTAAATTTTCTAAATTGAACATAGACATTTCTTCTTATCTTCTGTTCAGTTTGATGAAGCAGTTTCAAATTTTAATGTGAATAAAAATTTTATACAGTTGACTCTTATGTAACATGGGTTTGAACTGAATGGGCAGTTCAAATCCTGCTTATGGGGGATTTATTTTTTAAATAAGTGCAGTCAGGCCTCCACATTGTCAGGTTCCACACTGGCAACAAAATGCAGATGGAAAGTGCCGTATTCTCGAGATGCAAAACTCACATATAAGGAAGGAAGACTTTTTGTATCCATGGGCTCTGCAGCGCCAACTGCAGCATTTGATTATGCTCAGACTTTGGTGATCTGTGAGGGTCCTGGAAGCAATCCCTCACAGATATGGAGATATTTTTCAAAGGCAATTTTAACAGGGCTTATTTTTTATATGCCAGTTTAAAAACTTACTACATGTATCTATAGGTAGTGAGTGTGAATTGTAGCCCCCTCAAAATATGTCTACCCAAAACCTCAGAATGTGACCTAATTTAGAATGAAGGTCTTTACAGATAAGGTAAGTTAAGGTAAGGTAAGGATGGATGTTGAGATAAGATCGTGTGGATTAGAAAGATTATCTGTCATTGTCATCCAATAGCAAGTGTCCTTATGAGAAGCAGAAGAGAAAAGGACACAGAGACATGGAGAAGGCCATGTGAAGATGGAGGCAGAGACTGGAGTTATTCTGTCACAAATCAAGAGAGGCACCAGCAGAAACTGGAAGAGGAATAGAAGGACTTTCCCCTACAGCCTTGGGAGGGAGTCCTGCTGACACCTTGATTTCAGACGTGTTGCCTCCAGAACTGTGAAAAAATTAATTTTTATTGTTTTAAGTCACAAAGTTTTTTGTAATTTGTTATAACAGCCCTGGGAAACTAATAAAATATACAATGATCATATCAATTATTGTCCTAACCAGGTCACTTCTGAGAATGAAAGGGAGCACTGTGATTAAGTATACTAGTACAATACAGATAAATAGCATTGTTCTTAACAAACAGGACACATGGTCAGTCAATCCATAAAACATGAGACTGCATCGTAATGCATGCAAAATGGTTAGCAGAGTGACTCTAACAGAGTATGCCCTCAGTTTTAAAAGTAACTTTTATTGTAATTATATTACATATAATGATAGGATAAAATGAACTGGGGCTCTGGAATTGTGGATGATCTGATTAGGGTTGCAGGATGGAGGTGGTGCAAAGGAGAGGCAAGAAAATGAAGGTGAGAGAAAAGAGAAATCATTGGCCAAAGGAACATCTCTGTCAGACTAGTAGTAGTTGGCGATTGCTAAGAATTCCGATTGCCACAGCTGGTCTCTGCCTAGACTGTCTTAGCCAAAAATCATGAATAAGGTTTAAATTCTATCTCAGTTGAATAACTTGGAAAATCTGTCCTAATCTACTATTGAGTTGTAAAAGGAATAATCAGAATTTGAAAGGGTAGATGGGAAAATACCCATAAGTGTATTTTAGAGACTAGATTCCTAGAAGAAATTTTCTTTTTCCTTTTTTTTTCTTTTTTAATTGAGACAGGGTCTTGCTCAGTGCTCTGTCACCCAGCCTGGAGTGCAGTGGCACATTCACTCACTGCAGGCTTGACTTCTGGGACTCAATCTATTCTCCTACCTCAGCCTCCTGAGTAGCTGGGACTACAGGCATGTGCCACCATGCCTGGCTAATTTTTGTGGTTTTTGTGGATATGGGGTTTCACTATGGTGTCCACACTGGCCTGTCTAGAACTCTGGGGCTCAACCAATCTGCACCCATTGGCCCCTCAAAGTGGTGTGAGCCACCATGCCTAGACTAGATTTCTAGGAGAAATTCTTCTAATTCAACCATCCAGCAAGAAAAACTTAGTGTGAGAACTGAAAGAGACATTGACCTGGTCAGTCGAATTCTCTATTTTAAAATTGGAAGTGACTGGGCGCGGTGGCTCATGCCTCTTATCCCAACACTTTGGGAGGCTGAGGCAGGCGGATCAAGAGGTCAAGAGATCGAGATCATACTGACCAACAGGGTGAAACCCTGTCTCTACTAAAAATACAGAAATTAGCAGGCGTGGTGGCATGTGCCTGTAGTCTCAGCTACTCGGGAAGCTGAGGCGGGAGAAACGCTTGAACCTGGGAGGCAGAGGTTGCAGTGAGCCGAGATTGCGCCACTGCACTCCATCCTGGTAACAGAGCATCTCAAAACAAACAAACAAACAAACAAAAATTGGAAGCCAGCAGTATTCTGGATATCATGTAAAATGGTATCATGTAAGAATGATTTCTCCTATTTTTACTATACACTTCTGCTTTCAGGAAGAATTAGAGTCTTTTTAAAAGATACAAGCGAGTAAAACTTTTAAAATAGATATTAAAATTTAAAATGTTCTTAAACAAACCAGAAACAAATCTAGGATAATATAGGTACTGTAAGCACTACATTTATCTCTGAATAGTTAGTCATCAGGATGAAATAAAAGCATATCTGACACACACAAAAAATTACTATTAAGTGATTATAAGAAAGCAATTTATCCCAAGATTATTTTTTGACATTTGTACAACATAACAACCACAATGTGTAAAATATCTTTAACAATGAATTTACAGTTAATACATTCTTTATATTAATATTTCTTACCACACAACTATAATTGTCACATTGTTCTTTGAATACTTTATAGAGAAAAAGTGTATAGCTTGGGTCCAAATATGTCTCTGCTAACATGTTTGTAAAGACAAAATTGTAGAGGTATGAAAATTCTTTGAGAATAATAGTAGTTATTACCATTGGAATATAATTCCCAATTTCCTTCCTTCTAACACAGTTATGTCAAAATACAATTTAGTGGTTTTAGTTCAGGATGGGAGTATACAGTTTTATAAATCTTAATGTCTCTCTGCCTAATATAAGAGAAACTTTTTTTTTCATTAATGAATAGCTATATATCTTTTTTCTTGAATTGTCCAAGAGAAGAAAGGAGTAATTATTTTAGATCAAGAAGCGTTAATGAACTCTTTGGGCCAGGCACAGTGACTCGTACCTGTAATCCAAGCACTTTTGAGGCAAGTAGATTGCTTGAGTCCAGGAGTTTGAGAACAGCCTGCACAACATTGTGAAACCCCATCCATACAAAATATACAAAAATTAGCAGGTGTGGTTGCGTGTGTTTGTCGTCCCAACTACTCAGCTACTTTACTTGGGAGGCTGAGGTGGGAGGATCACTTGAGCCAGGAGGCAGAGATTGCAGTGAGCTAAAATCGCCCCTCTTCGATCTACCCTGGGCTACAGTGCAAGACTTTGTCAAAAAAAAAAAAAAAAAAAGAACTCTGTGGAATGGCAAGTGAATTCTCCAGCTCCTAAACTTGGCAAACTGCTGGGATGATTCATAAAAATTCTTGCTAGGAAAAAAAAAAAAAAAAAAAAAAAAATGAGCTCATTCTGGAAACTGGAAGTGATGTTTTATCTTTATTTTTTTAAACAAATACTTAATTACCCACATCATAAGGAAGGAATGTTTTAATCAAAGATAATGGAATGCATTAAACAAATGCATTTCCTCTTCAGTTACTGTTTCTTTGGTTATGTTTTTTCTGTGTTCTAGAACATGTGGAGATTATTACAAAATGTACTAACAATTTCACATAAAATTACTGCCCTTACTTGCTCTGTCCACATTATAAAATTGGAATCTGTAGACATATAATTATATGCATGCTTTGTTTCAATTAGGTAAATATACAAATTTAAAGGTCATATATTTGAAATAGATCTCATAAGGCAAAGAAATATAAATATATCAGCACAAATAGCAACTACTGCCATTCATCTTAATAAAAATTTAGATATCCAATAAGAAATTAAATATAAAGTGATTTCTCAATTCTTAGCCAGTATGGATTAAATGTCAGCCCTGTGAAGGAGAGAGAGACTAGTGAGATATGATTATGGTTTCTCATGGTCTATATATCCATGTTTCATCCAGAATGCAATCAGTCTTATTCTGCTACTATGCTTAAAACCATTTATCAGCAGGTAATTGGAAGCAAGGAGGGAGCAGGAGGAGAGGGAAAACAAAAAGGTGTCAGATACAGATTCTGAAACTGATTTTAGTTTAAGACCCATATATTGTACCTAAAGACAAGGACAGTAAACTATTGAAAGACTATCTAACGTTCTAAATTATCTGTCAAAATAAAAGTTATATTGGAATGCAGTTTAAAATTTGGCTTCTTTTTATTTACACATTCAAATATAACAATATTTTCAGCATGTTTCCTTTTCACTACATTACTAAGCTATGTAACAATTTCAGACAATATTAGTGTCTTGTAACCTATCACTACTTGGTAAAGAATACAACACAATGCATAGAACAACAATAAAAGGCAATTATAACAACTAACATTTACTAAAAATGTTCCATGTGTTAGGTCCCATTCTAAGCAATTTTATAAATAATGACACATTTAATGTTCATAATTACACAAAGAGGTAAGCATAATTAGTATCTCCATTTTATAGACGAAAAAAATTGAAGTACAAAGAATTTAAATGACCAAGATCACATGACTAATTAGCAGAATAACCAAGGTTTGCACACAGAAATTTACCTTCAGGACCCATGCTCTTAGGTAATCAATATATAATACATCAAAGTAAAATATAAAAATTTTAGAAGCCTATGTTACTTGTTGTACTCACATTTCAAATATGGGCAACTGCCATAGCTTGAATTTGTAGTAATTAATTTACTGGCTATTTACTGTGGCATAGGAACTGGTCTATGTAATTCACATGAGTATTCTCCCCATTTTATATACAGGGAAACTGAGATTCAGAAAGTTTAAATTCTTCAATTAAAGTCATACAGTGGTAAATTGAATATTTAAGCATTCAAAGATAGCCATTTCTGCCTTTCTGATATTGTCTCCCCTCTTGTATAATTACAGTTTAAGCAATAAACTCTATAAAGGAATCATTACAGTTTACGTTGGTTACTGGTAATGGGTAACTGATAACTGGAGTCTTGTAATTTTGAAATTAACCACAGGTAACACATATTTTATAATATGGTTATGGTTCTTACTTTTTAGTAACTGAAAAGGACAGTTGTTTTTATTTATTATTATTATTATTATTGATATGGAATTTTGTTCTTATTGCCCAGGCTGGAGTGCAGTGGCATGATCTTGGCTCACTGCAACCTCTACCTCCCAGATTCAAGCGATTCTCCTGTCTCAGCCTCTCGAGTAGCTGGGATTACAGGTGCCCACCAACATGCCTGGCTAATTTTTGTACTTTTAATAGAGACGGGGTTTCACCATGTTGGCCAGGCTGGTCTTGAACTCCTGACCTCAGGTGATCTGCCCACCTTGACCTCCCAAAGTGCTGGGATTACAGGAGTGAGCCAACGTGCCCGGAGAGTTATTCTTAACCATTCTGTATTCCTCTTTCCCGCAGATCACTGCCACCTGACATTAGCCAAACCAACAATCCTTCATGCAGAAAGGAAAGTACTGTGGAGAAGAAAAGACCATTTCTTCTTGTACTCCGTTGATAGCTTTAAATTCAAAAATAACATAAAAATTAGGGTCTTGCAACAAGATCAGAAATTGATGGATCAATACTCTGCCTGGCTTGTAGAAATTTGTTGACCTCTGCTAGAGAAGGCACCGGAAATCAGTAGTCACTCCTGCGGCCAACACTGCTACTTTGTTGGGTTTTTGAGATTTAAAATAATTTCTCCCTATTATTCTTGTTTTCTGTAGATTATATAACACTATCTGCCACCAGGTGGAGAAAGAGAGTCACAATTTCTGGTCTATTTATCAGGGCCTTAGGATTAGAATTTTAAAAACTGAGAGCAAAAAAATTGTTCATAAAACTACTGAGTTTTTTAATCTTGAAAAATAAGCATTAATCAAGTCATCTGTTTTAGAAAGAAAAAAGCGAATATAAAATTGCCTATATCTACTCTCTTCAAAAATTTGACCAGCCCCAACACTAAGCATAACTACCATTTTCAGACAAAGCAAAAGTGACCTCAATCCTAGTTGCCCAGTAGAATTGCCTAGGGAGCTTTATCAATGTCCAGGCCCCATTCCAGTCAAACAGGGCCAGAATTTCTTGGAAGGAGGCCCAGGCATCCATATTTTTAAAACACTTGCCATGAAATTCTCGTGTATAACCAGAGTTGAGGTTCACTACTCTATAGAGTTAGATGGTTTTTTTTAAAGGAAGTGCAGATTGTTGAAAGCGGCTATTACCAGCAACAGAGTCTGAATCTCAACACAGCAGATTTATAATAACTTAAATCGGGCTCCAGAAAACTGATTTATACCAACAAAATCATAAGTTATAATTTATAAATTAGAGTGTCAATATATTAATTTACTTTTAAGAAATGACAAACTAGGCCACATTAATTATGTTGGGGAATTAAATCTTCCCCAAAGTAGATAATTATTCATTTATTCACAATTCAGGAGCAACAAATATGCTGGAAGCTGGGCAAAAGAACGTAAGATCTAAATTCAGATCATTTGATGTATCTACAAACCTAATAGTGGTCAGTAAATAATCTTCAGTGAAAATGGTATCAACCTAAACATGATAATCTGTTGGGTTATTCTGTGGTAGTAAGATTTTATAGACAGAAATAGCGCCATCAGTCAGCCAAGCCCCATCTCCTCTGGGTAAAGCTAAAGAAACACTCATATTTTAAAAACTCACTCCTCCTTTTTCCCTGCTTCCTGAGCATCAGATGCACCTGTGATGGGTTAAAGGGTATGATGGAGTTTATGTCATTTTTCTTTTTTTTTGAGACAGAATCTCACTCTATGGCTCAGGCTGGAGTGCAGTGGCGCAATCTCGGCTCACTGCAGGCTCTGCCTCCCGGGTTCACGCCATTCTCCTGCCTCAGCCTCCCGAGTAGCTGGGACTACAGGCGCCCGCCACCGCGCCCGGCTAGTTTTTTGTATTTTTTAGTAGAGACGGGGTTTCACCGTGTTAGCCAGGATGGTCTCGATCTCCTGACCTCGTGATCCGCCCGCCTCGGCCTCCCAAAGTGCTGGGATTACAGGCGTAAGCCACTGCGCCCGGCCTATGTCATTTTTCAAAGAAAAAAACACAAAAAGTGACACAGATGATTTGCCATGCATGACTTTGACTCAGGATAGCTTGAGGGATAGCTTGAGACCTCAACAAATAACCAGCCAGTAGGAAAATTATAGGGCCAGAAAACAACAACAGCAACAACAACAACAACAGCAACAAAAACTGGTTGACAAAGGAAAGTAACCGGCTACTTAGCAGCTTTGGTGATGGCAGTGAAGAAGTCCTAAGCAAGTGTTCCAAGATGACAGCAGAATCAAATATGGCTCAGGCACCGGAATTTTAAAATGAGTATGTTATACAAGTTGAAAAGACAGGTTAACAAGAGCAAAGCAAGATCCAAGGGTGTTGGCTGCCAGTTGTTTCCAGGCACTGCCTCATTCTAGAGGGGTACCTAGAACAAGAGCAAAGCTACCAGGTAAGCTGGATGCTCTGTTAGGAACATTGGCTCTGGAGTCTGATTACCTTTTGCTCTACCACCTCCAACCTATGTATTTTGGAATACATTTCCCTTAACATGTATTTTCTCATCCGTGAAATGGGGAGATAACCATTCCTATTTCACAGAGGTCCTATAAGAATTAACAAAGACAGTCTAGGCAAATCACAGTGGTTCTTCTAAAAGTGTGATTCCCTAGACCAGCAGCATCAGCCTTAACTGGGAAGTGCAAATTTCCCAAACTTACCCCATACCTATTGAATCAGCAGCTCTGAAGGTAGGGCCCAGTAATCAGCCCTCCAGATTTAACAAGCCCTACAGGTTTTACTGATGTACGCTAAAGTTTAAAGACAACTAATTGGAAAGGTAGTAAAACCTGAATACATGGAAGCAAGCAGAATCCCTGTCCCATATACTGGACTAATAATAGGAAGCAAGTAGGGAATACTAAAGCTAAAGTGCTATACGGGAACATAGGGTTCATCTGAGGCGTACCAGCTCCTAGGTCTGCTTATCAGGGAAGCCAGCCCAGGATACATGAAACAGCAAACTTGACTATAGCAATTGGAAATGAGTTAGTAGCACTTAAATCTGGGAAGCATATTTTATTTCTAACCTGATGAGATTGCGGCTGCTGATTCATTACTCAATCAGCTGTGGTTTGGAGTGAAAGGCACATGATAGAAACATACCCACCTAACTCTATCATTCCAAAGATATTCAGCGTAATAATTTCCCGGATAGTGCTGCTCGGTGAGACAGCATCTCACATATCTTCAGTCATTCTAAGTCCTCATTTTTCTCTGGGCTAAACAGAGTTGGTTTCTTCTCAAACTGTTCACTATCTGGTTAGAATGCCCCAAATAATATATATGTATTTTTCTCCTGTTCAATGTCTCTCTTAAAATATGATACGATTCCCCCAAAACACGTAGTTCTTAGCTCACATCAATCATATCTCCATTCTTCATTAGATTACAAGCCACCTGAAGTCTCAGGACCTGAGTCAATTCTTTATCCCTCATATCTATTGTAAAACCCTAACCAGGAGTCACAGTTTGAAAAATGTTGTTCAAGAAAGCTATATACATGATGATCCACATACATTTTAACTTTGTACAAACAAGAATATACATTTTCCAACCATTAAATTTCTATAATTAGCCACTGTTTTAGCTGGTCCACCTACCATTTTATATTTGTCTTTCTGCTTGTTGGCTCTAAAATAATCTCTAAACAAAGAAACCAGCATATTTTACCATATATCTATACAGTAGCTAGGCACATCTCAGGTTGAGCTTTTATGTATAAATCTATACCACTCCTTTATTTTAAACAAGCGCTATAGCTGATAAAGAGGTTTAAAAGTGATATACGTAGCTGGCGTGGTGGCTCACGCCTGTAATCCCAGCACTTTGGGAGGCCAAGGCGGGCGGATCACCTGAGGTCGGGGGTTTGAGACTAGCCTGGCCAACATGGCAAAACCCGGTCTCCAATAAAAAAATACAAAATTTAGCTGGGTGTGGTAGCAGGCGCTTTTAATCCTAGCTACTCAGGAGGCTGAGGCAGGAGATTCATTTGAACAAGGGAGGCAGAGGTTGCGGTGAGCCAAGATCATGCCACTGCACTCCAGCCTTGGTGACAGAGCCGCACTCTGTCTCAAAAAAAAAAAAAAAAAAAAAAGAAAAGAAAAAGAAATTGCTATTTGTTCTGTCATCATAGGTTATGTGGACAACTCAAAATTTGTCTTGAAGGACAATGGATTAAGCATTTTAAGGGTTACATATCCCTCCTTTGAGCTTAGGTACAAAGTGTAACATTTGAAAGTGAATATTTTCATTAAAGGACTCCAGAAAATGTGTATTTTCTAGCCTAATTATTAACACATTCCATTCCTGCCCTCTTTACATTGCATCAGACAGATCTGCTGAGGGCTAAAATACTGTGTTATATTTAATAGTCATGTGTTAAAGTGAAAACAGTTGGAGAGCATTCAGAGGAAAAACTTCTGTAAATTCCCTTGAAACTTTACTGGAAGCACTAAGCCAAGGAACTTTTGGATCACACCTCGAAAAAGGAATTTTAAGCTTATCAACCTTCCAAATTGGATTGAAATAGCAAGATTTGGTGAAAGGAATCCAAACTAACTCAGGTATATGGCCTTTCTATAGATACAAAAAGACAGATGTAGGTAATCAAAATAGGACCAGATTGCCAGTAGTGGGGATTCCAAAATATACACTTAAAACAAATGTTCAAATCTTTCTGTATTGTTTAGGCTGGTAAAACTCACTTTAACAATCTTTTTAATATTTAGTCCTCAGCATCAAAAAACAAAAGCAAACAAAGAACGTTTATCATAATAAGATTTTTTTTCTAAGTAATCTGTATGACCCATCTGAATAATCAATTCTTGTTCTCTTGTTATTTAACATTATACATGTACATGGGATCCTTGTTTAAAAACTTTTTTCATTTACATGGCTTATGAATGGATATATTATTTTACAGTTATACTTTTTGAGATCTTGCGAATTTTCTGTAATCATTGATATGAATATGGAAAATATTTTTAAATATTCAAAATTGATCTTTCCCAATTCTTATCATTGGTCTTATTTTCCAACCTTACTCATCTTGACTACTGTTCTCTGAACTCTCTCCAAATTTAAAACACACCTATCTAAACCAGCTGAATATGATTTTCAAATATATTCTAGTATTAGCTGGCATCTCTGTAATGATTTGACTGTTTTAAATCAAAGAAGTCCAATAGCCAGCGTTGCTGTCAATTGTAAGCCAGTCATCAAGAGAAGAATTGCACCAAATTTACCAACATGTTGCTTCTCTGTAGAAACAAGAGTTTGAGGAAGCTACATTGTTTTTTTAACATTTTATTACTTTCTTCTAATAAAGAAGCTCAGTGATTTTAATTTAAACAATTAAATTGCTTTAGAAGAAATTTAGGAGGCTAAGGCTAGGGTCAAGAGGCTGAGACTCCACCCTGGGCAGACCAGACTGCTGAGTTCAATCTCAATGACACATTGGGAATCTGTGAAACCCCTAACATAATGAGTTACTCAGCCTTTCTTTTAAGGTTAATACACATTTTTCTGAAAGCCGTATTAACATGTAAAATTGGAATAATGTGGAAGAGCCCATACATGCACTCAAGAACACCCAATTTGGATAAGAGTTGAGACCTGGAAAGAGCATTAGTGTTTGGAAAGAATCTGTTAGGTTATTAACACATCTAAATGGTCAAACTGGACTTTTGGCAGACTTGATAATTGAGAGCTGTAGGAAGACTCTTCATCTAATCAAAGACATATGTGTTCTGAAGTCTTTTCAGTTCTATAACATTGCTACAAGGGAAAAGAAATTTCCTTTCAAGAGGAAAATCATAGTTTGAAAGAGTTGCTTTACGTCTCAGGGCAAATACTTTCCAGGTAGCGTATTAGCTACCTGCTCCTCTGAGACCACTGATGAATACTACCAAGTAGCCAGTGATTATGAAAGTATTTGTTACCAGAGTCTTTTTAGCCTCATCCTGGGATGTTTCAGAACTTCACACTATTCCCATTCTATCTCCAGAAAAAACTTGCTCTTGAACATTTCTCCCTTATTTTAGCACCTGCTTGCTTGTCTGAACACCATCTTAGTTGCCTTTATGGAAAATTAGTGAGTGTATGGACTTTTTGAAGCTCCTTTTTAAATTTTATTTTATTTTTTTTTTTAGAGACTAGGTCTTATTATGTTGCCCAGGCTAGTCTCAAACTCTTGGGCTCAAGCAATCCTTTGGAACTATAGGTGCACCCCACCACACCAGCTTAGTCACACAAGTGTGATTCTAAGCACTTTCAGTTTCTCTTGCTCTCATCCAATAATTTCCCTCTTTCAGATGGTTTACACCTTGCTTTAGACCTCTTTTGATCCTAATGGTGTATTTCTTTTGGCTGTTTCCCAGTAATTATCTAAAACCCTTCATTGCAGTAGTAAGATGATTTTTATATTTTTCTTCGTTTTCTTTTTATTTCCCTCCTATTCTTATCAGATCAAGTTCATGTTATAATTCTACAATAGATAAATCATTCACCCATTTAATTTCCTCCATGATCTTGCTATTCAGAGAATGGTCTGTGGTTTGAGAGTCTACGCATCACCTGGCAGAATCTAGGTCCCACCCAAACCTACAGAGCCAGAATCTGCATTTTAACAAAACCCCAGGTGATATATATTCCCATTAAATTCTGAGAAACGATGATCTATGATGTCACTGATATGTGGTAATATCTTCTTGAACTTATTTCATGATGCAGATTCTCTACCTTATGAGACAGATCAATTCATCGTTAGGCAGCTTTCACCATAAGAAAGACCTTCCTTACATTGAAATGTTATATTTTAATATCTCCATGAATTTCATCCATAGGTCTATGTTCTACACGCTTGGGCCACCCCCAAATTTAATCATTTTCTTATATGACATTCTTTCAAACATGTTAAAATAAATATCATGTTTCACTTACTTTTTTCTGTTTTAGAGTAGAAACATTCATTTTGTTGCTTCAAAACTTCTTCATATCATATGATTTCAAAATGTTTCCACCCTAAAGACATTTCAGTTAGATTCTACTCCCAAAAGAAAACCTTCCTAAAGTTTAAGAATCTCATCATCTAGCATTTAGGGACCGGATGATTGGTGACATGGAAAATTAGTAAGACTCAGGGATGGAACCCACTTTCTGATATTATTGCTGCCATACCATTTTCGTCAAAATCCTAACCACTACTACAAATAATTGGCATGCCATCAGTTGGAAACATTGTGTCTGTCTGATATACACCTATGTGTTTACTTTCCTTAAGGACTTTTTAAATACACGGAGACCTGGAAATATCCAAATACATTTACCTAGCAATTTTCAAACTTTAAAAAATGTTTTTTAGGCCTATCACCTTGTATGAAAGTGATGGGATTTTTTTCCCCTTTGTTCTCAATAAATGCAGCACTATTAATGGGAGTATGATTTGAATTCTCTGAAGTTACATCAAGTAAAAGAAAACCATTATATAGACTCAAAGAGAAATATCAGCATTGAATTGTATGGGACAAATCTTAAAAATAGAAGGCTATGTTCTCATAGGGGAAAGTGCAATCACAAACTCTATGATGACATTTAGTCCTGTGGAAATTTGAGTGTTCTTTAGCATTCCAGCACTTAGACATCAATTCATGGTGGTCTCAAGCTATGTTTTTGTTCTGGCACATTAAACAGAACGAAGACATATGTCTAAATTTAAGACATCCTTTTAGTGCTCTGTGCACGAGAGCCAGCTGAGAAATTTGAACTATTTCAAAGCACTAGAAAAGGAATTGTAGACACATCCTTTGTTTGGGCATATATTTTTAATTATCCTGCCTTTTAATATTCTTCTCCATTTGAGGATAATCAGACAAAATGGATCCTGCTGGGCATTGTCATGCTTAATAAAAGTAAGACTGAACATCTGCAAATATGGCGACAGTGTGGCGCATACGATGCACCAGTGACTGGGCTGCATTCTGATGTAATTATAACACCACATGTAGCTGTAATAATGTGACTCCCTGTTTACACTGGTTCTAGCACTTGGAGTAAACTCTCCTTGAGTTAGGTGCTAACCAATTTCAACCAGGGTAGGCACATAAACTAATGAAGGATTATATTAAATGCAGAATGTAGATACTGGTGAGAGTAGGCAGATATAAGGCTGTAGACTATCGTTTTGAATCTGCAGCCAGGGATCAATTATCTGGGTTTAATCCCATCGATTGCTATCTGTGTGACCTTGAGTGAGTCCTCAAATTCAGTGAAGTGGAGATAATCACTGTGCATTTCTCATAAGACTATAGTAAGGCTTTAATGTAATAATATACATAAAGGTTTTCCCTACCTCCTCTTCCACTGCTTTTTTTTTCTTTCTGTTTACCTTTTAAAATAAATATCTATTGCCATTTTTTTTCTTTCCTTTATTAAAAAGCTACTACAAAAGACCAAGTGAAATAAGTGGCTCAGGGTTGTCAGACTTCACTGATGGTTGGGGCTAGTGTACAAAGGGGGTGGCAAATAGTTGCTGTCAGGAAATTGGCTACATTTCGGGGTTTGAGATGAGAGCTGGCTTCCTCAGTGTGAGAGATGGGAAGGGGAAGCTAGAATGAACTGTGTGGTTTTGAACTGGAATTAAAGGTATCAGCAGAAACTCAGCATTTTGTAGATAGGAAATAGAGATAAATATAGATATAAATGTACACGTATGCATGTATACGTATATGCACGAGTACATATGTTTCCTAGCTCTGTGCCCTGAAAGAGCCTGAGAGCAGTGATAACACAAGAGCAATGAAAACACTTAGTGTCCAGATCTTGGTTTCCAAATAACAATAAACACTTGGTTTCTAAACATCACTTACTAAAAGGAATTCAAGCTTTTTAGAGAAATGGCTAATTTTAGGGATAGGTTGGGCAAAGAACAGGAAGATCCTGGAAATTTTTATTACACCATAAAGTAAGGAAATACTCAAAGAATGGTGGGAACTTGTCTAAAGAATAGGGAAGCTAGCTTGAAAGAACTCCAATTAGTCAAATCTGCAATAATTTTTGAGCATCTAAATCTATCATGAGAGTAGCAGACTATAACACATTGAAAAAATAGGGACCCATGAATCCGCATGGATATTCATAAATAAATAAATGAGAAAGCTCTTTCTTATCATAGAAAGCCAACTCATAATAGATATGAAAGAAATGATGGTAGTGAAAAGTCACCTTTTGGTAACCATTAGAATAAGTATTCAGAAAAGAAACACCAATGATGTTAATGGATGAACATAGAATGAAAAATGGTATTTCATGTGATCTCTAAGTATCCTCCCTCAAAACATGCGTTGATTACAGTGGAGAAACCTGCAAACGCCATCTTAATCAAGGGATTACAGTTAACACCACCAGTAGTATCATGTGCCACTCAAAAGGATCCAATGAAAACATCTCAGCACATGAGTCTAACCATGAATAAACATTACACAAACCTAATTTGAAGGATGTTGTACTCGACAACTGGCCTGTAATCTTCAAGAACATCAAGGTCATGAAAAATAAGGGGAGCATGAGGAACTGTTCCAGGTTGAAAAAGACTAGAGAGACAACACAACTGGGTACAATGCGTAATTCCTGGATTAAATTTTTTGCTAGGACATTACTGGGACAATTGGTAAAACTGAAATAAGGTCTCTGAGTGAAGGGCATGTGAGAATTTTTTGTGCTCTTCTTGCAGTTTTTCTGTAAGGTTGAAACTAATACAAAATAAAGTATTCAATTTAAAACGTGAGAAAATCAAACTATGTCAAGTGCCTGATGTAGTAAGGACCTGTTAAAATTTTAGCTATTAATATTTTAATGGCTATACCATGAAAAATATTAAGTTATAGGTGTTTACATCTTTATTCATGGTAGCTAAAAAATTCCCCAAATGATAGCAATCCTAAAATTTTAAGCCCGCAAATTTATTTATTTATTTATTTATTTATTTATTTATTTTTATTTTTATTTTTTTTGCCATTAACATTTGTCAATGCAATTCAGATATCTAAGCTGTGGTCCCAGAGTTAAAGGATCTTGAGCATTTAGTTAAGCAGATACTCAAAAATTCTCCCAGATAATCAGATTTCTGTATATAAAAACTAAAAATAAAGGGAAAAAAAGAAAAATAAATTAACGTAAATTAAAGGATCATACTGGTTTCCCCTGATGAAAAGTAGCCTCAAAACTGTCAAGTTACATTTCCTACATTTCCTTTCTGGAACAAATGACTAATTTTTGCTTATTGACTCGGAGACTTTCACCTGTAAGTCCCAACATTCTCCCTTTTTTGTTGCAACACAACTGGGGGTTGCAGGCACCAGGCACTATCTCCGTCCAGCAAAGGGAGGTGTTTCCTCATATAAAGATCTTTAAATAGGAAGAAAAACTTATCCACTGGCTAGAATTAGGTCATATAACTGTTTTAAACCAATCACCAGTAAAGGGATTGAGACCATGATTGAATTAAATGTATACTTACCTTCCTGGGGACTAGAAAGTAGAGTTCATTGCCTTCCTTGTGTACACGGTAAATAACAAAACATGACTTTTTTCTAGAAAGGAGTAGCGAGTGGAAAAAATGGTTACTACATAAGCAACTCAGAGTGTCTGACACACTAGAGATAGAGATACATCTCTATTTTTTTAGTATAATTTGCCCATTCATAAATCCCTAACTTTATTTTTAAAAAAGTATTTGTATGACTTTCTAATATTTAAGTGTCATCAATTGTAAAAATGCACATTTTTTGACATTTTAACAACTCTGAAATTGAGTCCACCTTAAATGTGTTATGTAATTGTTTTATTGGCGACTATCTTTTTTCTTTGTAGAAAAGAGTAAACGATAAAATAATAGTGCACCTTGTATTTTATTTTTATGAAGCATTAGATTGAACAATATGTGGCAAACAAATAATAGTTACTATGGCCACTACTATGTTTGCAAACATGATCTCATCTAATCATTGTTAACAGCCTCATGAAGTAAGCACGGTAATTGTTCCTTTTTTTTTTTTTTTTTTTTTTTTTTTTCAGACAGAGTCCTGCTCTGTGGCCCAGGCTGGACTGCAGAGTCGTAATGTCGGCTCACTGCAGTGTCGTAATCTCGGCTCACTGAAACCTTCACCTTCTGGGTTCACTTGATTCTTCTGCCTCAGCCTCCCGAGTAGCTGGGACTACAGGTGTGTGCCACCATACCTGGTTAATTTTTGCATTTTTTTAGTAGAGATAGAGTTTTGCCATGTAGGCCACGGTGGTCTCAAACTCCTGGCCCACCCGCCTTGGCCACCCAAAGTGCTGGGATTACAGGTGTGAACCACCAAGCCTGGCCTATTTTTCCTAGTTTAAAAATGACAAAAACTGAAGCTTATCAAGGCTAGTTTACCAGATTCCACAGTGACTAAGGACAGAATTAAGACTGGAGCTCAGAATTTATCTGATACTAAAGTTCTTCCGTTTACCATGCCCATCCCTGACTGTCAATAAGTATGTGCATTCATTTATCTATTCAATATAATTGCAGTGTTCCTACTGGATGCCAAATACTCTATGAGGCATTGAATATAAAGTGTTGAATAATGAAGACATGGGGCTTAAAGTTGAACAAGGGAAACAATAATAATAAATATTTCATTACAATTACAATAAGTAATTGAGACTGTGCAAGATTGTTCACAAATGTTTGATACCCTTCCTTTGGGGAGGATTTTACTGCCCAGTCCCATTAATGGAAGGCTTTGTCATGTGACACTTTTTTGCCAAATATAGGAGCAAGTAGCATAAATTATTTTCCAGAATTTTAAGCACCAACATTTGGTATGTCTCTGCCTTCTGCCACAATAACAGCAATGTTCCAGATAAAAGCTGCTCTGCCATCCTAGGTCCCCACATGGAAAATACATAGGAGCACAGTTGCAGCCACTCTACAATGTACCAGTAGCAGGAGTATGAAATATACTTTTGAAGTTGCTAGCCACTGAGATTTTTGATGTCATTAGCTAGCACATCATATCCTAGCCTACTGATGAGTCCAGAAACTTCACCAGCAACTGAAAAAAATAAAGGTGTAGTAGTGTGAAAAGCCAATAATATAGCACCTAAAAACATGAACTCTGTGTCCCAATTGCAGGGATTCAAATTCTATCTCTTCCATTTACTTAAAAACTTTCCTTAGAATACTTAACATTTCTGCCTCAGTTTCCTATAGGATAATATAACTTTTCTCCTCCTAGCATTGTCATAAGCATTAAACACTTTAATATTTATATAGTGTAACTATCATTGTATGTCATTCCACATTCTAAAAAAATTGCTAGCAGTGGGATTTATGGACCTTGTGGTAGTTTATTTTTAATTTTTTTGTGAAACCTCAATAGTGTTTCATCATAGCTGTACTAATCTACATTCCCATCAACAATGTGCAAGGATTCCTCTTTCTCCCCATTCTCACCAACATTTGCTATTTTTCGTCTTTTTGAAAATAGCATCCTAACAGGTGTGAGGCAGTATCTCATTGTGGTTTTAATTTGCCTTTCTCTGATGATTAATTATAGCGAGCACCTTTTTATATATCTGTTGTCTATTTGTATGCCTTCTTTTGAGAAATATCCATTCAGGTCCTTTGCCCATTTTTTAAATCAGGTTATTTGTTTTCTTGCTATTGAGCTGTTTGAGTTCCTTATATATTTTGGATATTGACCCCTAATCAGATATATGGTTTTCAAATATTTTCTTCTATTTCATAGGTCATTGCTTTATTCTGCTAATTGTTTCCTTGGCTTGGAAGAAGCTTTTTAGTTGATGTAATCCCATTTGTTTATTTTTGCTTTCATTGTCAGTGCTTTTGGGGTCATATCCAAAAAATCAAAACCAATGTCATGGAGTTTTCCCCTATGTTTTCTTCTAGTAGATTTCCAGTGTCAGGTTATATTTTTAAGTCTTTAATCCATTTTGAGTTGGCTTTTGTATGTGGTGTGAGATTAGGGTCCTATTTCATTATTTTGCATGTGAATATTCCATTTTCTCAGCAATATTTATTGAAGAGACTGTCCTTGCTCCATTGTGTGTTCTTGGTACCTTTGTGGAAAATTAATTGGCTGTAAATGTATGGGTTTATTTTATTTTTTGCTTTCTATTTTGCTCTATTACTATATGTGCCTGGTTTTTTACCAGTACCATGCTGTTTGATATAGTTTTGTGGTATAATTTATAATCACTTAGTATGATACCTCCATCCTTGTACTTTTTGCTTAAGATTGCTTTGGCTATTTGGTCTTGTGTAGTTCCATACAAATTTTTGGATTCTTTTTTCTACGTCTGTGAAGAAAAAATGTCACTGGGATTTTGATAGGGACTCCGTGGACTATCTAGATCACTTTGGATAGTTTGGACATTTTAACAATATTAATTCTAATCCAGGAACACAAGATATCTTTCAATGCATTTGAGTCTTCTTCAGTTTCTTTCATCAATGTTTTATACTTTTCAGTGTGCAAGTCTTTCACCTCCTTGATTCAATTTATTCCTAAGTAATTTTTGTATCCATTATAAATGAAAAATACACTACTGTTTTTGTGTGTTTATTTTGTATTCTGCAACTTTACTGAGTTCATTTATTAGTTTTAAGAGTTTTTTAATGGAGTCCTTAGGATTTTCTAGATGCAAAATCGTGTCATCTGCAAATAGGAACAATCTAACTTTTTCCTTTCCAATTTGGGTGACTTTTATTTCTTGCTCTCACCTAATTGCTGTGGCTAGGACTTTGCGTACTATATTAAGTACAAGTGGCAAGAATGGTCATCCTTGTCTTATCTCTGATAGTAAAGGGGGAAAAATGCTTCCAATATTTTATTGTTAAGTGTAATGTTAGCAGGGGATTTGTCATATGTGGTCCTTTGTGTTGAGGTGCATTCTTTCCATACCTAATATGTTGAAGTGTTTTGTTTGTTTGTTTGTTTGTTTGTTTTATCATGAAGGGATGTTGGATTTTGTCAAATGGTTTTTCTGCATCTATTGAGATTATTAAATTATTTTTGTCCTTCATTCTGTTAATGCAGTGTGTCACATTTCTTGATTTGTGTATGTTAAAGCGGCATCTTTTCAAATAATTTATACTTTACTTCACATAGTTCTTTGGTCAATACAGAAATTCCAGTGTGATTAGATCAATGTTTGTTTTGCATAAATTATTTCCCTAAACTGATTTTATTGGTTGTTCAGTGCTAATCTGTAGACCAGGCTCTATCTGCAGAGGCTGTGATTCAGTCGGTCCAGGAACCTGTATTTCTGACTTCTAATTCTGAGTTACAGCCAATTGGCATGAGGAAACATGCAATGGTACATAGCATTCCACTGGTCTGCCCATCCTAAAAAACTAGAATATTTCTATTTTAATTTTTAGTCTTTTATCTTTTAATTACACAATAATATAGGTTTATCATAGTTTAAAAATCACATAGGCAATAAATTATCTCACATAAATCTTACACTAAAAGATAACCATATCATGACTATGTTCTAGGCTATTAAGTAATTTTTATTAAAAATTCTGTTTATGGAATGTACAAATTACATTGAGCAAATGTAGCATAATTTAATGGATCAGAGGAGACAGAGTTTTTTCCTCCAACTTTTCTATATTTTTTTCAACTGCATCTCAGGCATATTTAAAGTTAATTATTGGCCGGGCGCGGTGGCTCAAGCCTGTAATCCCAGCACTTTTGGAGGACGAGACGGGCGGATCACGAGGTCAGGAGATCGAGACCATCCTGGCTAACACGGTGAAACCCCGTCTCTACTAAAAAATACAAAAAAATAGCCGGGCGCGGTGGCGGGCGCCTGTAGTCCCAACTACTCGGGAGGCTGAGGCAGGAGAATGGCGTGAACCCGGGAGGCGGAGCTTGCAGTGAGCTGAGATCCGGCCACTGCACTCCAGCCTGGGCGGCAGAGCGAGACTCCGTCTCAAAAAAAAATAAATAAATAAAAAAATAAAAAATAATAAAAAAAATAAAAAATAAAAAAAAAATAAAGTTAATTATTGAGCATACCCATGAAGATAAGTTCCTAGTTTCAATAAGATGAAAATTTTTAAAGTTTAGAGGCTATTGCCAAATTGCCATCTAGCAGCAATAAAATCTGAAGTCTTTAAATCACGATTTTATAAAACAATGCAGTGATTTTTGAGAAGTGACCTCATGCTGTCATGTGGAAAGATGGGTAGTAATTAATTTTATAAAACAATGCAGTGATTTTTGAGAAGTGACCTCATGCTGTCATGTGGAAAGATGAGTAGTAATTACCATTTTGGAATTGAGCATTGAGATATTCTACTACTCAAGGGTAGCATGAAGCTTTGTGACATGGTCATTTCATTTTGCTGGGGGATGATTTGCAACAGCGTACTCTGCAAAGCAGGTACATAAGACTCAGGCATGTCTAGCACCTGCTCCTCAAGATGGTTTTGTAATGTATTATTTATTCTCCTGTTCACAAGAACTCCATGGTGTAACTAAAAAAAAGAAAAAAACTACAGGGAAGATTGAAAATACAAATTTCATATGTAATATGATATGTGGTGCCTTAACTAACATAATTCAGGAAAGAGCCAGATGTGTGTATCTATATTCTACTTGAAAATGTGGAAATTGCAAGCTGGGCACAGTGGCTCACGCCTGTAATCCCAGCACTTGTGAAGACTGAGGCAGGCGGATCACGAGGTCAGGAGATTGAGACCATCCTTGCTAACAGGAGAAACCCCGTCTCTACTAAAAATATAAAAAAATTAGCCAGGCGTGGTCATGGGCGCCTGTAGTCCCAGCTACTCGGGAGGCTGAGGCAGGAGAATGGCATGAATCCGGGAGGCGGAGCTTGCAGCCAGCCAAGATCATGCCACTGCACTTCAGCCCGAGTGACAAAAAGAAAAAGAAAATGTAGAAATTATTGAAGGCACAGATTCCACATGAACATCAATAAATTCTGTTGTTTACAAACTTACTATGTAATAGCCTAATGTCTACATATAGCAAAATATAATATGTATTGGGTTTAGGTATAATTTCTTATTCTGTCTCCTTCCAAGAAAGTGGAAAAACTTCCTTAGAAGTGTGACTACATGGAAGGTGTTTGTTCAGATCTCGCTTTCCCTTTCTCTTCTGTTGTCCTCTCTGGAGCTCCCTTCTTGCTTCTCCTCTGTGGATCCTATACTTCTCTTCCTCCACCCTGCCTGTGATGCTGTTCAATTAATTTTATTACGGCCCTTACATTTACATATTATCACAGTCTATTTGTGATAGCTCTATGTTATTCTTGAGTACCAAAACTTTGACCACAATGTTTTTAAGGAAAGCCTGCTGTTTACTGTTTGGTGCTCCAAGAATGATTTTCTTTTGGTTTGCTGGGTCCTGTAGCTTTGTTGTCTAACACAAGGATTCTTGTGTTGTTAAATTAGTTTGTTTCTTTGATACTGTTTGTTCAGGATCTGAGTTGAAAACAGTACACCATTAGGCAAAAACATGGGCACCATGGTATTTCCCATTAACACCAACCTTTTTCAAAAAAGTATTTTATGCCCTAAAATATGCAAAAATAAAAAGATTATTATTACCTACAGCTATCTCTACTCATTCTGGAACTCTTGTTCTTTCAGTATAATATCTGTAATAATGCTGCATTTTTATTGATTTTGTACAGTTGAGAAATACACTGAAATGGAAAAAAGGAATATCTATATCCACATTTTTTAAATTTTTCTATATTTTCGTAAACATCCCAAAGTTCAATACTTTTTCATAGGTTCAGAGTTTTAATACCAGCTTATCTAACTGGCAAAAGAGATGCTCACAAAATTTTTTACTGATATACAAGGATTCCTTTAGAATTAATTGTAATTACTAGTGATGTTGTCGTGTTATGGAGAGTGTCAATTTAAAAGTGACTGGGCCTTCAGCAATTTAGAAGATAGAGTACTTAAGCTAAAGTTCATTATTTTTTTATTTACTTATTTTCATTTTTTTTTCATAAAGAAACAGACTTACTATAGACAAAATAGTTTCAGGTAGAAATTCCACTGCATAGACTCTATCCCTTACCATCCCTTAAGGTACATGGTCAACCACACTGAGGACCAGAGAGTGCAGATGATTCAGCAAAAGCCATCAATATGTACATTATAATAGCTCGTTAACATGTAGAGTTGTTTCCTTTCTGAAAGATAACATAAAACTTATTTTAGGCACAGTCCTTGTCGATTACTGTTTATTTTCATGGCATAGTTTTTTAAAAAATTATTTTATTAAATTTAAATGAAAATCATATGAATATCCTTTTTCTTCTCTATTCCCCTTTTCTTTTTCCTTTGTTCTACTTCTCCTACCCCTATCTCCACATATGTTTTTTTAAGGTTAATTGAATTTAACATTTACATTTGGTCCTAAGGTACAGAAAACCGAGGATGCCCCACTGCTCAGCCATGTGAGGAGAATTGGTTTACCCCAGCACTGCATTTAACCAGCTCTTAAAGGGATTTTATTTGTTTGGTAGGGACCAAAGCTGGTGAATGAATCATGAGGGTCAATTTGGGTCACCAACTACTAAAAAATAGAGACATGTTCCTTCCTGCTTTTTAACTCCTTAAACTGGAAAGAAGAAAATCAGTTTTAGGCTGCAAATATTGAGTCAGGAAATATTTCTATTTGATTGCATTAAGAGATGAGGCCCAAATAATGTTCCCTTTCCCCATAACGTGTCTCACACACATTTCACATTCTTAACCTGAGAAAGATGTGAAAAGCAAGCTCATGCCATTTATTCACACTGTAAATTATTCGTGGACTTCCAAGTTGGTTGGGGAAAAGGTACAAGCAAAGAGGATACTGTGCTTATTCCAACCATACAATGGTAAATCAGAAAAGACATTCTGCCGGATTCTTATAGGACTTATTAACTAAATAGTGTTTATCTTCCCTTCCTGGCTAACCTACTCAGAGCAAGTAATGAGCTCAGAGGAAATAAAGCAAATACTGAGCCCTTTCCAATCCTTCCAACTGTTCTGCCACCCACCATTTCTTTGAATGTTGTTTTCTTAATTTTGTGTTTGTTTGACCTAAGGGCACTAACTGAACTGAGCAAGGGCTTCCAGGAGATGGCTTGGGACAAGCAAAGCAGATTTCTTTGTTTCTCATGTACAGAGATGCATGTCAATCAACCATTGCCTCAGTTAAACATTTAACATTCATGTTACAAAGAATCTCAATTTCACATCCATCAGTCTGTTACTGGTCAGAAAAGCTGCATGTTTGGGAAAAATATTTACCATGAGGTCCATCTATGATCTTCAATAGGTTCCCCACAGTGAGTGATCTCTACTTTCTCTTCTGCTACAATTCCGTGAAAGAATGCTGCTGTTCTTCTTAATATAGCAGACAATTATAACAGGGCAAGAGGATTGTTTCATTTAACACCACCAGCAAAGCCAGATTGCAGGGAGGATCATCACCCTGAGTGAGTAATGAGGATGCCATTGTACCCTTCAAGCATCCCTCAAGGGTTTATCTCTGCATGCTGGAGCTAATAATAATAGTGAGCATTTATATAGTCCACACTAGGTACCAAGCTTTGCTTTAAGTGCTTTAAAAATAATAACTCATTTCATCCATACAGCAACCTTATGGAGTAGATACCATTACTATCATTCTGTTTTACATATATGGAAACTGAGGTTACATAACTAGGCCTTAGGTCACTCAGCTAGTGGTAAAACTGGGATACAAGCAGACTGACTTCAGAGCCCATGCTTCACCATCACATTAAGTAGCCTGCTGATTTGTCTTTATGTATTATGTTAACAGGAAAGAATTGCTCTCCTTCAGCCCAAGGTAAACCACAAGGCAGATTATAGGAAATAGTCTACAAAAACTTAAGGGAGTAGCATGATTTTTCCAAGGAATTGCTTTTCCTTTGTACTTCTTTATCATTAGAGCCCAGTTTGGACAAATTCTTTTCCACTCCGAGCGTCAGTCACTGTTTGGCTCATTTCATGAAGGAAACTGATGGTAAAGGCAAGAGTACACTGCTCAGCAGACCCTTCGTCCAAGGATAATTTCATCGGCCGCCACCATTGTTTGCCTGTTAAACTGTGGCTTACAACATTTCAGGGAGCAAAGGCAAAATGTTCCACTTGTGCTGGGGTGAAACTTTCCATTTCAAAGAAATAGATTCCAGCAGGAGTAAGGCTACCTGGAAGCAAAGGGTTTGTTATGGGGTTATTATAAAATAGAAAAACAAAAACGCAATCTGGAACGTGACCCCTTCGTTGTACACACACATTGCATCTGGCCTGCTGTACAATGTGGATCACTGGCAGAGACTGTGTTCACACATGGAACCCAGGGGAGAGCTACTCTAAGAAGAAAAAGTCAGGAAAACTAGATTCTTTTCTTTTTTTCTTATTCAAATTGTGATAAAATATACATAACAACATTTATCATTTTGATGAATTTTTTTCTTTGTGAGATGGAGTCTCTGTTGCCCAGGCTGAAGTATAGTAGCACGATCTCAGCTGCTCTGCCTCTCAGGTTCAAGTGATTTTCCTGCCTCAGCCACCCAAGTAGCTGGGACTAGAGGTGTGCACCACCAGGCCTGGCTAATTTTTGTGTTTTTAGTAGAGATGGCATTTCACCATGTTGGCCAGGCTGGTCTTGAACCCCTGACCTCAGGTGATCCACCTGGCTCTGCCTTCCAAAGTGCTGGGATTACAGGTGTGAACCACCGTACCTGCCCATTTTCACCATTTTTAAGTGTATAGTTTAGTGGCATTAAGTACCTTCACATTGTTGTGCAACCATCACCACCATCTATATCCAGAACTTTTTAACTTTCCAAATACAAACTCTGTACCCCTTAAACAACAACCCCCCATTCTTCCCTCCCGCAGCCCCTGGCAATCACTATTCCACTTTCTGTCTCTGTGAATTTGACTGCTTTTGGTACCTCACATAAGTAGTATCACGCAGAAGTTTTCCTTTTGCGACTGGCTTATTTCACTCAGCATAATGTCTTTAAGTTTATCCATGTGTAACATGTGTCATAGTTTCCCTCCTTTGTTAGGCTGAATAATATGCCATGGTATGTATGTATATACTGCATTTTGTCCATTTGTCGGTTAGTGGATACTTGGGTGGCTTCCATCATTTGACTATTGTGAATGATGGCGCCATGAACATGATGTAAAAATATCTGTCCAAGTCCCTGCTTTCATTTCTTTTGGATGCATACCTAGAAGTGGAATTGCTGGATCATATGATAATTCTATTTTAATTTTTTGAGGAACTGCCATTGTGCTTTCCATAGTGGCTGCACCATTTTATAAGTAATAGATTTTAAAGCCAATGAATGAGTTCAGTTTCTCTACCCTCCTTCTACTCCCTCAAAAAGACCAAGTGCCTCAGAGGTGCTGGTAGCTGCTAACAATGTGATTTCCAATGATACTATCTGTCTGTTCAGCCCAACCCAGTCTACACTACAGTCTTTCTCCCCTTACCTCAATAAGTCACAATTTCACAAATGCTGCAGAACTTGTAAAACCCTGGAACCTGGACCATAGCCTTTCCCTGCCAAAATTATGCTATCAAAATTTCCAAGCCACCTAAGTGCCACATTTGAGCCGTGTTAATTAGGGAAGAAGACTAGCCTCAGTGACCTTTCAAGCTACTCTACTCTATGAACATCTAGCTTCTATTTCACTATTTCGTAGTAGAGGTGAAAATATTCGCCTCAGAAAGCATGGTGTGCAGTTGTTTTACAACATCATAGTGAGAAATATCTTGAATTCTTTAGTAGGTGAACCCATGTCTTACTCACCTGTGACTCTACTGCAGGCCTAGCATGGTGCCTTGCACAGTGTTTAAGTCACTGATAAATTCAGATAGCATGTCCCAAACCTGAACAATTCACCTTATCACCCTCGATGGCTTTTGCTGTGTCCACATGTCAACTGACTTTTTTACTTAAGTTAGCATATATAGTAAGAGAAGTTTATATTATCAATACAGATGAAGGATCAATATTCCTTGCTATAAATAAACCAAATACACTTATAAGAAAACAAGTTAATTTATGTCATACCTATAATTATTTTCTACCCACCAATAGAATTTCTGGACTGGCTTATTTGATATATAACTCTGAATCTATTGATTTCCTCAAAAAAAAAAAAAATAGTACATTAGTAAATATTTTGAGAAGACAATTAAAAATAAAGGCTGAATAAGAATAAAGAATTTGGTGTTAAAATGTTAGCAATGATCATTTTTGTGATATAATTATGGATAATTATATTTTATGGTCTTAAAGGAAACAGGTGATTTATATAAATACAATATGTGTATAGATATATGTATTATATTTAGTTTATAGAGACAATGGCTAAAGAAAAAAAGGCAAAAAGTGGCAAACCCTAATAGCCAGTTCCATCAAATTGACACTAGAGATTAGTGGGGTAATAATTGTTGCAGCCAGATCATCCTCACATCTGGTGACAAAAAATGCAGCAGTGGAATGGTATAAAGAGAATGCAGACATCAGCAATTTACAGCAAAAAGGTAAATGTGTGAGAAATGACAGGCTGCCCAGCATTGGCATCTTCAGAAAAGCTCCCGTACAAGTTTCATCAATGAAATGGACTACTGGAGGATCCACAGTGTGCAGAACAATATATAAGGGATAATTTGTGATGCAAAGAATATAAATCACTGTTCTTGTCCCATGGTCTCTAATAATCTAGAAGAGATGGCCATGAAAACCAAAATCATATTACAATCACAGTGCTGCAAAAGCTGAATGCATATATAGACATATGTAATATTCTGTAGGTACGGAGAAAAGGAAGTGAGAAAAGAGCAGAAAGCAACTGGGAAAGATTTCTGCAATTAAATTTTGAAAGCAAATGGATATTGACAATCAGAGTCAAAGGTATGAAAAGAGTCTTCTTTTGTTTTCAAAGGATAAATATTCATTTCTCCAGGACCAAGAAGAGGAAGTATCATCTAGAACCTGGAGCACTCCATTTCTCTAGTTAGAACTGGGTAGTGCTGGGGGAATACGGGGTTGAATGGATTGCCAAGGAAGGGAAAGTGAGTCAGTGGCAGTCAAGGAGGCCTGGAGTCTCACGTCATGCTAGCAGGTTAAAAGAGGGTACCAGTGCCAGCTGGTCACACTCCTCTGAGGCCTGATCTGTCCCTAAGCTGTCTCACTTCCTGACATCCCTTTCCAGCTGGGCTATTTCCTGGGCTGTTGCAGACAACCCCCTTCACACTCCCTTCACAGCTGTGGTTTGGCGCTCTCTGCAAGAGTCCCCATGCCGAAAGTGCCCTCCAGGCTTGTGTTCTGAAAGCAAAGGCCTGCCCATTTCCACTACAGAATTTACCCACAGAGACAGACGGAGGCAGCTTTTTTTAGATGGTCAAAGCAAATTGGCCTGCATGAATGACATTGAAGTCGTGTGGTAATAATCAGATCTGGTGTCTGGGACACCCAGAGGCACCAGCATAGGCTGTAAGTAGCTGAGAATTTTTCCTGCTGCATCGTAGAAGCTGTTGTCTTAAGAAATGGAAGCATTTGAAGGATGAATGAAAACTCCTCCTCATACATGATGTTTGGCTGTGGCTGGAGGGAATAGTCAAGTTGAAGTTACACAACAAACAATTGTTTTTATGCTGAGCCAAGGAAGTGACTATGATTCTCCATACCTAGGTACTGCTAAAGCAGGGGTCTGAAAACTGGCCTGAGAGCCAAACCCAGCCCTCTTGCTGTTTTCCTATACCCTGTAAGTTCAGAATGGCTTCTCCATTATTAAGAAGTTGAAAAAAATCAAAAATATTTTATCACATGTTAAAATTATATGATATTCAAATTTCAATACCCACAAATAAAGTTTTCTTGGAATACTGCTATGCCTATTGACTTACATGTTATCTCTGGTTTCAAGCTTCAAATGCGGAGTTGAGTAGTTATAGCTGAGACCTCATGAGGCTTTACTTACAAACATTTTCAATCCCTATGCTAAAGCAGTGGCCAGTGTGACCAAAGATAGGGCAAAGTGAATTAAGAGTGGATGGGAAAATTTTTAACATGAGGGCATAGATTTCATTTTTTTTTTTTTCCTGACCTGCATTTTTAAATGTTCCAGCATTCTTGGTTGCAGAATACACCACCCTGAGAAAGAGGTATATCTGGAGCTTAGCATTAATGCTTAAAACAACACTTAGATTTCTGTTTTTAAAACTTTGATTCTCCCATCTCCCACCCTCTCCCTTCCCTGGGCCCCCCTATCCAATACAAGCATAGGAAAAAAACGATGGGCAGACCACTCATGTAGCTCAGAAGATCTCAGCGACGTGCTGGCGCTCACAGAGGCTCATTGGCAGTGGAGGAAGTACAAGGGCAGTGAATTGCAGGCCCCCCACGATGGACCCCAAAGAAGGATTAACTGAAACAATTTTACGGAAATGTATTCAGTATGCACAGATGACAACATGCCAGCAAGTCATTTCAGTATAGTATTCTAATTATAGACATCACTCTCAAAGTTTACTCAAGCTATATAGTATGGTCCCTTTTATAGAGTGTGGTTTAAATTGGCCACTTAAAAACCAGAGAGGTCACTTTAGGTTAACTAGTACAATTTGGTAGCTCAAAGAAACACTGTACTTCACTCAACTTATAGGACTAAGACGTCATTTTTCCTTAGGTTCTGAGGATTCCTCCAGGCCTGACAGCTGGAATGAGCAGTCAAAAAATGAATATTGTGTTAATAAAAAAATAAACAGGGCCGGGCGCGGTGGCTCAAGCCTGTAATCCCAGCACTTTGGGAGGCCGAGACGGGCGGATCACGAGGTCAGGAGTTCGAGACCATCCTGGCTAACACGGTGAAACCCCGTCTCTACTAAAAAAATACAAAAAACTAGCCGGGCGAGGTGGTGGGCGCCTGTAGTCCCAACTACTCGGGAGGCTGAGGCAGGAGAATGGCGTAAAAACCCGGGAGGCAGAGCTTGCAATGAGCTGAGATCCGGCCACTGCACTCCAGCCTGGGCGACACAGCGAGACTCCGTCTCAAAAATAAATAAATAAATAAATAGATAAAAAAAATAAAAATAAACAGATGTTTTGTCACGAAGAAGTTATATAAGGAAACCCAGTTTCTGAAGGAAGCAAGCTGAAGTAGAGGTGTGTTGAATGGGAATGTGGCAGAATATGCACGTGGGTTATAGGTGGAGGAAAAAGGAAGAGCAGACAAGAAATTTCTCAACATATTCTTTAAAGACATTCTGGTATGTTGAGTGTGACTACTCATGTTTAGGCACAAACTCAGCCAATCAAGGTAGAGAAAGGACATGACTCAGAGGGTAGTAACTATTTAAACTATTTAAAATACGCATATGATGACAAGTCTCGATCAACATGTCTGATTCTTCCACTTGCCGAAGGTAATATGGTACCTTGAAAAAGGCATAAGCTATTAAAGTATATTAAGAGTTTTACCCAAGTAGATATGAGCAAATAAAGTTATCATAAAAGCTACCATGAAGACAGGAGTCTAACCCATTGCTTGAGTTAGACAGGCTTCTTTGTAATGATAAAGTGATTTGGCCATGAGCTACAGAGAACTCAAACCCAAGGAATGAAGAATTGGGAAGGAAGCTAGAGGAGTGCTTCCAGAAAGGTCCAGGGCTTACATATTCCCTAGTTGATTATGAGAATGTAATTTGTTGTAGGTAAATTTAGAAGAAGGAGCAAATATGCAAAGTTTCTTTATTTTTCTCTTTGTGAACATTGCAAGCTCTCAGAATGCCAGATGATAGAAACTTGATCTCAGGCAATTTATAACCTCACCCACCAGACCTAGTATTTAGTACCTGGAGCTGTAGTACCTAGAGCTAGATTTCCATAGCACCAAAGTATTTTGAGGAGAGCAGGGAGGATTGCATTATATTTCCAATAGAAAGGGCTATTCACATCTACCAGCAGTCTTGTTGAATTTAGGGCTACTTTCATTGATAGCAGGATTTTCTGCTACTTCTCTTCCACACTGAGGCTGCAGATACTTTGCTGGGGCTGCGTCTGAAAGCCCTCATCAACTCCTAGCTGCTCTTGAATGCAATGGAACCATTCTACTACTTCTACTCCAAGCCTAGATGCAAGGGACTCTGTGGGATAGCTCAAGCCCTTCGTCCTAGATGCAGCACAGTCATTTCCAGGCTCGCTTAGGAAAGAGGACACAGTTTTCTTCTGCTTTCAGGTCTCCCAATCTTTCTGCTATTCCCTCCCATAGGTATTTAACTCTGAGACAGAGGCAAATACTGTAGCTCTTTGGAAGGTTCTGTTTCCCTCTGACTCTTTTCTTTCCCAACTCAAGTTGTTGTTCTCTATAGAGAGATCAATGGCACAGAGAACACGAGCTTCCACTTACTCCTCTGATTTTCTTCTTACTGATCTTTTGT
The DNA here is from genome assembly GCF_008728515.1 of Papio anubis. NCBI lineage: Eukaryota > Metazoa > Chordata > Mammalia > Primates > Cercopithecidae > Papio > Papio anubis. The sequence continues at coordinate 48,589,362 of NC_044986.1, read as the reverse complement.
CTTATGGTCATGGCTAGACTTCTGAATTCAAAAGTTAGAAATTTGATTATGTTGTAATCTACATTCTTGTGTGAATTTCTAAAGTCTAGCTGCTGCCTCAATTAGAGAATGGCAGGATTTAAAATATTATCTCGCTATTAATTTATTATCCCTGGGCAAACTTCACGATATCATAATCAAATATCCAATATTTTGTTTAGTTACTTGATATTAAAGAGGAGAGTTTTTTAAACTTACAGATACAGTAAGAAGTGATTTCTCCAACCAAAATGTTTTAGTGGCACTCTTTTATAATTCTAATATATGTACACCTAAGTCCCTGGGCACCTTCTTGTAACCATTGTTAAAACTGCATCAACAGAATGGTTATGTGGACCCTGTTAGAATCAGTGCACTTTCTTTGTTTTGAGCCCATTTTCTTATCCTTAGGTATCTCAAGAGTCTTCAAACACCCATATTATGCTGATGTCTTTTAAGGTGATTCACGTCAGCACATAAGTGAGAAACAATGAATATTTTTGACTGAAATGCTATACTTTGCCTTGATCTAAAAAATAATTGAGCTTCTAAACTTGACAGCACATAATCCAGCTATTTGCCTTTAGTTGAAAAATGAACAAATACAAATATGAAAAATGTAATTACTCCCCACTTTGATTTTAAGTTGCTTTGTTCTGAGTCTCTTACTTGGCATTGAACCTGTTTCTGTTGGGAATGAGCAGGATAGAGAACTTTAAAGGGCAGGTCATAGGAACAAATCTGTCTCCGTTATTAAATGTTTGAATATTCTTCAGAATCAACAAAGCACTACAGGTTGAAACAGCATGTCTTCAACAAATTCAGGGATGAAAGTCTGAGTGCTAGCCTTCTATTTTAAAGAAAAAAATGATACCTTTACACTTTCAAGGTAGGAATATGCTGAAAGAATATACAATTAAACACCCCTTGTTATAGATGTATCCTAGTCATATATGCTCAACTTGCTAAAGTACAGTTTTTCTAGATTTAAGCCTTCTATTTGAGTCAAAAGAAAATCAATCCAACACTTTAGTTTTTCCCACAGAGTGAAAGCTGAAACAGATGGGTTTTCTTCATTATTACTATGTTAATATAATTAAATAAAAGGTAATGAATGATTATATATTTTCTTTCCAAGCCTTTAGTTTTTGGTATTTGTTACCATATCTGTCTTTACAACCGCTCTACAAAGTAGAAAAGATAGGGTATTATTAACTACATTTCAAAGTAATAATATCTTACCTATGTATAATATGTTACAGTTTATAAAACATACCTTATCATATTTTGGTTCTGACCCACACAGTACCCCATGATATATGTGAGTCAATCAGATATAATTTTCTTTAATTTACACATGGAAAGACTGGAATTCAGAAGGGGAGAATGTCTGTCTGTGTCCTGCACTTAGAAAATGGAAGAGATGACTTTGTCAGGCCTATGACTTTACTGAGACACAGAATGACTGGGTGAGAATAAGTTTATATCCCATAAGAGTGCCCTCCAATAGTCTTTATTTTTTCCCTTAGAGCTTTACTTTATTTTTCTGGGGTTACATTGTTTCAAGTCATTCTTTTGTGAAATATGCTGGGAAGTACTTCCTAGACCTGATGTACTTGTAACATCCCCATTTGTCCCATTCTCCACAGAATTCTAGAGGGTTGTTGGATTTGAGGATTATTTTACGTTTTGAAAGCCTTGCTTCAACTCTCAAAGTATGTTGTTAAACACAGAATAAATATTGAATTGTCTCTCTATCCTCACAGTCTTCATGGTGGCAAATAAAAGTTTCTATGAAAGGGTTTGCTCCCTGAAGACCCACAAGTGGTGGTTAGAAAGTGTCCACAAATTAAAGGCAATGAAAGATCACTAACCACAAGTAATAGATGTTATTTTAAAAATGCAAAGTACATAAAATAGCTTTTATATGCTTGTATATTCTGTAGCCACTCTAACCAGGTGGCTGCTGTATAAGTATTTTCCCAATTTTGAGCAGTTTTACGCATACAGAGATGCTTTCATAAAAGCAATCTGTGTAGGATAAATATTAGCCATAGTTACATGATTTCTTTTAACTTTTAACAGTAGAACAGTGTTGATCTGTGAGAAAAAAAAAAAGAAACTTTTAATCCCTTAAAATATCTGACATTAGTAATCATTCTGAAAGACTCTTCTGATGTTAATAAAAGGAAAAAGAAGAGAAATAAAAAAATCCCAACATTGATTCAGCATTAAAAATCACTTCACTACGTAGGAGACATGAATATATAACTTCCAATAATCCACAATTCTTCTCTCCATTTGAAAATCATCAAGTCTATAATGAGTACCCACTGGATATCTCATAATCTTTTTAGGAGAGGTCAAGACTGATATGGCAGAAATCCTAGTCAGTGCCAGAGTAGGATTCTGGAGGCTGGGTATTCTCAAAATAGTTGAAGAAAGACAGAAACTAATATTTGTTTGTTTTCTCCATTAGGAATGTTTGCCTACCTCCTTTCTACCTAATAAAAACCAAGTACATCTTTCAAGGCTCATTTCAGGAACTGTTCTGCTGAAATCTGCTGCTGTGTTCAGTTCTGTTGATACTGTATCTCATCTGTATTTTCTGATATCCATCTCTTTCTCAGTCTGCATTAACAATATTCTAGCTTAAGCCTTTATTGTTCTTTGCCAGAGCTTAGCAATAGCATCCTAACTTTTTCCTGCCTTCAGTCTGTCTCTCCACTAATTCCATCTGCAAACATATAGCTTAATCTTTCTAAAGAGCCTCTTAAAAATATGTTCATTTTCTGTTGAGGATTTTTTCACTGACTGCCCTTTACCTACCAAATAATGTAATAATCATTAAATCTTGCATTTCACAGTCTTCTATGGGCTGGAGCAACTTGCCTCTTCATGAGCAACAATCTCTCATGCATGCTATGCGGCAACAGAACACAGCAATTTCTATATCTTTACAGACCTTGAGCTTCTACGAACCTTTCCAGTTCCTTGCTTTCCTCCTCACATCCAAGTCTTATCTAACATTCGAAGCCCCATTTGAAGGTCAACCTTCTGGATACCTTTTCTGAAACCCAATTTCAATATATCTTCCCATGTTCCAATATCCATCACTTTTTGCCACAGTGCTTTTGTGTGTGTGCAAGAGAATCACTATGTTTTCAATGGTCAAATTTCCTGAGATTTAATTCCTGGTTATTTATGTGACCCTGAGCAAGGACTAATCCTTGCTGCCTCAGTAGTGTGGGGAGGGGGAAAACTAATAGTACCAACTTCAAAGCTTGTTGTGCTGATTACAAATTAATATGTGTGAATGTTCTTAGTAAGTGCCTAATAAGTATTAGCTATTATTATGTACATCTTCTCTCTCATAATACTAAGAAACTTTGGGATGGGACTTCAGGCTACACATCACTGTGCCTCACCATGGTGATGGAACATATCCCGGTGTTCAACACACATATGTTGGATAAACATATTTGTTTATGAAGTCCCATTCTGTCCATTTCAGTTTCTTAGATAATACCCGAATACCCATAAAGGACTATAGTTTATTGATGATCAAGACAGCTTTCCCTCTTAGGATGTAGATGGGATGATTAATTGGAGTTGAGTTGTATGAGAACCATCATTCCCCATAAAAATACTTCCCCATTCTTGACGACCATGGAACAGGTAATCTGTATCCATTCTGTTTCTCTAAAGGGTTGAAACATTGGTGGTAAGGAGACACAGGAGCAGAGGCATGGATAGCAGGTCCAGAGAAATTTACATTTTCAAAGGTCATTTCCCTGCATTTTCCTACACTTGTGTTTACCGTTCTCTTAAAAATACTCTGAGGCAGGGTGCCGTGGCTCATGCCTGTAACCCCAGCACTTTGGGAGGCCAAAGCAGATGGATCACCTGAAGTCAGGAGTTCAAGACCAGCCTGGTCAACATGGCAAAACCCCATCTCTATTAAAAACACAAAAACTAGCCAGGCGTGGTGGTGCATGCCTGTAATACCAACTACTTGGTAGGCTGGGGCAGGAGATTTGCTTGAACCCAGGAGGTGGAGGTTACAGTGAGCCGAATCATGCCACTGCCCTCTAGCTTGGGGGACAGAGCGAGACTCTGTCTCGAAAAAACAAAACAAAATAAAAAAACCTGAGTAATATCCAATCCTGAATAGGAAAAATTAGCAACTAATAAGCTGTGTGTGCCTTATTAGGACCCTCAACACGTTAAGGAAACTCTGTCCACCATTTATTTGACTATGAGCTTTTTAGGAAATAGGATGCTGACTCTGAATTGTGCATTGAAATTCATTAAAAGGATTGGCTGCAGAATCAGAAAGTTAACATTCAGAAACATATGGTATTTATTTAGGGGATTCTTAGACTCTGATGCATAACATTAATCTAAGCACAGACAGAAGGAAAAGTACCATTTCTCCAAATGGCATTAATGTCTAAATACTAGCTTTATAAATACTGAATTACTCACAAACCTGGAATATGCATATTTTTTCAAGAGTACCTATGTTTAGCATCTAAAGTTTCAGAAGAAAGGACATTTATCATGGATACATTTTTGTAACATCTGTGATTCCATGTATGTGTATGCTAAGTTAGAAGGACTTCAGTTTTTACTAATATTAAGATTTCTCTTTTGCATTGATAATTTGTGTGTTCCCATGTGAAAGAGAAGAGTTTCCTTAGCCTGATCTTCAGCCTCTATCATTAACAATTATAGATACCAAAGTAGAAAAAAGAGCTACCATTCGCTGAGTGTGATCTGTATTGCAATACTCAAAATAAGCCCACAAGGCAGGCATTACTATTTCTGTGTAAAAGGTGAGGAAATGGAGGCTCAGTGTAGCTCAGTGGTTTGTCAAAAGTCATGCCATTAGCTAGCAGGAGGGCCAAGACTCAAATTCACATCTTTCTAATCACAAAGAGGCTTCACCTATGGCTAGTTCATAATAAATTTAGATTTATAAAGTTTTATAAGTTTTGCTTATAATGGTTGCTGTACTTATAAAAATGTACAGTTTTGTTACTTTCTAAGCACATTGGTCTAACTTTTGGTTCCATAGCCAGGTGCTCAAGACTGTGCCCTGCCTGCAGCCAACTACTAAATAGGAGCAATTTATTAAAAGGATCTTCCTGCAATAGCTTCCTGGGGACTCAGGTATCAATCTACCAATTAGCCTATACACGTTTCTACCACGTGCTAATAAATTTACCTAATTAGCCTATACACGTGTTTCCTGATGCTGGACCCCTTTCTCTTTCCATACTTTCTTCAATAAGACTGTGTTCTTAGATAGGTCCAGGGATGAGCACCCCAATCTTAGTCAAGGTAGCAAAAAAAGACATTTACAGGGAGAGTTTCCTAAACTTGCTTAACACTCCTAATGGAGAGGTACCTTCTCTTCATTTCTTTAAAGATCCTTCTCATGAGTCAAAAATATCATGAAAAATAGTTTAAATGCTCTGAGGAGAAAAGCAGTCAGAGTTGAGGACATGTCATCCAGGTTATAAAAGAAATGGTTGTGCACCTATGTTCATGGCTGCATTATTCACAATCTCCAGGAGGCGGAAGCAACCCACGTGTCTGTCAAGAGATGAATGGATAAACAATATGTGGTGTATATTTAATACATGCAATGGAATATTATTCAGCCTTGAAAAAGAAAGAAATTCTGACCTGTGATACAGTATGGATAAACCTTGGGGATATTACATTCATGAAATAAGTCAGTCACAAAAAGATAAATACTGTTTAATTCCACTTATATGAGGTAACTAGAACCATCAAATTCATAGAAACAGAAAACAGAATGGTGGTTGCCAGAGACTAGTGTGAAGAAAAAGTGAGAAGCTATTGCTTAATGTGTATAGAGTTTCAGTTTTGCAAAATTAAAGTTTCTGGTAATTTATTTTACAACAATGTGAATGTATTTACCATTACTGAACTCTACACTTAAAAATGATTAAGATGACACATTTTATGCTGTGTATATTTAACAACAATACAAAAGGTTAATGGTGAATGTATGAGAAATGTGGTTATGGGAAATTTGTAAGTTTTGAGTGTGTGAGAAATGAAGACATTTGGAGAACGTAGAATGACAGAAAAGAATGGTACCAACTACTCATTCCGAAATGATTTCCCACCTTACCCTGGTACCTATTCTTAATTCTCTGGTTTGAGGCGCAAGCAAGAAAAGATACCTATCTAAACATTTAGGATTTAACACCATTCATTGACATTAATTACTTGGGTAATTTTCATAGTCCTTTACACTATTTAAAAAAATTTAAAAGTTCAGTTAGAGAGATAGCTTTCTGTCAATTAAATTTCAATTAAATAAGTCAAATGGCTTTCTTTTAATTAACACTAAATTACATCCTATTGATCGAGTATATTCTGCTATTGGAATGTTGTTGCATTGATTAAGTATTTTATTGAAAAATTATTTCAGTAATATAATTTTCTTTCATATTTTATGAGATAAATATTTGCTAGTCTATTGTGTATCCGACAGAGATATAGAATGACATATAGGCATAGAAATTCAACCAGACGTTCAGGCTTGGCTTTGAGTCATAGCTCTCCTCATTAACCCTGAAAAGCAAGCTAAAATTTTCAGTTCTCAGTTTATCTTTCAGCAGTATGAAATAATTAGTCTAGGCCAGGTGCAGTGGCTCACACTTGTAATCCCAGCGCTTTGGGAGGCTGAGGCAGGAGGATCACTTGAGGCCAGGAGTTCAAGAACAGCCTGGGCAACAGAGGGAGACCCTGTCTCTACAAGTTTTCTTTTTAAATTAGCCAGGCATAGTGGTATGCATCTGCAGTCCCAGCTACTTGGGAGGCTGGGTTGGGAGAATTGCTTGAGCCTGGGAGGTCGAGGTTACAATGGGCTGTGATCATTCCACTGCACTCCAGCCTAGTTGACAGAGATCTTGTCTTAAAAAGAATAGTCTAAAGCAGGGTCAGCAAACTTTCTCTATGAGGACAAAATAGCAAATATTTTAGTCCTTTTAGACTTTGTGGGAAGAAGCAAAATGAAAGAAAATGAGAGAAAATAAATCTCCACCATTTTCTAAATACAAAATTCAAAATATAATTATTACTATTTTTTGTAATTCATGTTTACTAATGAGAGGAATAAAATTTCCTCTTAATAAATGCCATGCTTCCAGAATGTTCCTTCTCAGCCTCTTTGGCTGGACTGCTCTGTTCAATTTCTAGATGTTGGTATGTTCCAGAATCGTCATTTCTCTTCCAACTAGATTTTCTTCTTGCATTAGCTTATCTAGTTTCATGGTTTTAAAAACCATTTACACGTTATGACTTTTGAATTTGTATAACTATAGTTGACCTCTATACTGTAGGGCATATTTATGTAACCAATTGCCTTTTTGCCGTTTATTCCATGTCTAAGAGATACCTCAAATGAAATAATTCCTAAAATTGTTTCCTACCCTTATCTCTCTTTCAGTAAATGATACTTTCACCTACCCAGTGATTCAAGCTGAAAATCTAGGAGCCATCCTAGATCACTGCCTAAGCTCTCTCCAACAACCAATTTATCAGCATTTGCTTGAGTATTCTTTGTATAAGGAGAAAAAGCAATCAGAGTTGAGAAGCCGTATAGCTGTGTTCAACACAGAAATGACCAGAAGTATTCTGGCTGTAAAGTAATTATAAATGTTATTAAGTCAGCCCCCTAAACAAATTTTGAACACATCCACTTCTCCTCATCTCTACTAATATCACTTAGTCCCAGCTACCATTACCTCTTACTTGTACTTCTGCTCTTGCTTCGTAAATGGTGTTTCTATTTACATTTTCAACTCCAACCCTTGCTTCACCCAATCCATTCTCTACAGAGTGGTCAGAATGATCATCTCAAAGCACAGTCAGACTTTGTCACTTCCTGCTTTTAAGTTTTTGCAAAGCTTCCCACTTTTTAATTTGACATATATTAGTATCTGATTAGCATGTTCCCAGTACTATTCTCATTGCTGGGGAGATGGCAGGGAATAGACAGACAAAAATCCCTGCCAAATGTAACTTACACTCTAATGAAGGGAAATAGATAATAAACAAACCAAAGAAAAAAAAAAGTGAATCAGATAGCATGTTAAATAGTGATAAATGCTATGGAGAAAAATCAAGCAGGGAGTTAGGCAATGGGGATTTGGAGGCGTTACAACTTTCAATAGGGTTGTCAGCAAAGGCCTCATTGTGAAGATGCCTCTTCAGTAAAGACCTGAAGAAGGTGAGTTAGAAAGGAGGTGGAATTTGAGGGTAATAGCATTCCATGGAGCAGAAAGAGCAAGTGCACAGGAATAGCAAGAAGCAGAGTGAGAGAGGTGAGGAGAATTCAAGATGACATTAGAGAGATGACAAAGTCTAGGTTAAGGAGGATCTTGTAGACTCTGAGTATGGTGTTGAGCAGGGAAGAGACAGGCTCTGGCTTAGGGTTTAGAGGGAACGCAGGCTATGTGGTGAGGATTGTCTGAAGGGTAACAAAGGCCAAGGTGGGGAGACGACTTAGAACTCTACTTTAGGTGAAATGTTAGAACTGGGTGATGCAAAAATGTGCTCAGCATCTGTGAGGAGGGGCAGAGAGGGAGCAAGGATGGATCCAGGGCTTTTAGTCTGATCAACTGAAAGTCTGGAACAGCCATTACTTAAAATGAAGAAGTCTGAGGGAAGAAAAGATTTGGGGGAGAATATCAAGAAACTTGATTTTGGATGGGTGCATTCGAGATGCAGATTGCACATCCAAGCCGAGATGCCAAGTAAGCAGTTGAATGTTTAAATGTGGATTTGAAAGGAGAGGTAGAGGCTGGAAATATAATTTTGGTAGTCATTCTGTTACAGATGTTATTTGAAGCTGTGAGACTGAGTGAGATCATGGAGGAAGTGAATGTAAATAGAAAAGGGAAAAAGTCTGAAGATGGAGCCCTGAGACACTCCATTGTAAACTGGAAGATGAGGAAGAGCCGGCAAAGGAGACTGAGAAGGGGCAGCCAGTGAAGATGGAAGTAACCAGGAGAGTGTGGTGTCTGAAAGTCAAGCAGCAAAGGGTTTCCACGAGGAAGGAGAAATTAACAAGGTCAAATGTTGCATATGGGTTGAGTAAAACTAGAATACCTCCTAAATAGAGTATGTTCTAAATTTATTACCAGTACTTGAAATCACCTACAAATTGATCTCCTTTACGTCTATGCCTTCATCTCCTAATATCTCCTCCCTTCCTCAGTATAGCCTCTCCCCCATTTTCCTCTCCAGCTTTCATCTGCTACCTTACTCTTTCCCTTGTTCACTATCCCTTCTCTAGACCAGCCCTTTGTTTTTCCATCATGTAAATATATTGTCCTATCGGTTGTTCCCACTGCCTAACTGTTCCTTTTACTTCATGATTACTTCCTATCATTACAGTTTCTTTTCGTGACCACTCGGTCTACAGTACCAATTTTATTAATGTTACTTCCATCTCCTTCCATTCACTCTTTATCCCACCACTTTGTTCCTTTACTTTATATAATTTTTGGCATCACAACATTTTCAGTTCATTGTTTTTCATCCCACATAACAACAAGGATCTAGACTGTCTTGTTCTCTGCACTGGGTCAGGCTAGAACAAGGTGTGCTACAGTATGCATTCAATTAATACTTACTGAATAAGCTAATTAATCTATATTTCAAAATTTTAACAAAATTATATGTAAGACACACCCAAACACTGGTAAATTATTCCAAATTGAGATGTGTAGACGAAGAAATCTGAGAGGAATTTTTATTTGATGATGCTGGAAAGTATTTTTTTCAAGTGTTTTTCAATTTACATGTTGTGTAATTGAAAAACATTCCTCAATCCATTTGAGCATTTGGCAATCTCTTTGAGACATAGTTCATCTACCTTATTTCCACAGCCCCTCAAATACAACCTTGCATTTGCCTAAAATGGTGCTATATTATAACTTCATGTTACCTTTCATAGTTCCAGGAATCTGTAAAAGTAATAGCGTCATCTTTATTCGGGTCTTGTGTACAGCAGACACACCTTAACTGTTTATTGAAAAGATGTTTAAATAAATGAATATTGAAATCTTTAATTAAGCGTAGCTGCTGAGGAACAGAAAACCAAACACCACATGTTCTCACTTATAAGTGGGAACTTAATGATGAGAACACATGGACACATGGGGGGAACAACACACACTGGGGCCTGGGGCAGGTGGGAGGGAGAACACCAGGAAGAACAGCTAATGGGTGCTGGGCTTAATACCTGGTGATGGGTTGATCTGTGCAGCAAACTACTATGGCACACTTTTCCCTATGTAGCAAACCTGCACATCCTGCACAGCTACCCCGGAACTTAAAATAAAAGTTGGTTAAAAGAAAAAAAAAAAAAAGGGTAGCTGCTGAATTAGTCAAGTAAAATTTTCTTATTCATTCATTTTCTACCAGCCTTCTCAAGAGAACTGTCTTCTAAGAGGTCCAAATGAACACAACTTATCATTGGAAGCTCTTTTTAAAAAATTGCTCTAATGAAATTCAGGGGATGAGTAGAAATGGGGTAGGGGCAGGCTTTGTGTTTGATAATTTGGTGTGCTCTTTCATCTTCCCTCTGCAGTCTTACGCTCATTGTTTGTTGCTGCTAAAGCAGTAAATGTTGTTTGTCTTCATTGCAAAACCAAGGATAGAAAACTTTGAAGTGTTTTCTGTTGCTTAATGTCACCTACTGTTCCTGTCAGCAAACTGAGATAAACCTGATGGACTGAGGTGTCTGGTCTAATTCCTTTATTGACACATAGTCCTGTCTTCAAACACCAGTGTAAATGAATAAGTACTGAGATAGTAATGTGTCAGTAATAGGCTGCCAGATAAATGCCATTGTTTACGTACTGATCCCTGCTTCCTAAGGCCCAAACAGCTCAAAAATCTTACAAATTAGCACCTCGCTGAGATCAAAGAATTGTCTTTTCTTTCTGCAATTACCTACTTGGAGAGCGGTGCAAGCAGATGAGACGAGTTTAAGCTGTCTCTCTCTAGCCCAAATCTTTCTTTTAAAGAGAACAAATGGTGGAATTATACACTGTTTCAGGAAAAGGCAGTTAAGAATAAGAGATTTTTACTTTATTTTGCCATGCAAGAACAAGGGGATTTTTAATTTTTATGTTAATCCACCAATCAATTCCCATTACAATTATTTTACTGAAAATTCAGTGGAAAGAGCCATGTTTATCCTTAACAACCGCCTTTTGGGATCAGATTTAACTGCAAATTACAAAAATAAAAATTGTTTTGAATTCAGGGATACCATAGTACCCATACTTCAAACAGAAAGTATGAGAAGAATAAATACTTTCTGAAGGAGTAAAAATTTAGACAACAAATCTTCTAATTTCGTTTTTGGCATATCTTAAACAGAAAAGTACACCATTAGTCTCTCTTAATTTGAAAAAAAAAAAGGTATAATTTTATGACTTTCCTTGCTTACCAAGTTCTTTGCCCTGAAGCACATTCCAGCTCCATTAGCCTGTGTCCAAAATGGCATTGTTTTATTTGAAGATATTGAGAAATGAGAGGATAGAAGGATGTAACTTGAGTTTACACTATTTAGTAATTGTCTTTCATATTAGTCATATAACCTAGAAACAAGAAACCAAATGTTCAAAACTTATTATGGCTTAGGATAACACTGGCTTCTTTATAAGAAAAACAAAATTCTTTCTTGGTGGTAGGCTTTATCTTTTATGCAAATGAACAAAATCTGCTTTCCATTTCTAGCGTTAGACTTTGTGTTAGTCAAAACCTTGACTCCTATGGATAAGTGAGTGGTTTAAAGAAATAAAAATTGACCTGAAAAGTAATTATCTGCAATAAGTTGGAATCCTTTATCCCTATATGTGTTTTACTTCACTTATTCACATCCATGGTTTTTAAAGGGAATATTAAATGCCTTATGCCAAAGTAAATAATGTTCATGTAAGTAAATGTGAACTTAAGGCAAATTTTGATATAATTTGTCTCACTTTTCTAAATCTGTTTCTTGCATTAAGCATTCTAGTATCTTTGGAATCAGCCAGGGCTAGAGCAAAAGCCCCTCCTGTGATGCTGTGACCCCCAAGTTTGAAGACTACTGATAACCCCAATCTACAAAGACTGGCTATGGAACTTCCTACATGGAGACAACGCCAGTGGAACTCTGATAATTATCCTAAAACAAGGAGGCTTCTTCAGTAACCCTTGAACTATGTTCAAATATGTGATTACATTTATGTCCTTAATATCACTATTAGTTTCTGATGTTAAAGTAAAAGTTGAGGAAAAAGTAGAAAAGGTAAAGCAGTACAGGTTAGTTCAATGCCAGAGTAACTTCTAGGAGGGTATATATTCAGTGTGAACAATTTTCAACAGAGAAATGTCAACGTCTGGCCACAACAGCAACCAGTAAAATAACTATTTTTAGTGTCATATCTATTAATGAAGAGGAGATTGCATAATATAGATGAAAGAGCGTAGTATTTGAAGGTGGAACGCCTAGCAGGGCTTGAGTCTCAACTCTGCTGCTTTTACTCTAATTGACCGAGACAAGTCATTTAAACTAAAAGAGCCTCAATTTTCTCATATCTAATGTAACATAAGAGTTCACAGCCTTTTACATTGTAGTTACTGTGAAGATCTAATCACAATGAAATATATTTATATGTCTGTCTGCTGATAGAACTTTTGTCATAGAGGGTAGTCCATTTTATGTCAATAGGGCTTTAATAAGATCTGTGCTAGCAACTGAATTACACCAGTGAGTGAATAATTACAAAGAAAGCCTGCTTTATCAATCGATATAAAGAAGAAAGTTACTGAGTTTGTAGGGGAGATTCTCCTTTCATACTGACACTTGTTCTTACTTTCCCTGAAATAGAGATTATAGTAGTCTGCCAGCAATCCTCAAACTTCAATCCTGGCCTGGAAATTGGACAGAAGGAGTCCAAGGATGCATGAACTGAAAGTGCCAGTGAATGTCTCAGTGCAAACTGTGGAGTCATAGTGGTTAATATGCAAAATTAATTCCCCATTTAGACTCCAGGCAGTTACATATCAACCAACATCAACTTCGACCCTCAATCTTCAGCCTCAACCTAGTAATAGTATCTCCGAGGTGAATAAGCTATGAAATGGACATTTTCACCCTCCTTTTTGGTTTTTTTTTTTGAGACAGAGTCTTGCTCTGTCCCCCAGGCTGGAGTGCAGCGGTGTAATCTGGGCTCACTGCAACCTCCACCTCCCGGTTACAAGTGATTCTCCTCTCTCAGCCTCCTGAGTAGCTGGGACTACAGGCACGTACCACCACACCTGGCTAATTTTTTGTATTTTTAGTGGAGACAGTTTTTCACCGTGTTAGCCAGGCTTGTTCTCTATCTCCTGACCTCTTGATCTGTCTGCCTCAGCCTCCCAAAGTGCTGGGATTACAGGCATGAGCCACCGCACCTGGTCCCACTTTCCTTTCTTATTAAAATTACTAGGAAAATATAATAAGTTACTGTGCTTTCTTATTATATCACCTTTTGGTCTCTGTTAACAAAAAATGCAGTTACATGTAAATTTTAGTATATGACAATATTCATCTCACAGTACTTACAGTGATAACGGTGGAAGAGGAAGGAAGGTAAAACTTTTGCTGTGATTCCATAAATGAGCAATGTGGGACGCCATTGTGTGAGTCCAGTGCTTACACAAGCGCCTGAACACAGAGCTGCCAGGCTGGGTGTGTGTGTCAAACTCTGCCAAAGCCCTGAAAGCACCTGTTGTGAAAAGTTGGAAAAAGGTCTTGGCAAGCAAAACTCATGTTGATTTTTGTCACCTTTTTGAGCAAATGTTCTTTGCAGATCAATAGTCCATTGGTTTATTTTTACAAATGTTTTCTTTTGATTTTTCTTTCCTCCCAATGTAGTTTCAAAAACCAGTCCATTTTAAAAATGATCCTTTTTATGGAGTGAAAGAATACAATACTCAGAGTGGTTCCATGCTCAAGTTCAAAGATGCAAATTTTCTTCTTTTTCTGCGTGTCTCATATTCAGTTAATAGCCCTGAGATTATGAAAGATCCATTACCTTCTCAATTGCAGATTCCGGTATTGCCAACACAACATAGCAGCATTAAAATTCATACCATTCTATAATGGTATTTTCCAAAATGTCCCTTTTCCAAACACTTTCCAAAATATACTTTTTTGGGTTACTTTAAAATTTTTAATATAAAATTTAACAATTAAAAATGTATTTTACAGTCAGAATAGCAGGAATTTTGCTCTTTGTAGGTACTGAGGGATTATCATTAAATAAAATGTATAGCAAATGTGCTATAGCAGTATTCTTCTGTAAGAGAGATCCAGAGTTATTGACTTGAGAAAAGGAGGAGAAATGCATGTATGAATGCAAAGAATCCTTTTTTTTTTTTTTTTTTTTCCAGCAGGGTACTGAAAACTCATTCTTCTTCATGAGGGAAGGCAAACAACCCTCTCTGGTCTCTTTTCTACTATGATTCATATTTTGGTCTAAGTTATTTCCCAAACCAAGAGTAGACTCCCTCCTGAGTCTCTGTTGACTTACCTGGCTGCCAACAAAGGAAGGCTACTAGTTTCTTGGAATTCATATAATTATATTTCTGTGGGTACTCATAAAGAGCCATCAGCTCTGTCCTTGCACACCCCACTTCTAGACTTGCCTCCACCCGGGGGTGGTAATAACTGAAAAGAAAACATTTCTTGACCTACTCCAGTACCTCATAAATCAAACTTTACCCCTTCCACTAACACTCAAATTCCATCTTATTAATATAACTGCCAAACTAAATTAAGTCTAATTTTACTTTTTTGTTTACCTCCTATATAATGGAATCATATTTTTTTCATATTAAAATTTTAACAAATAATATGTCACCTACCATTTGCACCTCTACACGATGCTAGAGAATTAAGTTGAGAAAGTCAGACCTCCAGTGCTCTTGATTCAAATAAGTCCTGACCAAAGATTTAACCAGAATGTTCCCTCAGTGCTGGAAATATTTATTTATATATGTATTTATGTAATACTTCTAGTTTGAAAAGAGAACTTGAGATAGTCTCCAGAAATATATACATACCAGTGGAAGAAAAATAGACCAATCTGTGGAAATTAAAGCAAGAAGAATGATAGGCTGGAAGAAAATATATATTAAAGCAGTAATGTTGGTTCCTGCCATGCTGGTCTTAGGATTCTGATAGGTTCCTGCATGTTGGTGGTAATTTTGAACAGACTATCCTGATAATCCAGGCAAATATAGTTTAAAAGCACAATTAGTCATGAGTCTACTCATGTTACTGACCAAAATCACACTGCTTTGAGAGACAGCACAGTTGTTCCTGTTCCTGTGATGCATGAGGAATTTTCCTCATGGTTCCTTGTGAAGTAGACAGTGAATGATTAGTAACTATTAATGGGAAGCAGGATATCTGTGAAGAAGAGGGAAAAATGACAGCATTGCACAGATTTGAGGGAATGGATTCTTTGACTTTATCATATTTAACGTAAGCTCCCAGTGACTAATGAGTTTGAAATGCCTGGTCATCTACATATGTGTGCCTGATTCCAGGAGAGATGGAGTCTGACAGTTTGTTTAGCAGCCAAGTTCATGGGAATGGAGCCTGCTGCCTAAGGCCCCGAGCAGCCTTTATTGCAAATTCAGTAGAGTAACCCCCTGTGTAGCAAACAGTCAGGATCACTGATTATTATTTGCAGACTTTCCAAAGCTCTCATCAAATGGGAGCCCCAAACTGTCAATTTCTGGAAATATCGATGCTTAATGCTTGCTCATTCACAGAGTAGGGAGAAGGTGTTGGCAATCTGGGGATAGAGGGGAGACTTGTGCCACATTTTAGAGGATGGCACTTTGGAACTTAGGGATACAGAAGTCTGATGTGAGGACAGCCATTTGACTGTCAACTGTCTTATTCACAAGAGAGGAATTAACTTCATAGCATCCCTTTTGTTAGAAAAGGGGACTTACTGAGTGCCATCTATGAGCAAGCTAATAGACAAACAGTAATATGTTTTCCAAAAGCAGATGGAAGTTTTGAGAGTTCCAAAGCTTATATAATTAAGGACAAAGAGAAGGTTTAAGAAATTTATAAATATAAAACTATGTATAAGACTGTGTATGTAGGCCATGCAAAGGAGGTAAAGTGCAAGCTTTGGTAACTTCACAGAAAATCTATCTATGATGGTTTTCTCCTATAATCCTCAGAGTAACCAATGATCTGAGTAGAACTCTTTCCATGTGACATAGGACAAAACTAAGATCCAATTTTTTGTAGTTGCCAAATTTTGCTAATAAAAACAGTGGACTCTAAGTTAAATTTGAATTTCTAATATACAACAAAAAATTTTTCATATAAATATGTTCCCAATTTTTTTTATATTAGAAAATCATCTATTGGGATCTGGAATTCAAATTTAACCTGGTGTCCTGTATTTTATCTGGTAGTCTTACCAATATTATATAGCCTAGTTTTTAACCCAGATTTGTTGAATACAAATACAAAGTTCAAATATATTTTAGTCCTTTCCTATTTTAAGTACCACATGCTTAATAATTACTAAGTACAGTCATTTTCCCTTTAAATGAAAATAATCTTTGCATTAAATTGTTTATTATTTAAATAATGGAAATTATATATACTCTAGCTCTTAAAAACTTAACTTTAAATTATCCAAGTAATAATAGTTATTCCAGAAAAAATTTAAACTCAAACTAGAAACAGCAAGCAACCCTTATGATCCTCTCTTTCATAGATAACTTCTTTTTGTCATTTAGTTTGTATATCCTTCTGACTTTCTTATGCAAATGGGTATATATTGCTTTAAAAAAGAGTCAGTGTTATACATTCTTTTAAATACAAAGTGACTTAAAAAAACACAAGTGTATTTTCTTTGTGCTGGGCCTTGTATGTGATGATAGAGATTTGGCAATCAATTATCAGGATTTAGATGAAAAAAATCAGCAAGTAGAATACCAGATGTGAGAGCTTCCCACAGAAATTCTTCTTCCTTTGAAGTGTGAGATTAATGATCTATATCAGATGGTTGACTGTATTGCAGTTAGAACTAATGTGAATCATTTCAGATGGCTACCGGATGATACACGTATGGCTGATAAAAAGTCCCTCAGAATTGAGATAAATCGACTTGGTCTCATCATTGTCTCATAGAGCAATGCAGGCAAAGGAAAAAAAAATGTCTCTTGACTGATTATTTGAGTTCTTATTGCAGATTTAAAATAAAATAAATCAGTGGGATTTTATGTCAAATTTATCTACCAGAATTGTCACCTAATATATATAAAGTAGATATTGGGCTTTCTTTCAGATGAGAGGGAAAATAGAGAAAAATGGATAACTTGTCATGAATGTAAAACTTCAGAGAGAGCTAAGAGAAGCATGCAAGCCAGCTTTTTACAGGCAAAACTTTTTTTCTTCTATAGAACAAGCCTATATTAAGCAACATCAGTGACTCAGCTGTTTGTCCCAATGCAGAATTTAGGGCTGCCTTCACATGAAGCAAAAGGAAGTGTCAAATAAATTATTGGAAAAATGTGTTTCAACACCTGCATTATCTTGCTTGGCTATACAGAGTTAACTTGGGTTTCCTAAGAATTTTCTGGGAATTTTTACTGAGTATGCCTGGTCAAAGTAGAATAGTCTACAAAACCACCTGTGATTTTCCCTAAGGATAATCTGCCCTTGACTCCATCTCTGACTTCCACCTTTGAAACCAACACCTATTGTTACAAGGAGGAGGGACCAGATGGTAATATCTACAATTAACAGATACTCCACAGACAATTCCTTAGTAGAACAGAGAAAAAAAAAGTGCTGGTCTGGGACCCTGGAGACTTGAAATCCAGTCATGAATCTAACAATGTCAACACACAAGTTGGCAAGTTGACACAATGCCAACTTAGACAATTTGTGCAAGTTACCCATTCTTGTCTGGGTGCAAGTGGCTCATGCCTGTAATCCCAGCATTTTGGGAGGCCAAGGAGGGTGGATCATCTGAGGTCAGGAGACCAGCCTGGCAAACATGGCAAAACCCTGTCTCTACTAAAAAATACAAAAATTAGCTGGACATGGTGGTGCATGCTTGTAATCCCAGTTCCTAGGGAGGCTTAGGCACGAGAATCCCTTGAACCTGGGAGGTGGAGGTTGAGCGAGCCAAGATTATGCCACTGCACTCCAGCCTCGGAAACAGAGGGAGACACTGTCTCTAAAACAAAACAAAAAACTAAAACTTACCCATTCTTTATCTTGGTATCCTCAACTGCAAGATAAGATTTTGTTGATTTTTTGAGCCCACTCTCAGGATTCTCAGCTCTAAAATTATTTCAAAGGTTTTTTTTCTGTCTTCTTGTACGTTCTGAAAGTGTATTTCAATTTGACAATTCAACATGCATCTCTCTTCTGCTGAAAATGTGCTACTGAGTTTATAAACAGACACCTGTTTGGAAAATAGATAAACATAACAAACTTCTACAGCTGTTTTGAAGACTGAAAAGAAAACTATTTGCCCCGTAAATATAAAAATCAATAAATACATTTGTATATCTTTGTATATATATTAAATAAACATACCTTGTCAATAAATATATGTATCTGTGTATATAGATAGATGTGTGTATATTTATATACACACACATAAAGATATAGCTATAAATATATAGCTATAGTAACATATGGATTGAAAATCATCTGCACTAATATAGATAAAATTCTCACTAGTCCGGTGCTTCTCCATCTATCTGAATTGAAGAGCCAGATTTTTTTGAAGTTATTATTACTATTTTTAATTCCTTGGTGACAAAAAATTCAATTAAAACAGCAAGTTGCCATTAAAGTTTCTAACTTTAATGACTCACTTTTTATGTGCATTCTCTCTTTACTTATCTCCTAGCAAACCAGTAAGGGAAACAGATCATCGTAAGTCTATGCACCAAGTTTTATGTAGAATGGCACTAGGGCATGAGATTACATGAAATTTTCATTTTCTTAATATTTTATATAGTTCGATTTCAATGTAGATATTATACCTAGAATAGAAGATTTTAAAAATTAACATGTATTTTGGTATAACTCACTTACTAAAAATACATATATGAGTAGGATGATATAATCTCAATTATTAATCTAAGTTATCTCAGGGTAAAATTAAACAAGATATTTCTTTCCTTTTTGAAAGGGGAATATTTGTATTTTTTGATATTTCATAATCATTGGGTATGTATTACACATATAATGAGAAAAAATAGTTTCCATTACAACGTGAACAAAGGGCAATGTAAAGTTATTATCAAGTTGGCTTAACACAACTGGTTCACCTTCATTTACATGAACCATTCTTTTGATGGAATATCTGAAGGGAGAAATGTTGTGTGTTTGTAGTCCATTCCAGATCTGGCTCTGTGTAAATTCTAATAAAAATGAAATGTAATTGATACTCAAAAATATCATTCATCAATTTTAATTCATCAGTCAACACACATTTAAATAGCAAATTCTTATTAAAATTTCTAACTTTAATGACACTTTTTATGCTTATTCTCTCTTTACTTATCTCCTGGTAGATCAGTAAACACTCCACTAAGGTACACAAATACATTCTTCAGGGAGTAATGCTTGCCTGGTTCTTTAGCAATAGTTGGCCCACTACTTCCAAGTCAACTGATGTTGGCATTCCACAGGTTTTATTTTTCCAGCTAACAGTTGGCTATTCATTTATTCATTTACTGAATGTTTAATGAGTATAGTGCTATGAATCAGGAACCACGCTGTTTCCAGAGGATAAAATGTGGAAGAAAAAGACGTAGTTCCTGTCCTCCTGGAGTTTTTATGCTAATACAAAAGGCTGATACTGAACAAGTGACTACATGTTCTGTCAGCAATGTGGAGACTACATGGGGAAAAGAGCAAGAAGGGTGTGGAAGACTATTTGAAAGAGTATTTTTATTGTATTTTCGCTAGCATGAGCCAACTAACCAGATAATAGCATGATTCATTTCCCCAGAGGGTCTATTTTATAATACACAAAGGAGTCACAAGGACATTCCTAACTGACCTCGGATGTTTTTTAATTAAAAAGAAGTTGCACTAGTTTACATGGAAAGCAACAGAGTGAGAAAGGTTAGGAGAAAATAAAACAGCCCCCTAAAAGGATACCCTAGGCCATGTAATATCACACAGGAGATTCTACTGTAGTTGCATCTTTAAAGAGCTGAAGTGGGGATGCAGGCATCTCAGCAACTTCTATTGTCATTTCAAGGTAGAAACTTACTAACCAACCTACCAGTTCAAAATTTAATTATATGTGTTTGTTGATTTTTGTTTTGGAAGGAACCAAAGGAATATTAGGTTAGCTGATTGATAGATGAAGTCTGTAATTCAATTTCTTTGTGAAGAGCCTTCTCCCCATAAATACAAGTGCCAATTTATTCTTCTCTTATTTCTGTCCTTTTACAAATTCAATGTGGTGAACATAAAGTCTTCACAATAACAGCTAACATGTTCTGTGCACTCGCTACATGACGGTAAAGTACTGTGCTAAATATGCCATAACCAGATCTCTTAATCTGTTCTGAGTTATGAAAGAGGAGATATTTTTATTCCATTTTTCAGATAAGGAAATTGAGATATTGATAAAGCAACTTGTCCAACAGAGCTACTCAGTGATGCAGCCAACCTCACAACCAAGCAGTTTGAGGGTAGAAATTTCCACTACACTACCACATCCATGACATCATCAGAGGCATCACCAATGGCCCCATGACCATGAACTGTAATCTATATTAAGATTTTCTTTGTAAATTAGGTCCACTCTTCAGAATAAATTTTGTGTCTTTTTATATTGGGAATTTAACCTACCAATTTGAACGTGTTAAATAAATATTACGTAATGGTCATAATAAAAAAAAATAAGGAAGCCCCAGACGCTCTGTGATCAAAAGATTATTTTGAGTTATTATGAGTTATTATGCGTTGAGATACTTTAGCACAGTCTTCACAAAACAGCAACATATGAGCTCCAGTGCAGCCACATCAGCTACAGATTGGCTGTGATTAGGGTTTTTCCCTTTACAAGAGAAATACTTTACTTCCACATAGCACCTGCTATGGCTGCCTTAGTTAACTATTGTTCTTCTCTTTTACCCAAAGGCAACCTACGCCTATGAATGAAGTAGCTACTTGCACTGTGCGCCCCCTGCCACACATGTGTCCACTACACAAGAAATCACCTACTTTTACCATGTGAGGCTTGTATAGTTTGGCTCAAACCAATAATTGTGCCACTTCTGAGATGACATGAGAGCATGCCAACTCCAGCCCAATACTGATCAAACTGACTCCAAAAATGGTTTATGGTTCTAGCAGGATGTTTCCTCTGGATTTTTATACAGATACAAAATCATTCTCATGAAAAAATAAACAGAAATAAAAAAATAATGAGGGCCATGAACATCTGCAGGATCATCCAGAGCTCACTATTCCTGTGCTTTTGGAAACATCCACCTGCTGTTCCGTGGAGGTGGGTGCTGTAATTCCCACCTTTCCCAGTGAATTAAACAAGACTCAGGGCATTGGTTATCTGTGTATCCAAAGAAGAAGCTGTTACCCACTGGCACCTGTAACCTTAACACATACTATTTTCTTAGAAAGAAAAAAATGACTAAAAATCACAGATGGGTCAGTTTCCAGTTTCCACTCTGAGTCCACACAATTTTCTGTGACCCAGGATCAGAACGATGGTTCAAAATGCTTTCTCTCTTCTTTATCTTTTTAAAATGAGAATAAATTAATGAAATAATACTCTAACTTATTATTAGTTGTTTGGGAATTTGAAAATCACATTGCCACATATTTTCTTAATCCTGAAACAGATTTAAAGTTGTATTTTCATTCACTCATTTACTCAACAATTATCTCTACTGAGGATTGACTGCATGAAAAAAATACTGCCATGTCCCAGCAGGGAGAGAAAGAAGAAAATCGCCTAGATAAGCCTTCCTAACCAATTCTGGATCTCCAAACCCAGTGCAGGATACAGACATGTTAATAACCATAACATTAAACATAGTATAAGTTCAATAATAAAAGATTAAGATGCTATGAAAATAAAATATGGGTAGATCATGAGATCTTAAGCTGTAAATGAAAACCCAACTGAAGCTGGTTAAAAAAATTAAAAAGTATTTACTGGATTCCTCGACCATAAAGTCCAAATGCCAAATAGTTGCAGGTTAGGTGTCATTCAGCAGTCTAAATGTCTTCCCTAATGACTACCTGTCCAGGTCCAGCCCATGCTGAAGTTGAGGGGAGTGGATGAATGAGCAGAAAAAGCACTCAGGTGGTTTTATTCAGCAACAGCTCTCATCAACAGCTTACTCACACTAGCTCTCTCACACTGTCTGCCCTCTCTTGGCTGCTTGAGCCCATGGCTCCCACACACAGCTGTGTGGCCGGCTCTCCCTTGCCTTCAGGGTCAGCAGCTTACCTCTCTCTCTCTGGGCACCAGCAAGCTGAGCTGTGTCCTGACTCCCTCCTGTGCATCTGCAAGACAGACAGCTTTGGCTCTCTCTTTTTCTCTGGGCGTCAGCACACCCACCATGTCAAGCCATGTTGAGCCAAGACAAACCCCAAGAGCCCCTGTACAGTGTTAGCAGAGCAATTATACCCTTTACAGGAACTAGTGGCTCAGAGCCAAGTATGAACTTACCCAAACAGAGTATATAACAAGTGGATGTGTGCACCTGCACACCAAACTCGCCAAGTTATGCAGGCCTGGCTATTCCACTACCAAAGTACATCCATGTACCTTACACTACCCTGACCCCTGTGATTTTGCCTTTTCGTAGCAACGTGGCTACTATAAATGTTCCGCAGCTCACACATTCTTACGCTGCCATCTAAGAAAGAAGAGGACACTCCAGCAAAATCTTCTTTCATCTCCTGACTATGATTGTCTTTAGTGTCCAATCCCAAATCAAGCACTTTGACTAGGGATTTGGGCATTTTAATTGACTTAAGCTAATCAGGGCTCATCCCTTGAGTTAGGAAAGAGATCAAGCTACCAAAACCACATGGCTGAGAGTGGAAGGGGTGGCTTCCCAAATAAAATCAGGATTGTGTTATTCATAGAAGAGAAAGGGAATACTGGGCAGTAGGAAACAGTTCTGAGAGGGGCTGGGCAAGGGAAAGGGCATGAAATATGACTCCCTGGAGACCCTGCTTAGCAAGGGTCTTAATTAGAAGATAAGAAGCATCTATGATTGAAAATATAAAGCAGGTAACTGTAGTCTACAATCCCTTCTGGAGTGGCACTCACCCTCCACTAATCACTTCTCTACTTGAAAATAGCACAGTTACCAAGAAGGCCACTAGTACTACCTCTAGGAGTTTCACAAATGCATCAGCTCCTCTTCCACTGCCTCCCAAGTCATCAGATGGTGGCCACAGCTTTTGTTAAGGTAGGGACAGTGATTGAGTTATGGCTATAAGAGAGTTTTCAAGGGTCTTCTAGTAGGGTAGACGCAGCTAGCAGAATCATTCTTCTCTAGAACTATTACTGGACTTTACTATTTCCTCATTGAAAATCACTGGGCCTAAGTACACAGACACATGAATGCATATAAAACTACCATTTAATGAGAATTTACTGCAAAGGAGGATGTGCCCATTGTCTTATGTACATTATATATGATTGTCTACACATGAAACCTATGAGATGAGCTCTATTTTTATTCCTATTTTATAGATAGTAAAGTTGAGGCTTAAAGAAAATAGGTCCTTTTTGCAAGCCTCGAGTATGTGGTGAAAATGGAATTTGAACTTAAGAGTTTCTGACACTAAAACTTAACTTCTAAATCATTACATATTTATAAAGCCCCTAAATTTGATAAGCTAGAAATTCCCGTATTGTACCTAATTCATAAAGTGAAATACACTTGTTTTATGTTATAAAGATTGTGGATCAGCCACAAAAAAATGCCAAAGGAGATTCTGTAATCTTTGTTTCCCAAAGGTTTAAATTATCAATATGCTGAAATTTCTACAGTAACAAGGGGAATTATGACATGAAAATACCTGAACCAGTGGTCATGAAAGAAATTATTTGTATTTTTCTTTGGAGTGCTTCATGTTATTTTCCCCTCCACATATTCTCATATACATATATCATATTAACTAACCTAAAGATGTTTGGATTCATTAGTAACAAAATAAGCTTATATTTACTGAATACAGATTGATGAAATTGATCTTAAAATGACTGACATATAAACATTGAACATGGATAATTAATAATTCAAAGGTAAACCAGCATAGTCAGTTCATCAGGTTGTTATAAACTAGGGGCTAAGTCTCCCTGACTCTAATCAAAATCTAATTCTTTCTGGATGGGAAACTGGCAGCATTACTTAACCTCACTAAATATCAGTCTCCTTGTCTGTGTAATGAAAATAATAGTGCATTCTTTGTGGATAAAGTAACATATGTTAAGTGTTTGGTACTGTGTCTGGCCCATTGTAAGCAGCAAGTTGAATACTAGCTATCTTTATTGAAGATATTCAATAGCTCAGCTATTGAATTAGCTTTCCGTCTTTCCCTTTTCCTTTCACCCTTCCCATGTGTAAGTTCACCAAAAAGTAGCAATAATTCCATAATTCTTTAGTATTTCTATAAGAAGACTGATACTAATCGTTGATTATGACCCTTCAAACTATGGTAATATTTTACTTGCTGGGGAAAGGCAATTCCCAGATCAATAATTTCTATCTTATTTGGGCCTGTCAATCACTCCCAATATATTCTTTTCTTGATCCTATTTAATAGTGTCTTGACAGCATTAAATCATTCTGATGTCATAAAGTTAAAGAGTTTATGACTTCCGTCTACCAAAATATCACCCCCTCCAAAAACAAAAAAAGAACAAAGTAAAAAATAATCATGGATTAGGGAATAGACTCATCAGCGAACTGTCTTTGCACATGGAAAACAAGCAAAGACATAGTCCAGAATATTTTGCCCCTCAGAAGACATCTGGCAAGGACTGGAGACATTTTGGGTTGTCACAACTGTGTAACTAGGGGAGTACTACTGGCTTTGAGTGTGTAGGAGCCAGAGATACTGCTAAATGTCCTACAATGCAAAAGACAGCTCCCTACAATAAAAAAATTATCAGGCACTGGCCGGGCTCAGTGGCTCACACCTGTAATCCTAGACCTTTGGGAGGCTGAGGCGGGCGAATCACTGAGGTCAGGAGTTCAAGACCAGCCTGACCAACATGGTGAAAACCCATCTCTACTTAAAAAAATGCAAAAATTAGCTGAGCGTGGTGGCGCATGCCTGTAATCCCAGCTATTTGGGAGTCTGAGTTAGGAGAATCGCTTGAACCTGGGAGGCGGAGGTTGCAATGAGCCGAGATCATGCCGCTGCTCTCTAGCCTCGGTGACAAAAACAAAACTCGCTCTCAAAAAACTAAAAAAACGATCAGGCCCAGATGATGTCAATAATGCCAATATTGAGTGACTCTAGTCTGGACATATACCCTTGAAGTTAGAGACATATTAACTTGGAGCGCATTAAAAAAAAAAAAAAAAGATTGGTCACTCCCCAACCCAGCACAACCTCCAACTTGATCATATTTAGTTAGAAATATATTATTATAATAGCCAAAATTTTCCTTTTTTCTCCCTACCTTCTTCTCAAGGATATAAAATTAGATCTAAACCAATTTAGTGGCCTGGAGAAAACCAGACTCAGACAATTTTGGAAGTGCCACCCTTTGACATGTTATTTTCTTTTTTTAAATGATGATTTGATGGCCTTCAGTCACCTACAGGGAGGCTCTGCCATTCCTGTTTGTCAGGCTCCATGTCTGATAGCATCATGTGGTCACACAGCACAAAATCATGATTTACTAGGACTTTACAATGCATGGTGAGGCCTTTGAAAACATTTTTTTACACGTCCACTGGGACCTGTTGTGTCAGTTCATAGGATTTTTACAAAACACATACAAAGAACAAATAAAATGACCCCAGTCCCAAAATGCTCTGCAAGTGCTTATTGTTTGATATGGAATGAAGAGAAAATCAAGCACATTTCATTGTTCCAGAATATGAAACTGCCCCACAGAATTTCACATTCATCGGGTTTCTGTTGCTATTTTAATTTTTCTAAAAGTGTGACATCCTGTATCTTAGTGGTGTGAAACTGAAACAAACCAATACAACACGTTCCAATTGTAAGAATATACAATTTTGAATTAGTCACACAGATGACTGAACTGTAAAAATGTTCTTTGGTCCAATGTTACAAAAAATTTGTAAAACAAAAAAATACAAAGGGCGTTAAATGAAAACATATTGCTACATCAGCTGAGGAATTTATTTATTTTCATTTAGTTAATTTTCTAATTTCTTTATTTACGTTTCATAGAATTCCCCAGGAAATATCTTTGGAACTGTAAAACTGAATATATTAAATGGTAGGTTTTTGTAGTTTATGTAGTCTATATCAACTCAAAGGACTGTTTTTTTCCCATTCTAGTTTACTTTTGCATAGCTGAGGCATGTACTTGCCTACATTTCGCCTGCCAATATTTCTCTTGGGCTCACGGTAAGCAGAAGAGAACTTAGGAAAAAAGTACCTCCTTTAACAAGAAACCTCCTTTGCTTCTTAAAAAGGAATAAACTTGTTGAGCCAGGCACAATGCCTTATGCCTGTAATCCCAGCACTTTGGGAAGCCAAGGCAGGCAGCTTACTTGAGGTTAGGAGTTTGAGACCAGCCTGGCCAACATGGTGAAACCCTGTCTCTCCTAAAACTACAAAAATTAGCGGGGCATGGTGGCACACATCCGTAGTCCTAGCTACTTGGAAGGCTGAGGCAGAGGTTACAGTGAGCCGAGATCAAGCCACTGCACTCTAGTCTGGGCAGTAGGGTGGAGACTCTGTCTCAAAAAAAAGAAAGAAAGAAAGAAACTTTTCTTCCTCTTGTTTTAGATTTCCATTTGAAAGGCTTACATTTTGCAACTTTTTCTTAGAACTGCAAAAGTTTTCCTCAAAATGTTTTGAAGTCTAAAATAAAAGGTGTCATTAGGGAACAGAATAGCTGGAAAATTTGAAAGCTTTTTTCTCCCCTTTTTCCACTTTTAATTTGTAATTAATAAATATGTAACATAATCTGATTAATATAAACACTTAAGTGTACCTAAATTGCTAAGAGTTTTAAAATATAACAGGCACTTTTAACGTGAATTCTGAGCTGAAGGGCAACTGTAATGAAAAAATAATGATTGAAATATGTACTTTCCCTTATTTCAGGACAAAACTTCTAAAACACGTGTATTTAATTGTGTTAAATGATTTTGAAGACAGGATATTCCAAAAGATTTTGGAGCTAAATTATTACAGAAACATAATAAATTAAATTTTAATGTTAGTGATCATTACCCAGGAGCCATTTTTACTTAAAATATATGATTTTAAAGCTAACAGTAAGGTCTGGTCTTGCTCATGAAATAAGGATGGAGCATTGCCTAAAATGTGTCAAATACTTTACATGCTTTGCCATTTCTAAGTGCAATAGGTCTGTTATCTAGCAAATCCATGCAATGGCCAATGTAGAGTACCCTTTGAATTCTGATAAATTTAAGATAAATATATCCAAATGGTCTTGAACATATGATCATATTCTGGGTCGACTTGACCCTTGAATTAAGGTTGAAGAAACTACTAATTCTAAAGTTTATAAGATAGATAAAAAGCTCAGAGATGCAAAGACATTTTTTAAATAAATAAAAGATCAGACTCGTCCTACAGGTTTTCCTTTTTTTTTTTTTTTTTTTTGAGATGGAGTCTCGCTCTGTTACCCAGGCTAGAGTGCGGTGGAGAGAACTCGGCTCACTGCAACCTCCACCTCCCAGATTCAAGCAATTCTCCTACCTCAGCCTGCTGGGTAGCTGGGATTACAGGCTTGCGCCACCATGCCTGGCTAGTTTTTGTATTTTTTGGTAGAGATGGGGTTTCACTGTGTTGATCAGGCTGGTCTCAAACTCCTGACCTTGTGATCCGAAAACTCTTGACCTTGGCCTACCAAAGTGCTGCGATTACAGGCATGAACCACCACACTCGACTGTCCTACAGGTTTTAACATATGCTGTGATGTTTGGTAACTAAGTTAATATTTATGCAAGAATACAAAAATTGATTATTAAGAAAATATAGTCAAGAATTAGGCCCTTTACATATGAAAATTTAGTTAAAGATGGGGTGCCATTTCAAATGGCAGATTGAAAATATCTATCAAAATTAAAAATATGTGTATACTCGGATGAAGTGAATACTCTTTGAGAAAAGTGTTTAAAGAGATACTGTCACAGGCTGCTTGTGGAGGCTCACGCCTGTAATCCCAGTACATGCTCACGCCTATAATCCCAGCACATTGGGAGGCCAAGGTAGGTGGATCACTGAAGTCCAGTGTTTCGAGACCAACCTGGGCAACATGGTGAAACCCTGTCTGTACAACAAATATAAAAATTAGCGGTGCGGTGGCATGTGCCTGTGGTCTCAGCTAGTCAGGAAGTTGACATGAGAGAATTGCTTGGGTTGGGTGGTTGAGGCTGCAGTGAGCTGTGATGGTGCCACTGCACTTCAGCCGGGGCAAGAGAGTGAGACCCTGTCTTAAAAACAGAAAAACAAACACACAAAAACAAAGAAAGGAAGGAAGAAAGAAGTACTATCACAAATGCAAAAAAAAAAAAAAAAAATGCATGCAAAATGATGCTCAATGCTTTATTGTTTGCAATAGCAAAATATTGAAAGTAAACTAAATACACAAAGGGAGATATTTTTAAATATCTATGGTAAATATAAAGAAGGCTATGAAGCCTTAAAATGAATGATGTAGACGTATACATATGAATATGGAAATTCTCCCAGAAAATATTGTTGAATGAATAAAAGCAAGTTATAAAATACATAAAGAATAGTGTAATTCATATAAATAACCAGAAAGTAATATGTATGTAGAGTGAAGGCTGAGGCAGGGGTGGGAATGGAAACTGTCAATTGGAAAAAATGTATGTGTCTATATCTGGTGAATGTCTAAAGAGACGTTCCCATGCTGTCTAATAGGTAGTAGCCACATAGGGGTTATGGAGCTCAAAAAATACGGCTCATCTGCCTGCAGGTATATATTTTAAATTTTATTTAATAATTTTACTTACTTTTAATTTACGTAGTTCTGTGTGGATACTGGTAACTGTATTGGGTAGTGTAGCTCTACACCATCAGCCATATGACAGAGTAACATACTTACACTTGCTATTATTCATTTTATTATATTTAAAAATAAAACCTCTGCCACTGACCCTTATAAGCTGTGACTTTGGGGACTAACCTCTCAGATTGTTTAAAGCTGTGCTGTCCAGTGAGGAACACACTAGCCATATGGAACTATTGAGCTACATATTTTCAATATGTTGAGTTAAAATAAAATGTATTGATAAACTAATTGTAGCTGTTTCATTTTACTTTTTTAATGTTGGCTACTAGACATTTAAAATTACGTATTTGATTTGCATTATATTTCAGTTGGACAGTTCTGTGTAACACAGTCAAGAAGCCTGTCTATTCTTTCAGTCCCAGTACTTCACATACTTCGTTATTTGGGGGTAAATTACTTATAACATCTTTGATCTTTGATTTCCTCATACAGATCCTACCAGCTTGATAGGGTTTTAGTGCAATGTAACGGAAAATAACATAAATGAAATCATTTTGAAGACAATATAAAACAAGACTGTCCAATACATTTACTCAGAACATTATCTCAATAAGAAATACATGCATCCCAATGGTTAAGTCAAAGTTGAAGTTAACTCAAATTTTCAACAGTGGTTTATTTCCCCTGGAAGTTTAACATAGGATCTCAACATTATAGATGTCTGTCTAGCTAACCCAAAAAGGTAATCCAAGATCTACAAATGCACATTTTTTTCCAATATTCTGGTTGTCTTTATCTTAGTCTAGTTCAGATTAAGGCAGTTATAGCAGAAGCCAATTCTAAGAGAAGATTTTTATCTTAAAATTGCCCTCCAATGTCAAAAATCAAAGCCTCAGGGAAGATATATAACCAGAAATACAAATGGAAAGAATTTACAAGGTAGGCAGTATATGTTGTTCAAGTTTTTCATGACTCGAAATTTGTCATCCCCATCTATCCACTTGTCTGTTAACTATTTGAAAGCTAGCTTCTATTGCCACCACTCTGCTAAAATACTTCACAAAGCTTATAAGATACCTCTTTCCATGTTAAATCCAATGATGATTTTCCTGTCCTTATTTTTCTATACCTACCTGCGACATTCAACTATTGACTCTCCTACTTCAGGAAAACAGTAGGACTCCTGGGAATTTGTTAGAAATGCACATTGTCAAGCACCAGTCCAAACCTATGCAAAAAAACTCTGAGATGTGATTTAACAATATGTGTTTTAACAAACCCCCTGGGAGATTCTGATGCACATTAACATTTGAGAACTAATGAACTGAATGATTATACAAGGTTTCTTGGGATTCCAAGTTCTATCATTGTCAATATATTTTATTATTCTAATCTAACATGTGGTAGGGGGTGGGTTTCTTGAGAGTGTTAACTTATGAATGAGATAAATCCCCAGATCCTGAGACACTCTTTGAATGGAGAGTATCACTCAAATTCCTATGGAAACATCACAGCAGGGATGGAGCAGGTTATGAAAATGACAAAGACACAGAGGAGAAGAGATCATTTGATTTAGTTGCTCCATAACCTGAAGGAAAAAGTATATATCATCTTTTATTGTGAGAAGGGACATATTTCCCTCAAATTATGTCACTAGAAACAATAGAAAAAAATTGTACTTCTGAAATATTATAGTTTATCCAAGCTTTATGTTTTTAGTCAAAACTGAAAAGAGTCCTCAAAGAACTAAAAAAAAACCCACCATTTGACCCAGCAATTCCATTACTGGGTATATACCCAAAGAAACATAAATCATTCTACCAAAAAGACGCATGCACTCCTATGTTTATCGCAGCACTATGTTTATTCACTGACATGAAATCAAATTAGGTGCTTATCAATGGTGGATTGGATAAAGAAAATGTGGTACTTATACCCCATGGAATACTATGCAGCCATAAAAAAGAACAAAACCATGTCCTTTGCAGCAACATGGATGCAGCTGGAAGTCATTATCTTAAGCAAATTAACACAGGAACAGAAAACCAAATACCGCATGTTCTCATCTACAAGTGGAAACTAAATGTTGGGTACTCATGGACATAAAGACGGCCACAATAGCACTGGAGACCACCAGAGGGAAGAGGAAGAAAGGGGAAAGCGGGGCAGGGGTTGAAAAAGTAACTACTGCGTACTATGCTAACTACCTGATGGGATCAATTGCACCCATACCTCAGCATCGCGCAATATACCTGTGTAACAAACCTGCATATGAACCCCCTGAATTTAAAAATAAAAGTTAAAATTAAAAAAAAAAAGAAAACTAAAATGAGCAATAGGCCAAAGAGAGGACTGCATGATTCCCAAGTTTTTGTCAGGGAGCCTTAAGGCAACTAAAGCTATGAGTTAGGTAGAGCGATTGAATAGCTTTAGTGGGCAAATTAGAAAGGAAAAAAGGTACAGGAAAGACGACGGCCTTTTTTTTTTTAAATCCAAACACATTTCCCATCCTTACAGAGGTAATCCATGGGCAAAGGAAGAATTATCCCCTTCTAAAACACTCAAATGCTGGCTCACGGTATATAACTTTGAATGTATACATGGGTGTGGGTTTAAAAAAAAAAACAGACAAAGTATTGTTTCTTTGGGTGTTTAACACAACCTAGCCCCAGTGGCTTGTGCTTATGAGGCATATTTCTTAGGAGCCTGGCTGAACTTCATCCATGACTATACAGGAGGCCAGGTGCTAAAACATAGATAGGTACAGTATTGGATCTAAAGGCAAGTGGAGGCTGGGCACAGCGACTCACACCTATAATCCCAGCACTTTGGGAGGCCGAGGTGGGTGGATTCCATTAGGTCAGGAGTTCGAGCCCAACCTGGCCAACATGGTGAAACCCCATCTCTCCTAAAAATACAAAAACTAGCCTGGCATTGTAGTGCATGCCTGTAGTCTCAGCTACTCAGGAGGTTGAGGCAGGAGAAACGCTGGAACCCAGGAGGCAGAGGTTGCAGTGAGCCGAGATCATGCCACTGCACTCCAGCCATGGCCGGACTCCTGAGGGAGAATGCATCTCAAAAAAATAAATAAATAAAATAAAATAAAATAAAATAAAATAAAAATGGCAAGTGGAGAGCGGTAGTCCATGGGCCAGATAATGAATAGCAATTTGCCTATTTTACCACATCACCTTCTAGGAAATTGTAATACATCCTGGAGATAAAATACAAATAGGCTATTGGGCTGGCTTTATTCCTGTGATGAACTAAGTGTTTTAGCAGTCACAGAATTGACAATACCTACTACGGGATGAGCCAGGAAATCCCAGGTGCGACCATCAAAATTATAAACACTTTCATCTGAAGGCAGTTTTGGAACGTTACCTTCTCTGCCTCATGTAAGCAGTGGGCTCTCATGAAGATATTTCTTGCCAGTCATGTAATAATAATAATACTGTCATATAACATGTTTTCTAGCCACTGTTGAGAGCATTCCATGTATTTCCTAGCTTTAATGAGAAAATTATGACCTCTTGAGGTATGTACTGCTATTATCCTCATCCTCATTCTATAGGAGAAATCCAGGTAATTAATGTGCCTATGATTACCCATTTTTCAGCAGTGGTGCTGAAAAATATGCTGGTTCTTTAAACCAGGTTGATCTGGCTCTGGAGCTCACACATGTAACCACTACGTCAGTGCTTCTTAAACATGAGCATACAGAATAAATATCTAGAAGGCTTGTTAAAACATATTGCTAAGCCCCACTCTCAGAATGCCTGGTCCAGAATGCCTGGGATGGGGCCTAAGGATCTGCATTTTTAACACGTACCCACTTTCTTCACTAATGATATTATAGAAAGACAAAATTTCCTTATCAATTGGATTAGCAGTTAAAGATGTCCCTCAATGCTTTACAGCAGAGCTTCTCAAACTTTAACATACAGATCACCTGGGGATCTTGTTAAGATGCAGTTTTTGCTTCAGTAGGTCTGAAGTAAGACCCTAGATTCTGCATCTAAGTACCTCCCAGGTAATGCCCAAGCTGCGATACCAAGGCTTTACACCAGTGGTTCTCAGACTGGTCCCAGAACACCTGGGTACTTGTTATAAATGCAAATGATCAGACCCCATGCCAGACCTGCTGAATCAGAAACTCTAAAGGCAGGGTCCAAATATCTGTGTTTTAATATGCTCATCAAATAATTCTGATGCAGACTAAAATTTGAAAACCACTTACCTTATACCACTGCTTCTCAAACTTGGCTGCACACTGATTCATCTGGGACGTTCTTAAAAGTGCAGATGCCTGGGTCCAATCTCCAGAGATTCTGGTTTAATTGGTTTCAGGTGCTGCATGATCAACAGGATTTTAAAGCTTCTGGTGATGAATGTATAGCAGTATAAGAACAACTACCTTATAGTGTACTGTAAAGCCTTGTTACTCAAATTATAATCTCTGCACTAAAAGTTTTGGAACGTGGAAGAACTTTTCAGAAATGAGGAGGTCATTATGTTAAGGGAAGTAAGACAGGCATTGAAAGAAAAACATAAGGCCAGGCGTGGTGGCTCATGCCTGTAATTCCAGCACTTTGGGAGGCCAAGGCAGGCAGATCACTTGAGGCCAGGAGTTCCAGACTAGTATGGTCAACAATGGTAAAACCCTGTCTCTACTAAAAATACAAAACTTAGCCATATTTGGTGGTGCACGCCTGTAATTCCAGCTACTCAGGAGGCTGAGGCAGGAGAATAGCTTGAACCTGGGTGGTGGAGGTTGTAGTGAGCCAAGATCACGCCATTGCACTCCAGCCTGGGGCACAGAGCAAGACTCTGTCTCAAAACAAAACAAACAAAAAAGAAAAACATTGCATGTTCTCATTCATACTTGGGAACTAAAATAACAGATCTCATGGAGGTAAAGGGTAGAATAGTGGCTGGTAGAGGCTGGGAAGGGAGGTGGGGATGAAGAAAAGTTGCTTAATGTGCACAAAAATACAGTTAGATAGAAGAAATAAGCTCTAGTATCCAATAGCACAGTAGGGAAATTATAGTTAATAATTTATTATATATTTCAAAATACCTAGAAAAGAATTGGAATGTTTCCAATACAAAGAAAAGATAAATGTTTGAGGTGATGTGTATTCCCTTGATTTGATCAGTATACATTGTATATTGCACATCTGTGGTTGCCAACTCCCGGGCCATGGACTAGTATGGTTCGTGGCCTGATAGGAACACACAGCACAGCAGGAGGTGCGTGGTGGGTGAGCCAGCATTACCACCCGAGCTCCGCCTCCTGCCAGATCAGTGGCAGCATTAGATTCTCATAGGAGCACGAACCCTATTGTGAACTGTGCATGTGAGGGATCTAGGTTGTGTGCGTCTTATGAGAATCTAACGCCTGATGATCTGAGGTGGAACAGTTTCATGGCAAAACCAACCCCCACCCCATAAAAAAATTATCTTCCACAAAACTGGTCCCTGGCTCCAAAAAGGTTGGGGATGACTGGTATACATGCGTCAAAATATCACATGTACCCCCAAAATATGTACAACTTTTATGCAACAATTTTTAAATTTTTTAAAGGAAATGAGAATCTCAAACCACATCCCAGACATACTGAATAAGAATATTCATTCTCACATGATCCTTGTGCATATTAAAATTTGAGAAGCTCTGGTCTAAAGAAATGCTAGAATAGCAGCATTGTCTAAGAGAATTTTCTGAGATGATGAAAATGTTCCATATCTGTGATATCCAATATGGTAGTAACTAGTCATATGTGGCTGTTAAGCACTTCAAATGTGGCTAGTGCAACTAAGGAATTAATTTTTTTTAATTTTAAGTAATTTAAATGGCCACATATGGCACGTAGCTACACTATTGGACACTATTATACTCTATTAACTACAGAGAAAGAACTATTATACCCTATTAGTTATAGAGAAAGAACAACAATTTCAATGCATAATTAGTGTTGCCAACGTTATATCATTTGGCATTACCTCATTTGTGTAACAGAAAGTCAGGACTTCACAGCAGGTAATATTGTATGGTAGAAAAATTTTGTATCTGCCATTTTTTTTTGTTTTTCTGGATACTTGGTAGCTAGATGTTCCAGAATCCCTAAAACTCTATTAATTTTGTTTTCCATTATCTTTATAGTTTATCTAGCTACATCTTATTTGAGAAAGCTATGGATTCTTTATTAGTGGGAAATGACTAAATCCAGGATATAGAACAGAAAGGAACAAATTGAATAGAGGTAATATGGGGCAAGACTAAGGAAGCCAGTTCCAAAAAAAATTCAGTGGAGAGGGAGATATATAGGAATAAATAAGACTCAGGAGATGTCTTGCTTCACATCTACTTTTAGGTCTAACTGGTGCCACAGTATAATCACATGAATTAAGAGCTCAGGATGCTGGAAACAAATTGTCCATAAGATCCTATGGTTTCCGGGGGTTTTGAGGTCAAAGAAAGGTTGATGACTTAATAACAGTGTTGTCCCTCAAATCTGTATTAGTCAGGGTTCTCTGGAGGGGCAGAACTAATAGGATAGATGTATATATGAAGGGGAGTTTATTAAGGAGTATTGGCTCACATGATCACAAGGTGAAGTCCCACAATAGGCTGTCTGCAAGCTGAGATGCAAGGAAACCAGTCTGAGTTCCGAAACTGCAAAAGTAGGGAAGCAGACAGTGCAGCCTTCAGTCTGTGGCTGAAGGCCTGAAAGCCCCTGGCAAATCACTGGTTAAGTCCAAGAGCCACAAAAGCTGAAGAACTTGGAGTCTGATACTTGAGAGCAGGAAGCATCCAGAACAGAAAAAGATGAAGACCGGAAGACTCAGCAAGTCTGCTCTTCCATCTTCTCCTGCCTACTTTATTCTAGCTGCACTGGCAGCTGCTGAGATGGTGCCCACCCAGATTGAAGGTGGGTCTGCCTCTCCCAGTCTACTGACTCAAACGTTAATCTCTTTCTGCAACACCCTCACAGACATACCCAGGAATAATACTTTGCATCCTTTAATTCAGTCAAGTTAACATTCAGTGTTAACCATCACACCCTCCTTCATCTTATACTAACAGAATATTTTTAATACTCAAATATCCAGTTGTTTACACAAAAGAATAAATCATGGCCTGTTAGAAAAAGCTCAGTAATTAGTGTTGAAATGCTGATCTTTTACGTACTTTTGAACTTAAAAATTCTATAATTTTGCAATAATTCTTTTAAAGTATTGGCCAGTAATTTGGCAACTATGTACAGTTTTTGACCCATATTATGTGGGCAGAAAATAACTTAAAAAAAAAACTGATAAACAGGAATTTCTGCCAGTCTCTGACTATCTTTAAAATATGGCTGTTTTGCTGTATTTGCAGTCAAATTAAAGTAGAAAAACAAAAAAACACTACAAGAACATTTATTTCATTTGTCATGGGCATGCTTTTCTCCTTGACACTCCCAGTAAAGCAGTGTTCTCTGAACTAAAACAACAAAGTCTTTTTGTAGGACATAAACATTCTTTTCCACAGTATGGCATAAGTCAAAACAAGTATCACAACTGTAGAGTGTGCACAGCCTTCCACAGTAAGTCTGGAAACACATGGGAGAGAAACTCAAAACAGAGTGATAGAATGAAAGAGAGAGGCTGGACCTGAAAAGTCCACAAATTGGGACCAGAAAATATAAAGGGGAGTGTGTAGAGGTTTTTTTGTTGTTGTTGTTGTTGTTGTTGTTGTTTTGACAGAGCTAGGTGACAGTCTAGCTCTGTCACCCAGGCTGGAGTGCAGTGGCATGATCTCGGTTCACTGCAACCTCCTCCTCCTGGGTTCAAGAGATTCTCCTGCCTCAGCCTCCTGAGTAGCTAGGATTACAGACGTGCACTACCACACCTGGCTAATTCTTTTGTATATGTATTAGAAATGGGATTTAAGCATGTTGGCCAGGCTGGTCTGGAACTCCTGGCCTCAAGTGATCTGCCCGTCTCAGTCTACAAAGTGCTGGGATTACAGGCATGAGCTACCATGCCCGGTCTCAGAATTTTTTAAGTATACTGATAGATTGATCTGGATTCAAAATTCAGTTCTTCCACATCCTTATTAACTGACCTTATATGAGTTCCTGAGCCTGAAATGTTCAGTTTCATTATATGCCAAATGTGGGAAATGGTAGGACCTTCTTCACCGAGCTATTGTAAGGATTAAGTGAGATTGAGCACTTACATTCAGAAAGTACTCAAAATAGGTGAGCTATTATTTACAAGAGACAGGAAGTAGTGTAGACTGCATGGAAGGTACCTAAACTGAAGGATGACTTAAGTATGAAGGGCAATGAAAGTGAAGGGATAAGAACATAATCAGGAAAGCTTGTTTTTGTTTTTTGGGGGTTTCTTGTGTGTGTATATGAAACCACCTTTGCAAAATTATCACTAACATAGTGAAAGAGATCTAACTTAACTGACTCCATCTTGCTTCTAACCTCTAACCTCTAAGCTGTCCTTGTTCATTCCTGGCATGGCTGAACTAGCTTTGGGAGAAACTTAGTTTAAAGTTTATAGTTTAAACAAAGACGGTAACAGCACTTTCCCAAAGCAGACCTCCTTCTTGCCTGAGGACTAGATTGCCTTTGTAGGACTAACATTAACCACAAGATTAGAAATTATGGTTTAGGAGTCACGCAGCTGGAGGCTACAAGATTCTGACCCTTCTAAACTGCTCCTTAAGATTAGTGCTTGAGATATTTTGCAGACCCTGTACTTAAGAGATCAGCTGGCACCACCCAGATCAATAAACTGGCTCATCTGACCTTGTGGTCCCCACCCAGGAACTGACTGAGAGCAAGAAGACAGTTCCGACTCCCTGTGATTTCATCTCTGACCAATCAGCACTCCTGGCTCACTGGCTTCCCCCAACCCACCAAGTTATCCTTAAAAACTCTGCTCTGTGAGTGCTCAGGGAGACTGATTTGAGTGATAATAAAACTCCGGTCTCCCGTACAGCCAGCTCTGCGTGAATTACTTTTTCTCTATTGCAATTCCCTTGCCTTGATCAATAGGCTCTGTCTAGGCAACACACAAGGTGAATCCCTTGGGCAGTTTATTTTATTTCTTCAGTATTCAGACGTTAGGTAAATTGTGGAAAGAGTTCTAGACCAAGGCAATAAATAAAAGTTTAGATGGTGCAAAATAACTTAGAACTGCCATGAGGTTTTGGGGGGTGTTTGGAAAACTTGAAAATGTATGGAAAAACTGAATTGGATTTGTATGTAAGCATTTGGCCACTATAACTTCGGATGGATTCTCAAATTGGTCATAAATTATTTGAAAACATTAAAACCCACTATTATAAAGTGTTGAAACCTACCTCAGAGTGTCCCTGACTCATTCCAGAAAAATTTACTAGCAATAACACTAAAGAATGTCTTCCTGATCTGTTTTTCTTCAGGCTATGCTTCAGGTCGATCAAGAACCCAACTGGGAGCCCATGGATGGATCACACAGGTCTGTTTCATCATTTCCACACATAAACGCAGGGGGGTGCAACTGTAGTGACAATGTACCCAGATCACTGTTGGCAGGTAAATCAGGACATTTACCATTTCAAGTGGCTAAAACTCCATCAAAACTAGGTTGATCCAAAATATTTAATTGGCTCATATCATTGAAAATCTAGGTGTTTGGCCTGGTGCAGTGGCTTATGTCTATAATCCCAGCACTTTGGGAGGCTAAGGCGGGCGGATTATCAGGTCAAGAGATCAAGACCATCCTGGCCAACGTGGTGAAACTCTGTCTGTACTACAAATACAAGAATTGGCCGGGTGTGGTGGTGCACGCCTGTAGTCCCAGTTACTCGGGAGGCTGAGGCAGGAGAATCACTTGAACCCAGGAGGCAGAGGTTGCAGTGAGCTGAAATTGCACCACTGTACTCCAGCCTGGGTGACAGAGTGAGACTCCATTTCAGAAAAAAAAAAAAGAAAGAAAGAAAATCTAGGTGTCAAGCTAACTTGACACCTAGAGTCAAGTTGCCCTTTAATCCAAGGGTTTAAAGGACGACCAGACATATTGTGACTTGAGGGATATTCAAGGCTTCACCTCACTTACTTTTATTTCAGCTGCATTTTCTTCTGTTTGGAATTCTTTCTTAGGCTTTAGCACTTCCACACTTACTTACATGCTCAGAGTTCTAAGTCTAACAGAATTAAAGAATGTCTCTTTCCGCAGAAGAATGCCTTTTTTGTTTGTTTGTTTGTTTGTTTTGAAATGACAGAAGACATTTCCACTAGAAAGCAAGTCCCATGTGTACAGGGGCTTTTTCTTTCTGTTTTTACTGCTCTATCCCCAGAAGTTATGGTACCTTGCTCAAGGTTGATTGAATGTATGACTAAGCTCAGATTGAGTGAGTTAGGTCATTTTTCTTCCCTGAACCAGTCACTGAGGCCAGGGGAATGAAAATACTAAGTGAGTCACATGACAACCCCGATTGGACCACACTGTCTCACAGACTAAGAGCTAGCACAGACTGTTGTGCTAGTGTCAGAATGGGGAGATATGGATGCTGGAAGGCCAGAGAAGAACAGAGATTCATCTGCACAAGTTTTACATTTCTCAAGATGATACCAGATGATCAGAATCATTCCTTACAATTATTTTCTGAATTACAAAAATGCAAACACTTCTAAGAAAAAATGAAAGAACATTAATGGATGGAAAATTAAGACTTTATCCTGATACAATTACATAGGGGATTTAGATTGACAAAATGTAATTTTCTAAGTAGTAAATTGGCAGGATGCCTGATTTTTAGAGATCTTATCATGAGGATACTTATTTGTTACTGATTTAGAAAAAGGGAGCTTACCTGTAACATGAGTCCTCCACTTATACAATGGTCTTCCATTTATCCGAACTGAAGTAGCTAGAAAGTGGGAATCACCAGAATGAACTCTGCACAGAGTATACGGAGTCATCATCATAAATACACACCTGAGTCTTCAAACGGGTCTGAGTCTGCTCTGAATCAGCTGACAACAGATTACATTATATTCCAATTTTCTTCAAATTGGCCAGTGAATGCTGTAAAGATAGAAACAAATTCAATCAAATACTTTTTCATCAACTCCTCTCTTCACTGTGCATCATTTTATTTAATATCACATTTTGGAGAAGCTTTTTATTATATATAATTTATAGACATAATTGATGTATTTATACATAATATCTATGCATTTTATACATATATTTATACGATAAGAAATAAGTAAAATTATAATTTATTATTTGTATTTCTTCTATTTTATCATTTTATGTCCTCTATTATTCTATGTAGATTATAAACCATTTGAAGTTTAGGACCGGTCATTAAATTATGCCAAAGCACTTCAATATTATGCAAAGATCATATTACATACATAACACATTCTAAATTGAACACATAAAATGTGAGTCCTCATATTTTTACCATTGAAAACTGTTTTATAATACACTTACTATGAACAAATGTTTGAAAGATATGGTTTCAAGCCAAATGAACTATTTATTATATAATTTGTTTTCCCATTCTTAATTAAAAATATTAATATTTGATGAAACATTTTTTTGCACCACCCCAACTCATATGTTTACCAGTCCCCTACACCCATACCAATCAGTGAAAGAAGAAAAGACTTCCTCTTTGCTTAGGTGTACAATTTCTTTCAGGTGTTTGATATACCAAGTGACCAACCTCTTGACCACCATTGGGAACCTATGATCGGAAATTGCTGATAGAATAGGGGCTTCTCCTAGAAAAGGAAGGCATATCTGCTGAATCAGACTAATAGCTGGTCTAGTGTTCTTAGTCAAATGCACTTTTTGGTGCTGATCCAAAGCTATGAAGTGCAAGAAGCATTCATATAACATGTATTTATTGTTTACGA
The DNA here is from genome assembly GCF_008728515.1 of Papio anubis. Classification (NCBI taxonomy): domain Eukaryota; kingdom Metazoa; phylum Chordata; class Mammalia; order Primates; family Cercopithecidae; genus Papio; species Papio anubis. The sequence continues at coordinate 48,548,108 of NC_044986.1, read as the reverse complement.
CGTACTAGGTTCTGCTCTTGACCCTAGAGAGCCAGAAACAAAACACAAATAATCCTTGATCTTGTGAAGCCTACATTCAAGTGGGAGAAACAGAAAAGTAATCTGATCAGTCAGTACAAATATATGTTAGATGGTGATAAGTTGTAATTGTAAACATATTGTCTATTTTTTACATGAAAAAATAGTTTGTATTTACACGGAGAATGTTAACTAGGCTAATATTTAAACAAAAGAGTATATTTAAAACAAACATTTATTCTAGCCTATAAAATGTAGCATTAGTTGTCCAAGGGAAGGCTACACTGAAACTATTACATTTGGGTAAAGACTAAAAAATGTGAGACAGTTAGATTTGAGGAAGAACAACCAGGACAAAGATGCTGAAGCAGAAAGTCCCACACACATTTAAGGACCAAGCAAGAGGTCTAATGCCGTCCAATGGGTTGCTCAGGTTCCAAGCTGAAGTTTAAGATGACATTTTTTTTTGAAACGGAGTTTTGCTCTTGATGCCCAGGCTGGAGTGCAATGGAGCGATCTCAGCTCACCGCAACTTCTGCTTCCTAGATTCAAGTGATTCTCCTGCCTCAGCCTCCCGAGTAGATGAGACTACAGGTATGCACCACCACACTGGCTAATTTTGTACTTTTAATATAAGAGACAAAGTTTCTCCATGTTGGTCAGGCTGGTTTTGAACTCCTGACCTCAGGTGATCTGCCCACCTTTGTCTCCCAAAGTACTGAGATTACAGGCATGAGCCACCATGCCCAGCCAACATGAATCTTAAAATCACATTTTGCGACTTTTTCCCCTGCCATATAACTGCCCAATGGGTTCATCTTGCCCACTGTCTAAATAGAGCCCGTTTATCAAGACAGGGGGATTATAATGGAGAAGGAGTTTAATACATATAGAGCCAGCTAAATGGAAGATGGAGTTTTTTATTACTCAAATTAGCCTCCCCCAAAATTTAGAGGCTAAGATATTTTACAGATAGCTTTTGGCAGGCAGTGGGCTAGGGAATGGTTGCAGCTAATTGGTTGAAGATATAATCCTAGGAATGTGGAAAATGGTCCTTGTGCACTGAGTCCACTTCTGCATGGGAGCCACAGGGCTGGTTGTCATGAGTCACAGATCTGGGTGGAGTCAACCCATTATCAGAAATGCAAAAGTCTGAAAAGGTACCTCAAAAGGCCAAGCTCAGGTTCTACAATAGTGATGTCATTTACAAGAGTAATTGAGGAAGTTACAAATCTTGTGGCCTCCAGAACAATGGCTGGTGATTGTTTACACCTGTATTTTAACAGAATTCAGGCCTTTTATTAGTTTTATAAAAGTGGCTTAATTTTGGGAAGGACTATTATCATTTAAACCATAAATCACTCCCAAAGTTAGCTTGGCCCACTCCCAGGAATCACAAAAGGCAGTTTGGAGGTTAAAGGCAAGATGAAATTGGTTAGCTCACTCTTTCACCATCATAATTTTCTCACTCTTATAATTTTTGCAAAGGCAGCTTCAACCAGTCATCACTGAGTTCTACATTGGTCATGGAGGCCAACTAAAATTCAGGACAGTGGAAAACCAGTAAAAATCTTTGCAGAGCCTCTGGGTTATTTAGATCACGACAGCAAGAAGAATCTTGAAACCTCAGCACTATCATAATGCAAAAGAAAAAATAGACAAATCTTTTTGAGAAAGGGATTATGGAATAATATTGCCTTTGATCCTTATGAATTATAACTATAAAGCAGCATGAGTTTTAATCATTCACATCAGCTATAAAAATATTTAATTTAACCAGAGAGCATGAGATAAATCTTGCAAAAAATTAAAAAAAAAAGTGTTTAAATGGTATGGGTAAATATATCTACAAGAATGTTGATTTCAAAATTACAATATCAAGAAAAAATAATTTCTTTATGAAAAGGAAATAAGCAAGGAAAAGGTATGGTCACCAAGACATCATATAAAATGCAAATATTAACTTAGTATTCTTTCCATGCCTTACAAAACAATGTGACTTTTCAAACGACAATAACATGTGGAAATAGGGACATTCCAAGTTTGAAACTTAGCATTTCACCTAGTGTTTCTTCTTGAGGTTTTATCTGAACTTAAGAAATAAAAAAATTAAAGTAAAGTAAAATTATAAAACAATTAAAAATATATCTGTTTACCTGTGAGAGACAGATGGATAAAATATATCTGCTTACCTATGAGAGATAGATGGATAAACAGATTTTTATATACACATATTTATTTATATAATAAATATTTTCATCTGCTTGTGAAATAGGGAAAATAGTCCTTTCTTTTTCGTATGTTAGTATGGTTTGTTTACCTGTTGTTTATCTTATTTTTAGGAATTTGCAAAGTAAACATGGGTGGAGATATGTAAAATTTTCTGTGCTGCCTATAACAGTGAAAAAACCTGACTCTGAAGAGATAAAATATGGTATATAATGGGATGGAATCATCAAGTTGAGATAGCAGGCAGCCCTCAGGATTCCCTAAGAAAACAGGTCCTGGAGTATAAAATTCTGGTGACAGAGCTCAAAAATAGTTGGCCTTTACAGGAAGGCATAAATGAAAGGAATGTTTCAAGGGAGGGAAGGTCTCTGAACTGGAATCATTCGAAAGTAATTTCAGCCAATATTATCCTTTTTTTTTTTTAACCAAGACTATTCTGCTCAAATTTCATAGTGCATTTATATAGACATTTGAAAAATCATTGGAAGTCTCTATTCATAAAAAAGCTCACAAATTTTACCATCTTAATATCAATGCCTTTATTGTGAAATGGCCCCACCCTCTGACAAAGAACCCTTTATTACAAATATGTTCTTCATTCAGGGAACAGGCAAGACCCTTACAGACATGCCCTTTGGGTTTGGAAAGAGAAGAAACCAACAGATAGAGGAAAAACAATGAACAGACAATATAATTTTATCATAAGACAAAGCCCAAAGGGAATTTAAATATTTAAACAAATATGCAGGCATTCCCCACTTTTAGGAGCCAAGTATATTTTGGCAGAAGGGAATTTCCATATTGTTTAAAACATGTGACAGTTGTTATAATTCTCTTTTAATTAAGATTGCTAATGAGCATTTTTTTGTTGTTGTTGGCATTATTCACACCCAAATAACCAGACATCTCTCATAGGTAAGCAGATATATTTTGAATTGTTTTATAATTTTACTTTAATTTAATTTTTTATTTCTTAAGTTCAGATAAAACCTCAAGAAGAAACACTAGGTGAAATGCTAAGTTTCAAACTTGGAATGTCCCTATTTCCACATGTTATTGTCCTTTGAAAAGCCACATTGTTTTGTAAGGCATGGAAAGAATACTAAGTTAATGTTACTTTCTGAATACCCCCAGAAAAAAGCAAAGAAACAGAAGGGGTGAAAATGCAGATATTACTTTGTTAATGTAAGTATATTATAGGGAAAAGAATATGCCTCAATGGAAAACGATGTATTTTTTATGAGAGCTATTTTAGAATCTGTAAGTTGTAGAAAACATTCACATTAGTGAACAAATTTTTAACCTTCGTGAAATTTTCACATGTATTTACCAAATACTACTCATATTTTCAAGACCAAAAAGCACTATTTCTACCTAGTCATCCAAACTCCAAAACTACCTGGACTAAACCTAAGATGCCACTAAAGGAAAAGGTTAAGTGATAATTGCTTGAGCCCAGGAATAATGCAATTCAGATTGAAACAGATAGTGATTCCGTCACTCAACTGTACTAATAATTTTTATCAGTCTAAGAAATGACATCATCTACCAAAACTCCTTTTGCATGGAAAAAGTCGGATAATGTGGATAGGGGCTGTATATTCAGTTTCACAAGAGTGGGTTCTTTATTTTTATTTTATTTGAAGTGAATTTACAGAGTGTTATGCCCACTCACACATAAATTCAAGTAGCAAAATATCTGAGAAATTCTCCCACCATTAATCTAATATTATTATCCTACAGATTCTCTGAAAGCTATTTTTTAAACTTATTTATCTAGTAAACTGAATGTCAGAAACAAACCCTTGCCAAAAAAGTACGGTGACTGCTAACAGATATAGTCAATGCTCAGCAAAGGTAAAGATAAAGATCATTTTGGAGTATGCTAAAGCACATTCTACCTAGGCTTGTCTGAGCACAGAATCTCACTTGAAGTACAAAATATTACAACATGAAGAGAAAATCGATTGCCTGTAGAAAATATGACTGTGAAGAGGGTTTTTAGTTAACTCACTAAAAACAAGGATGGAATCAAAATGCATTAAGTATTATACAATTTGCGTAGCAAAATCAAATCATATGAAAACATGGGAGCAAAACATGTATTACACATAAGTTAAAACATGGAATTCTTACAGACCAAAACTAATTTCATGAATCAGACTTACTTGCTAATATTTTAATTTCCTGAAACGAGTATCACCATCCAATTTTTGCCATCATTGTATTAGATATTACAGAGGATTCAATCTTTAAAAAATTATTACACATTAGCTCATGAATTTTCTATAAGTTGTATGGCACATAAAAGTTAGTGATGTGGGCTGGTCATGGTGGTTCACGTCTGTAATCCCAACACTTTGGGAGTCCAAGGCGGGTGGATCACCTGAGGTCAGGAGTTCGAGAGCAGCCTGGCCAATATGATGAAACCTGTCTCTACTAAAAATACAAAAATTAGCTGGGCATGGTGGCGTGCACTTGTAGTCCCAGCTACTCAGGAGGCTGAGACAGGAGAATTGCTTGAACCTGGGAGGCAGAGGTTGCAGTGAGCTGAGGTCAGGTCACTGCACTCCAGTCTGGGTGACTCTCAAAAAAAAAAAAAAAATTAGTGATGTGCAGAGCAGTTAAATTTTTGTGTATTATAATATAAGAATATAAAGCAGAAATTGCAAACCAAGCATTAAAAAGCCAGGCAAGGGGGAAGTAGATTAATAATCATGATAAATACATATAATTTTATCTCTCAATTTTAAAAACAATAAAAAGAAATCTAAGCAAGAGAAAAAAAGCAGATTGGGTATGACGCTATAGGTAGTGATGGAGTCTGTAAATAGGCTCTACAACCTAAAGGCGATCAGAAGCTATTGATTTCAGCTGGTTTTCACCACGTAGGGATGTAGAACTAGTGTTGCTTGACTAGATTTTTCAAGAGAAGTTTGCATCCGAAGTTTGTAAAATCTCCAAATTTTAATAACTGATTCGAAAAGCGATTTTGAATCTGTCTAGGCGAAATCTGTCCAGATTTGGCCACGAGGCTACTAGTTTATAATCTTTGGGTAAGAAATCAGAGAGAGTTGAAACAAAGCACGAAAAAAAATAATATGGTGGATAGATGGAGGAATTGAGTGAATTGAGAGATTCAGGGTCAGTATGACACTAAATTTTATTATACATAGGATCAAATTTTCAGACTTCAGAATCCTTTTCTGTATTGTTTCTCACTGTTTTTCCAGCAACTAGCCAGAGTGTCTGGAAATTATGGTTTATATATATTTAATTAACTAGTTAATCAATTAATTGGTTGTTTGGGTTAAATAATTTCTTCTTGCTCTTACAGACCTCAAAACAATTTGAGTGATATAAAATGCCTTCGAAGAGGAAATATTATAGAAATTAGTATTCATTTAAAATAAAGAAGGAAAGTCAAAGGGTAACTTGGGTCACTAAATATTTTCTAAAAGATGATAGGAGGAGATGAGCTCATTTATATGTGTGCATGGGGGTGTGTGTGTGTGAGAGAGAGAGAGACATAGAGAGAGAGCCCCAAAATAGAGGAATGGAGCTTACATTGCAATTAGAATATTTGATTAGTAAGACAAAAGATTTTCTGGCTCAGAAGAGTAAGTCTGCTAAGGAGATGGTTAAAGTTGGTGACCTGTAACATAATATCAACAAACACCATTTTTTTTTTTTTTTTTTTTTTTTTTTTTTTGTCATTTAGCCAGTGACCAAACCAATATAGCCTTATTGTTCTTTGGGACTCTATAGTGATTTTCAAACAATACTCCATTTCTAAACTATTTAGCTCAAATAATATCCATTAAAAAGTCATAGAACTATGGTGGCTGCAGGTTGACAAACGTGTCAAGAGAGGAAACATGAAGGCACAGAGCTCGCCAAAAGGGTGAAGAAGTGACCAGCAGATTAAGGCAATTGGCTACAGATGGGGATTAAACAGAGAAACCACCATATAGAGAAACCAGCTTTCTTGCTTTCTGAAAAAGGGTTTATAAAATTGAAGGGGGGAAGCCTAGAAAGTATCCTGAGGTTTTGCCTTGGAAATGAAGGTATGCATGTGAATTCATGATTTTTAAAATATATATGACATATAAATAGACAAGAACATGTGCATTTATGTGTGTGTATGTACATGTGTACATACGTGCATTTGTAGATTACTCTATCCATTAAGAAGTTTAAATGCCAGGACAACTCAGGAGAAACAAGTCCGCCTTTTGCCCAGATCTTGATTTCTAAATACCTTAGTGAAATGACTGGTCCCAAAGTTGAAGTAGGGAAAATACAAAATGAGTCAGGAACATCTTGTGCCAGAAATCTGTTAAATGAGCAAAGAATTAAATGTCAAAAGTATCCAGGAATTAGCCTGCAGGAGAATCCAGTGACCATATCTGAGACTATTTTAACATCAAAATAAATAATGATGGTAATATATTACCACACATCACAAAATTGATTCAGGAGTTCATATTTATATACATAAATTAAAAAACATATAGGGGAGAAAAATCTTTCTTATGGTAGAATGCCAAGTAATTAATGGAGAAGAAATGGTAGAAATAGAAAATCATCATTTTACACCCATCATTGTTGTAGCTATTTCAGGCAGGTATCATCAATGGATGCTAAGGCTGGTGGGCAGATTTTTATGTGACACTAGACACTATTGTAATTTCAGAGTATCTCCCTACAAAATACTTATAAATTATGAAGGAATTGGATGGTACATTTTTGGTGGAAAAAAATGAGGTTAACATCACTTATTAACCTTGACGTGTGAAGGCTGGAAGTGTTAGCATCGTGTACCTCCTCATGTGATCCTCTAAGAAGAGCACAAATTGTTTCTGAAGTGTTCCTTCCAAGAAAGGACAGCCCAAGTCCAGTGATAAAGAAATATTCGATGGACCACACTGAAGACCCCCTAAAGAATGAAAGACCTATACTCTTTTAAAATCATCAGGGTGATGAAAAACAAAGAAAGATAGACATGGTTTCAGATGGAATGTCACCAAAGGGATGTGACAAGTGTATTGTGTATTCCTGAACTGAATCATGGGCCAAAGCAGAGAAGAAACATTGTGGGTAAAGTTGGCAAAATTTGAATGAGGCCTGTAAATTGGATAGTGGTATTGTATCAATGTTGATTTCTTGTCCTATGTTGGAGAGTATCCTTGATTTGATGAAATGCATACTGAAATTTTTAGATGTTCTGGGGGCATCACATTTACAATTTGCTCTCAGAATTTTGGTAACTTTTAAGTATGAAGTTATTTAAATGTAGATTACAAAAAAACTAGAAGGCACTTTGAAATCCTTGTTTGGCGAGCTCACTAGCTCCTCTTTCTCTGGCAATTTCTTATAACTGTCCAGTATAGACTTTTAACATACTTAAAATTCCTATTAATCAAGGTCAAGTGAGGGCTTCACTATAATATTTTATAAAATGTATTCCTTCCTCCCACACCTCTTCAAAATATATTTCTTCAAAGAATTCATTAGTACCCAACGAGTAGAGATCCACAGTGATAATAAATGCTATGTCTGAGATGACTTAACTAAAACAATTCCAGAGTGCCACCAGCAGAGATCATGCAGAAGGAAATGTGGCACTTTCAATGTTCTCTTCTGGAAGAACAGATAGGTCCTCAAAGCAGGAGAGTTCAAACAGGGGCCATTTAAGCAGGTAGATTATCAATAGCTAATTCATTCAAGGGAGTCCTATAGGCAAAGATATTTAGTGATTAAGTGATCTACATACACCTTATTGCTTTACTTCCAAATATCAAATATAAGAAAGCCTATTTCTGGGGGGAGGCTGAGGAGGGTGGATCACGAGGTCAGGAGATCAAGACCATCCTGGCTAACACGGTGAAACCCTGTCTCCACTAAAAATACAAAAAAAAAAAATAGCCAAAAAAATTAGCCAGGGGTGGTGGCTGGCCCCTGTAGACCCAGCTACTCAGAAGGCTGAGGCAGGAGAATAGTGGGAACCTGGGAGGCAGAGCTTGCAGTGAGCCAAGATCACGCCACTGCACTCCATCTCAAAAAAAAAAAAAAAAAAAAAAAAAGAAAGAAAGAAAGTCTATTTTTAAAAGTCTCAGATATTTTCCATGGTTTCCAAATTATCTGTGGGAAGCTCTGACTTACTTGTATAGAGTTTAATATATGTGTCCACCATTAAATCCAGGTCATGTTTTATATCAAAATTTATGTTAAGCAAAGCCAAGTTACTTGACCTTTGGTCTGTCAAAGTGTACTTCAAATATGCTTTAAGATGCTTTCGTCCATTTTCATACCACTCATTCGCAACCTTCATCACAGGACGAATACACAAGACCTTCAGCAATGCATACACATTAGGAAAAAACTTGATGTCAGGCAGATGGAGGGTTTCATAGATGGTGGATGGAAGCTCTATATCTTTCCCCCTGTGTTTCCATTTGATTCTCCAACAATGAAGCTTGACTGAGAGCGTGTCGGGATTGGATAAGCCACTTCTACAACATGTCAGCATGGTGTTCCTCCTAGGTATTGAATTTGAGTTGTCCCCTGACTGGGGGTACCAGAGATAAGCATTTAAGAGCTTTAAGGTGCTGTTCTGAGAATATATCTTTAAGTTCCTGAATAATGTGCTCCACTGTTGGGACACTTAGGGTTTCTTTATAGTAAATCTCAGAGGTTAACTGGGATTCCAAGTTACCCTGGTGAGCTCTGCGGAATTTCCCAGGGAGTTTCATTAGAAGATCATTTGGTTGCCAAATCTGTGGCTTCCTCAAACCAAAATTCATGATAAACTTCAATATTTTCCATCACTCCATTGAGTGAACGCAGTACTGCAGTCAAGCTACTGGCTGCAAATAAGACATCAGAGGTTTGACCCTGGAGATTTTTCCCAAAGGCTCTTGTAAAAGGACATTTTTAAGAACAAGAGTAGTACCAATGAAATCAAAATCTGTTACTGCACTGCAGAGTACAAATGCGCGGCCAACTATACAGTTATTCCATCTAATATTTGTGTCACTATTTATACTCTCTAAACATAAAACAAGTGCTTGCTGGAGTTCCACTAAAATTTCAAAAGCATCATGCCTGCCTGTTCATGGAGAATGCAGATTTCCTTCACTTCTTTACCCCTTTCTTTACTGTTCTGAAAAAGGACAGAAATTACATTGTCAAGTTCTAAAAGAAGTCGTGGCGATCGATGGAAAAAAGAACAAACTTCCTCAATTGTTCTTAAAGCAACAGATACTCCCATAACAGGTACTGATTTTGCCAACCACGTATTTATGGCACAGGAAGAGTAGAGCATGTAAATAGCTTGGGAATATTTCTCTGAAAGTCTAGAAGCAACAACTTTCATTTTGGAAGAAAATCCAATAGACACAATGTAAGCCTGGCCACGACAATACTCCATATTTAATCCCCACTTCTCAGTTATCACAGTGTGAAATTTCACAGCCAAAATTTCTGCATCAGCTTCGTAAGGCAAGAAGCCTACAAATTCTTCTCTTAGGTTATGAGATTCATCAACAAACCTCACCAACACAGGTAGATAGGTGCTCTTCCCTTGTTATGTCCACTACATCATCAGTGATAATGGAAAAGAAGTGTGAGTCTCTCACTTCCTTGAGAGTTTCTTCTCAAATACCGCTCTCATAGATCTCTAGCATCTGTGTCTACTGTGTTTTTGAACAAAACAATGTGTTAACTGCTGTTGTCTCAAACCATTTTCTCAGAAACTCTTCACCAGAATTTATCTGACACTCCAGCAGTGCTTGAAAGTTACCTGGAGTAAAGAGACCTTCTGGGATTTCATCAGCCTCATATCCATCCAGAGGTATGTTTTGCTTTCCCGTCAGAATCAAGATTTCAAACAGAGATTTTAGTTATTCTCTGTTTTCCTTCTCTTCAAGGGTTAGAGGTAAAATGTCCTCATCTTGTCCTTCACCCCCTTCTTCACTGGGGTTCTGAGCATTGCTATTGTTGATTTCTTTATGTTTTTGTTCCTGTTCAGAAGTTTTATCAATTTTTTTCTGTTTCAGTGTCCTGATTTCTTCTTCACTCAGTTATTTTACTCGTTTTCTGTGTCTGCTCTGTGTGTTGCTCAAATGACTGGTAAGATCAAATGTTGTTGGTATTTCATTATCTCGAAGAATTATCCTGTAAGGACTCTCCCAATGATTTCACAAGTATCTGCTTCAATTAATTTTAAGAAATAAACCAATTATTTAGTTTTCTGATGCCTCTGCAAAGTGTATATAGTTCTACAGATCCTAGAGGTCTCAAAATGTTTGGCACAAAATTGATAATGTTTATTTAGCTGATCAGGTGTTTTATCTTCTAAATCTGCTCTCCTTCAATTCTTCACCCACTTCCGGCATCTGGCCGGGTCCCGCGGGAACGTGAAGAAGGCCAGGTCAGACTGCGTGCTCTTCTGCCTGCGGTTAGGGGCAGCGCAGAAGTTCCGCATCCTCGCCCGCTGGCAGGCCGGCTGGCCGGCTCGGCAGGGCTGGCACGCGGGGGTGAAAAATTCTTATAATTTGACTTTCCATTTTTAGTTTTAATTATGTTACGCCACTTATAATAGAAAATATTCTGACCGCTCATTCCCAAAATATCTCAATTAAGTGCAAGGCAGAAACATTGGGTTAACTTCAACGTTTGTGAAAGTTTTCCCCAGCAAACTAAAATCTCCCATAGATACAGAATGCTCAGTCAGGACCACCTAAATACAGCTCTCAAAGAAAAAACTGTAGGCACAAATATTTCTAAAGTAGATGATAAACACATGGATCTACCAAGGACATTTTCATGATGCTGTAACTTTAAGCTTCTTCATGTGTTGAGAAAGTATCTTTTTAAAATAACTCTGGAACTGTTTAACATTGAAAATGAGTGTGTTTCTGGGCAGCATTTGTGGAATGCTGGCCACCAAAGAGACATTTACAGCAATTGCAAATTTGCTTTTGAATGGATCCCCCATGACCCCAAAATATTTTTATCTCTTGCTAGTTATCTATTTTCTTTCTTAAATAATCCTGCCTTTTTATAACTTTACCCCTGTTGCATAGTTTTTCACCAAATGCACAGTTAACTTTAAATCCATTTTAAAAGGCAAAGAGAAGATACTAGTAACTCTTACTTTGAACATATATATGCTTTTCTCCTGTCTATTATGTTCAGTTTGTCAGACTTTCCTCAAAACTGATAGTTATTCTCTGTAATTCAGTTTAGCCAAATATCATGGGCTATAAAGTCAAGATTATACCAGAGGGGGCAATTGTCATAATTTAAGGTTTTGAGGCCACTAATGTCATGCTATTTTTAGGAATAACTAGACAAGACACAAAAGAACATCATTGTCACTGTTTCAGATGTCATCTCATGAAACTGGTTTATTGGCCAGAATAATCCCAGGAATTTCTCAATGAAACTCAATTATGAACAATGAGACATGTCAATGAGGCATTGACAGGAAATGAAACATTCCACGTATGCGAATATCTAACTAAAATGTGTTCTCATTTAAGCTGAATTTTAAGAAATTCAAAGATTTTATTCCTAAATTGTACTTACTGTCATTTATATAATTTAGAATAATCATTTTGAGCATTAGTGTGATATACACTGCAAATGTAGCCCTTAAAATTTATTTACACCATCTGTTAGTAAAGACTTCAGGTTTGGGAGATTGTACCTCCTAATCCCACCTTCCTTGGCACTTGAAATTGGAGAGGATATGTCTAAGGTACTATGTATTGTACTTTGCTATGACCACATTTATTGTTTCACAAGTGGGCTTCTCTATTCCATTTAGGCCCATGAGACTTCAAAAGGTATTTGTTTGGGACTTCTAAGAAAAAAAAAAAAGGTCTAAGTCTTTATGGAAATGGTTGATGATGTCCCATAAACTTAGCAGCCATAGTTTAACCGCAAGAGTCACCAAATGAAACTGCCTTAGTACAGTGCCTGTTAGAAAACTAGAATACAGAACAGAACAAACATAACAAGCCTGTGATGCCATCATTGAGTAGCTAAATTAAAAAATCCAGGAAGTTTCCCCTTTGAATTTCCAACTTGCGTCAGGCAACATTATTTGAGCTGGGTTGTCTGTCACTTGTAACTAAATGCGTACTACCAAGACAATATTTATTCTACTATGTCAGTGACGCATGCAGGGTTAATAACAGTATTTGCTGCATTACATAAAATTACTCAGGACTTTCTATGTTTTCTAGCTCATGTGTTTAATTTGTATAGTGTATCTCTTTTCTCTTGTTGTTAGCTATTCCTCTACGGACTAAGAAATTACTTACTAAAAGATAAGGATTGTCAGCCGGTTTCCTTTGATCTGCTATGACCCTGGAGGAGAGGCATGCGCCAAAGGCCTCAGCTCCCTCCTTACTTCCTTAGGAAGGACTTTCCTGACCCACATCAAAGTCAAATCCCCTTGTTAAGTATCCTTGCTGAGCTACTATACAACAAGCTCTCTTCTAAGCATTTACTTGAATTAATCTATTTAATCCTCACATAATCTATTTAATCCTCACAGAAACTTTATTTTACAGACCATATCATTCCAATTTTAGGCCATTTGTACTGCTTTAACATAAAACTTGAGAATGGGTAATTCACTAAAACCAGAAATTTATTTTTCACAGTTTGGAAGGTGGGAAGTCCAAGATCAAGGTGTCAGCATTTGGTCTGGTGAGGGCCTTCTTACTACATCCTCACATGGCAGAAAGCAGAAGGGCAAGCAAACTAAATGCTGCAGGAAGCATCTTTTCTAAGGGTCTTAATCTCATTAACCAGGAGGAAGCTCTCATGGCCTATTCACCTATTAAAGACCGACCTCTTAATACCATGACATTGGCAACACCTGAATTTTGGAGGGAAACCATTCGAAGCATAGCACAAATGAAGAAACTGAGGCACAAAAGTGCTGGTAGGTAGTATAAGGTCACAAAACAAAGAATTGGGAGTGTGATTTAAATCAAGGCAATTAAAAGCCCTGCCTCTTTAACTTTTGTGCTACATGTCCTTTTTTTTTTTTTTTTTTTTTTTTGAGATGGAGTCTCACTCTTTTGCCAGGCTGGAGTGCAGTGGCACAGTCTCAGCTCACTGCAACCTCCGCTTCCCGGGTTCAAGTGATTCTCCTGCCTCAGCCTCCTGAGTAGCTGGGACTACAGGTGCCTTCCACCATGCCTGGCTAATTTTTTGTATTTTTAGTAGAGATGGGGTTTCACCATGTTGGCCAGGATGGTCTTGATCTCTTGACCTCTTGATCCACCCACCTCAGCCTCCCAAAGTGCTGGGATTACAGGCGTAAGTCACCGTGCCTGGCCCTATTTAGTTTTTTCAGAACACTTATCTCACGTGTATTTTAAACATTTCCTAACATAATAATTCAATTAACATTCAACCCTCCCACTAGACTACAAGTTCCATACAAGCAGAGATTATATTCAGATTAGTTCATCATTGTCTCCTCAACCCTTAGCACAATGCTCACATCTTTATAAGCACTCAATAAGTGTTCGATAAAAGAGAGAAGAAAAGAAGGAAGGACACAAGGTAAGCACAGAGGAAAAGGCATGAAAGATGGAAATTAAGACCTAAGCAAGAACCCAAAAGGAAGCTATAGATAAGTTATAATTGAGGGCTGTTATAGCTTCACAGAGGCCTTTTCTGCTTCCTACTAAGTAGTCGAATTTACCAGATAAATGAGCTGTTACTGTACTTCATGTCCAATAATAACATTTCTTTTAGCAATTAACTCAGAGTATGTCCAACATTTCATGTAATGAGGAAAGCTAAAAAGAAAACACACATTAAGAATGTAAATAGGGCAGCGCAGTGGCTTGTGCCTGCAATCCCAGCACTTTGGGAGGTTGAGGTGGGCAGATTGCTTGAGCCCAGGAGTTCAAGGCCAGCCTGGGTGACATGGTGAAACCCCATCTCTGCAAAAAAATATATAAAAACTAGCCAAGTGTGGCGGTGTGTGCCTGTAGTCCCAGCAACCCAGGAGGCTGAGGTGGGAGGGTCGCTGGGACCTAGAAAGGTCAAGGCTGCAGTGAGCTATGATTGTGCCACTGCACTCCATCCTGGGCAACAGAGTGAGATCCTGTCTCAAGATAGAAAAAAAGAATATAAATAGATATTTAAACTTGTGGGGATAAAATGTTATGCACTTAAAACTGGCTACATATTCAGGATTGAAAGATTTAGAATAGAGAATAAAATTACTAACCATACAGAAGTACAAAAACCCTCAGAAACTTTATGAACACTTTTATGCACACAAACTAGAAAACCTGGAAGAAACTGATAAATTCCTGGAAATATACAACCTCCAAGATTGAAACAGGAAAAAATAGAAACCCTGAACAGACCAATAGTGAGTTCCAAAATTGAATCAGTAATAAAAAGTCTACCAACCAGAAAAAATCCCTGAACCAGACAGATTCACAGCCAAATTCTACCAGATGTATAAATAAGAGCTAGTACCAATCCTACTGAAACTACTCTAAAAAATTGAGGAGGAGGGATTCTTCCCTCATTCTGTGAAGCCAGCATCATTATGATAGCAAAATCTGGCAGACACACACACACAAACTTCAGGCCAATATCCTTGCTGCACATAGATGGAAAAAATCCTCAAGAAAATGCTAAAAAACCAAATCTAACAGTACATCAAAAAGCTAATCCACCACAATCAAATACACTTTATTCCTGGGATGCAAGGTTGGTTCAACATATGCAAATCAATAAATGTGATAATCACATAAACAGAACTAAAAACAAAAACCACATGATCATCTTAATAGACACATAAAAGGCTTTTGATAAAATTTAACATCCAGTTCATGCTAAAAACCCTCAACAAACTAGGTGTCAAAGGTACATACCTCAAAATAAAAAGAGGCTTCTGTGACAAACCCACAGCCAACATCATACTAAACAGGTAAAAGCTGGAAGCATTCCCCCTGAGAACAAGAACAAGACAAGGATGCCCACTCTCACTGCTTTTATTCAACATAGTACTGGAAATCCTAGTCAGAGCAATCAGGCAAGGGAAAGAAACAAAAGGCATCCAAGTATGAAAGAGGGGAAGTCAAACTATCTCTCTCCACAGATAGTATATACCTAGAAAACCCTAGTCACTCCTCAAGTCTCCTAGATCTGATAAATAACATCAGAAATGTTTCAGGATACAAAATCAAAGTACAAAAATCAGTAGCATGTCTATGCACCAATGTGAGAGCCAATTCAAGAATACAATCCCATTCACAATAACCACAAAAAGAATAAAATATCTAGTAATACATTTAATCAGGGAGGTGAAAGATCTCCACAATGAGAATTACAAAACACTGATGAAAGAAATCAGAGATGAAACAAACAAAACATTCCATGCTCATAGATAGGAAGAATCAATATTGTTACCATGGCCATACTACTGAAAGCAATTTTCAGATTCAATGCTATTCCTATCAAAACACCAATGACAATTTTTGAAGAATAAGAAAAACTATTCTAAAATTCATATAGAACCAGAAAAGGAGCTCAAATAGCCAAAGTAATACTAAACAGGAAGAACAAAACCAGAGGTATCACATTATCCAACTTCAAACTATACTACAAGGCCACAGTAACCAAAACAACATTGTACTGGTACAAAAACAGACAGATAGACCAATGGAACAGGTTAGAGAACCCACAAATAAAGCTGTACAACTACAGCCACCAGATCTTCAACAAAGTCGATAAAATCAAGCAATGGAGAAAGGACTCCCTGTTCAAAAAATGGTGCTTGAATAACTGGCTAGCCATATGCAGAAGACTGAAACTGGACTCCTTGCTTATAACATCTACAAAAATCAACTCGAGGTGGATTTAAAGACTTAAATATAAAACCTAAAACTATAAAAGCCCTAGAGGTAAACCTAGGAAATACCATTGTGGACATAGATCCTGGCAAGGATTTCATGATGAAAACTCCAAAAGCAGTAGCAACAAAAAATAGAAATTAACAGATAGGACCTAATTAAATCAAATAGATTCTGCACAGCAAAAATAACTATCAACAGAGTAAACAGACAGCCTACAGAATGGGAGAAAATATTGTAAACTGCATTTCACGAAGGTCTAATATACAGAAACTATAAAGAATTTAAACAAATTAACAAGCAAAAAACAAACAACCTCATTAAAAATGAGCAAAGGACATGAACAGACATTTCTCCAAAGAAGACATTCATGTGGCCAACAAGCATATGAAAAAATGTTCAACATCACTAATCATTAGAGAAATGCAAATCAAAATCAGAATGAGATACCATCTCGCACCAGTCAGAAAGGCTAGTATTAAAAAGTCAAAGAATAACAGATGCTGATGAGGTTGCAGAGAAAAGGTACTGCTTACACATTGCTAGTGGGAATGTAAATTACTTCAGCCACTGTGGAAAGCAGTTTGGATATTTCTCAAAGAATGTAGAACTAATATTCAACCCAGCAATCCCATTATTGGATATATAGCCAAAGGAATATAAAACGTTCTACCATAAAGACACGTGAACTCATATGTTCATTGCAGCACTATTCACAATGGTAAAGACATGGAATCAACCTAGATGCCCATTGGTGGTGGACTGGATAAAGAAAATGTGGTACACAAACACCATGGAACACTATGCAGCCATAAGAAAGAACGAAATTATGTCCTTTGCAGCAGCATGGATAGAGCTGGAAGCCATTATCCTAAGTGAATTAATGTAGGAAGGAACAGAAAAGCAAATACAACATATTCTCACCTATGTGAAAGGGAGCTAAACATTGAGTATATGTGGATGCAAAGAAGGGAACAATAGACACTGGGGCCTACTTGAAGATGGAGGGTAGTAGGAGGGTGAGAACCAAAAAACTACCTATCCAGTAATAACTTCAGTACCTGTGTACACCAAACCCCTGCAACGTGCAATTTACCCTGTAACAAACCTGTACATATATCCCCTGAACCTAAAATAAAAGTTGGAAAGAAAAAAAGAGAGTAAAAATCTCCCAGGAGACCTGAAAGAAGCTATGACTGACTAAAGCAATGGGTAAGGATATAGTCTGTGTCAGTTAACTATTGCTGTGTAACAAATTATCCCAAAATTTAGCATCTTAAGAGACCATGCATTTATTATCTCACAGTTTCTTTGAGTTAGGTATAACTTAGTTGGATCCTTTAGCTCAGCACCTTTCACAAGGCTGCAATTAGGTTTTTAGTGCATGTTCACAGTTATCTCAAGGTTAAACTGGGGCAGGATCTGCTCCTAAGCTCATTTCGTGGTTGTTGATAAGATTCACTTCCTTGTGGGCTCTTGAATAGAGGCCACCTTCAGTTTCTTGAAATATGAGGCTCTTCATCATGGCAGCTTGCTTCATCAAATCTAGTAAGGGATAGCATCTGCTAGCAAGGCAGAAGTCATGAGGTTTTAAAACAATATGGAAAGGACATCTTCTCACTTTTGCCGTATTCTGTTAATTAGGAGCAAGTCACTAGGTTCAGCCCACAATGGATAGGAGAAGATTACTCAAGGTCATGAATACCAGGAAGTAGGGATCATTTTAGAAGTTTGCATAACATATAGTTCTTTCTATAGTTTAAAAAACTGCATATAAACTACATAATGTATACTTTATAATTACATATTTTTATCTTTAAGCCAAGGACAGTATAAGAGTAAAACAACAATATGTACTCATGTATATCATTATATAAACTCTTATTATTAAAGTCCATTTGCTTTCAAGAAAAGTGGTCCAAATCACAAATTAAAACAGCAAAAATGTTAAGTTCAAATAAAATGTATGTATGTGGCAGCATATTTGCCATTTTTTAACTGTGAAATATGAAATAAAATTGTAAGTTCCTCTCATATAACTGTGCCTTCTAAATGGTATTTAATAAATAAACATTAAAAGCAAGGAATATAATTCAGACACTACGTAAGGAAGAAGTAAATGCAAACTGATAGAAAATAAAAATGCAGTTCAACTAAGTGATGAATATAACAAACCCAATTTCCAGGCCTGAAAATTTGAGAACGAATTTCCAGTAAATCATTGGAGGGATTCACTCGTCACCTCCCCTCCTCTGCCTACCCCTCACTAGCTTTCTGCGAAGAGAGGAGATGGTCTCCCAAACCACAATCTTTGCGTCCCTGGGTAACTAACTCAAGATATAGCCAAATCAGAAAGGTATTATGAATATTTCTGGGAACATTACTGGGCCTTTATGCATAAGCATTAAAATGAATATTCAAGAAGTACCACATTATTTTTTCAAAAAGAGCCTGATCCCTTTTACCAATACCAGGAGTGAGTTTATTTTCATGTGGTTTTAATTGGTCTGAGGTTTAACACAGCTTTACTTTGTCAGTAAGGACTATTTTATTTTAAAATATAACAGAAGAATTGAATTTAATTTGAAAGGCAGAGAAAGCCAACGGACTACCTAACCTGATGCACAGTTTTTCACCTCAGCTAAAATCTACTTGGCTTATGTTCCAGGTCACTGGATGGGGAGTAGGGGAGGGCACCAAGATGTGCATTATGGTTATCTGAAAGCCACCCAATAATATATATGTTTTCTTGCCTCCCCTTTGGCTTTGTAGACCAAGGAAAGTAACTGGGAAAAGGTTGAGAGACCATTTTTAGAACATAAGAGCAACAGAATAGGAAAAAAAAAAACACAGAAAACACCTAGACTAAGACTTAAGGCAAAGAAAGAAATCTGGGCTCCAGGATTTCCAAAAAGACAAGACAAAAAAACTGCTGGGTACAATTGGCATATATCAGGATATCCAGTCACTTGTATCTTTTTGCAGACTGAAATTCTGAAACTGGTAGGGAATATTTATTAGGATTTCAGCACAGAACAAAACTTAAACATTAATTCTGTGTGAAGTCTGTGTGGAATTAACTTCAGGTTTATGAAGGAAAGATCAAGGAAATATTCTTAAAATCAATCCAACAGAGTTGAGATAAAGAAGGGAGTAATATAATAATTATCCAGATCATCATCATATTTCCATCAAAATGACTTAAATGCTTATATTTTACACTCATAGTCTTAAAAAAACCCTCCAAATCATTTATAATCCAATGATTGAGAATTATCTATGGGCCCAGCATTTTTAGATATCTTAGAATTAAGGGTTAGGGGGGCATCTAATGGATGGTGTCTGTGTGTGTGTGTGTGTGTGTGTGTGTGTGTGTAGACGCAGGAGGTGACATGTGGCTTTGGAGGCCATGGAGTACAGCTACGGATTCAATACTAGAATCACTTCTGTACTCTATCTGGCCCATGAGTACAGAGAATCCAGTTTAAGATCTTCAAGGACAGAAAATGGACTACTTTAGGAAGCCTGTCTGCTTCCTTTTCAGAAAATATAATTGACAGAATGTATTTCCTTATTGAAAAAGTTGATCATACAAATTGAGTCATTTTTGTTATACCAAATTGAAACAGAGTCAAAAGGCTGGGGGGAAAAGCACTCAGGGCACAATAACAGTGATCGAAGAATGTAATTCTCTCTGAGCCTGGTTGCTGAAACTGCCTGCTATAACCTGAAACCAGTTTTATCTAATAGCTTCTGAAACAACATCCTGCAATTCTAAGAATAATTTTACTCACGTCTGTCACTTACCAATCTAAACTTGCCATTTTTCAAAACCTCACCAGTGCCAATGGACTTTCTCAAAGAGCAATACAAATATTTTTATTTATTTATTTATTATTTATTTATTTATTTATTGAGACAGTCTCACTCCATAGCCCAGGCTCGAGTGCAGTGGTACAGCCTTGGCTCACTGCAACCTCTGCCGCCAGGCTTCAAGAGATTCTTCTGCTTCAGCCTCCCAAGTAGCTGGGATTACAGGCACACACCACCACGCCTAGCTAATTTTTGTATTTTCAGTAGAGATGGGGTTTTGCCATGTTGTCCAGGCAGGTCTCAAACTCCTGACCTCAAGTCATCCGCCTGCCTCAGCCTCCCAAAGTGTTGGGATTACAGGTGTGAGCCACTGTGCTGGGCCTCATTTCTCTCTCTCTGTTTTTTTTTTTTTTTTTTTTTTTTTTAATAAAACCTCTAACCTTCTCTTTGATCTTTGGACATGTCAAAGACCATCCAGTCTGCATGTATGCCCTGAATTGCAATTCTTTCTTCCCCAACAAAATGTTTCAATTTCAGAGATTCATCTGTATTTTATTTGACTTTGACACTTACTATGAAGCTGAAATTTTCACTCTATAATGTCTGCCATTAATATCTCAGAGTGAAACTAAATAATGCCTTTGGAGACACACATGTGCACCCACATGCACACACGCATGCACGAGACAATACATAGAACAAGAGAACGATTATAATTTTCCCTAAATATATTTTCCAAATTAACTATTTCTCACATTTCAAATAGAAATATTTTACTATCCATATAGCTATATCCTGGATATGGACCAGTTTAATCTTCACACTATTCAGTCTAGAAAATAAAATATGATTCCAAACCTTGGTTGATTAGTACAGAAGAGAGTACAACTGTATAAGGCTGTTTTCACACTGCTGATAAAGGCATACATACCTGAGACTGGGTAATCTATAAAGAAAAAGAGTTTTAATGGATTCACAGTTCCACGTGGCTGGGGAGACCTCACAATCATGGCAGAAAGTGAAAGACACATCTTACATGGCAGCAGACAAGAGAGAATGAGAGCCAAGTGAAAGGGGAAACCCCTTATGAAATCATCAGATCTCGTGAGACTTATTCACTACCATGAAAACAGTATGGGGGAAAATGTCCCCATTGTTCAATTATCTCCCACTGGGTCCCTCCCACAGTACGTGGGAATTATGGGAGCTATGATTCAAGGTGAGATTTGGGTGAGGACACAGCCAAACCATATCAACAACTCTCTCTTAACTTGTTCTGGTCTTTCTAGTTTTTCTAATGCAACAGAGGATACATTCAAGTGGATTCAAATAGGCCCCAAGTAAGTTTGTCTGGCAGGAGGGAGAACTGAGGAATAAAGACATAACTACATATTAAAATTGAGTATAAGATAGAATTGAAAGCCACTTATATAGCCTGAGAAAACGAGACACGTCTACAAAATAATCTGAGACTTCTGACTTCCCTAGGCAAGGACAGTTACCTTCTTTCAGATACACCTTTGTTTTGATACCGCTAACTATAATACTTAACCAGGTGAATGAGTATGGGAAAGACAAAAACAAAAGACAAAAAACAAAAACTTACTTTTTAAAAGGATTTTATTCACAAAACATTTATTAGTTTTTAGGATCTCATTATTTCCAGACATACCTATGGAACAGAAAGGCCAGCACTGAGTTCCTAAAGATCCTCAAAAGGGCCATTCAGCAAGGAGGTAGGATGGGGAAGAAAGGCCTGCCCATGGACAGATGAAAAAAAGCAACAGGTCCTGGTCTGTGGGCAAAATTTTCCAAAGACAATGGAAATAAAGGCCTGTGAGTTTTTTGGGTTCTGGGGACCTGTCTACATTCTTCCTGATAGCTGCATCCAGGAACAATCATAATATCCCAACATGATCTATTTGATATAGACAGCTTAGGGTGTTTATTTTCTCTCTCTCTCTCTCTCTCTCTCTCTCTCTCTCTCTCTCTCTCTCTCTCTGACGCAGTCTTGCCCTGTTTCCCAGGTTGGAGTGCAGTGGCACAATCTCTCTTCACTGCAACAGCTACTTCCTAGGTTCAGGCAATTCTCCTGCCTCAGCCTCCAGAGTGGCTGGAATTACAGGCATGCACCAGCACTCCCGACTGCTTTTTGTATTTTTAGTAGAGACGAGGTTTCGCCATGTTTGCCAGGCTGGTCTCACGCTCCCGACCTCAGGTGATCCACCTGCCTTGGCCCCGCAAAGTGCTGGGATTACAGGCGTGAGCCACCGCGCCTAGCCTGCTTAGGGCAATTTTATCTGTTAAAGTATTTGGGCACCGTACTCCCTGAGGCGATGACAGAACCTCAGTGAGCATGATGGTGCCACGTCTTGTGTGCAGCAAGACCAGAAATTCCATGACTTCCAGCCAGGGAAAATCTCATATGCTCCACTTCCACCCCCAGAGAAACAGAGCTACTGCCTTCAAGGGATTAACCATCTTGGGCAATGAGCATTTCATCACTGACCACTCTGGGCAAAGATAGAAGCTCCTCCCTGAATACTCTGAATTACCTAAGAACTCCAGGCTTTCATACAACCTTGGAGGATGAGGAGATGAGGATCCCCAATAATGGTGATGGTTTAAATGCCTGCCTACTTTCTAGGAAGGGATGTGGAAACAAAGTAAATTTTACTTAGTGAAATAAAGTAAGTGACATTCCTTTCACCCCATATTGCATAGTAAAATTGAAATTGGATACATATTTTTAGAGGTAAGCATGAAGAAACTGATGTTGGAGAAAGTTAAGTAGCTTACTCAAGGTAATTAGGTTGTTAAAGCCAGGACTGTAACCCAGATCCCAATTCCTGATACAGTATTCTTCATTTATAACTACATTTGTTCTTAATTTTAACATTAGATTTTTCAAATCATTTTGAATGTGTAAATGCTTGATATTGAGGCTCAGAGAGTAGGGCTTACTAGTGAGTGGTAAATCAATACTTACTGGATTAAAGGTTTACTTGATAGAAAATTATATTGTGGCAAAGAAGGCACATATATTCATAAAGACCTAAATAGATGTTAATTTCGAAAACAAGTATTTATGAACACAAATTTTTCCCAAGTTATTTCATACTAGGGACTGGTTGAAACAAAAAGATTAATTAGTTTGTATCCTCAAAATGTGTTTAAAATATGAAGTGTCTGTGACAAAAGAAACAAGAGAGTGAATAATTCATGAAAACTATTAGTTATGTATCTTTAAAATTCTGTTGTGACACTGATATACTAGGTTAAACCAAGTGTGTCTCCAAGATAAAGATGCATTTATTTCCAAAGTTATTTAATCACATAAATTTTTCACAAAATATTCAATACAACTAGTGAAGACATATAAGCTCTGGTCACAACTCTCATATCAATTTTATATCTTATATATAACTCTCATATCAATTTATATAAACTCTCTTATATCATAATTGATAATTATATCAATTATGTAAAATAATTTTAACACCCCAAAGAGAGTATCTTCCTAAAGTAAAATAATTATCAATAAAATAGTGACCGAGTGAAATTGCTTTAATTTTGAGACAGTCTATGATAATTTGACATGGTGAAATATTGATGGTCTGAGAAGGCTTTTCTTTAAAGTGAGAAGTTTCAGTAGTTGAGCTCGCAACTACAAACTTAAATAAAATGATTCTTTAATATTGGTGTCCATAGCAATATTAATAATGCAATAAGCAAGAAAGAAGAATTGGCACTATACTTAAAATCCTTTTATTTCAGTTATTATCAATAATAATTATTGCCTGAACTGAGCTGCCCACTTTCATTAATTACCAGTACATGTTGGTGATTCTATTGCATTTGAATTTCCAAAAATAAGTTTGAATTTCGTATATTTGGACTTTCTGACATAAATAAAATCTCTCAACCATATTATATGCTGAGTGTTCATTCAAACAAACTTCCAACAAGTTGTTATTCAGTTCTTACCAAATGCAAAGTGGTTCTGTAAAGTAAATCATATGTCCATTTAAACATAGAACATTTCCTCCGGTATATTTAAGATAATTGATGGCATTTTCTTTATTTTCCTTAAACCTTCTCTCTAGGATGATGAGATCACCTGATCTCAAACACTCAGATCCTAGAACTAACCTTCCTTCATACTAAGGTCTAACATTTAAAGAGTAATGAACCTAGTAATGAACCAATGCCAATTGTCCTTGCAGCAAAAGCTAGAGAATTGGAAAGGTGAGTAATTTTCTTGCAATCTAGTGGCTATTCTGTGAAGATAGAAGTTTGGTAGCAGTTGGTGTCATTTGCTGGCAGTTGCCAACCAACTGTGCATTGCCTGGTGGAGGGAAACAGTTGAGGATAGAGGGAGAAGGGAGTGGCTTATATATAAAGCAAACTCTTATAACCCCAGAAGATCAAAGCCTGAACCAAACAAGTGAGAATTGTTCACTTAGAGGGTCATCTCTGGAAGAGCTATCAAGAGGAGTTACAAAGCTTGCTAATTTCATTTGAGATTCAACACTAACCAAGAAAAAAATATATAGAAACTAAGGGGCCTATTTCCAAACAGTTTAAAGGAATGTGTCACATTTGTCTTCCTTCTGCAGCAAGTACCAGCTATGTGTCCACATTGCTTGATGAGACAGGCCTCTTAACATTTTGGTTTAACAAAGACAATGAGTTGCTTGGTAGAATAAAAGTAACATAATTTAGAAAAGAAGTCAGGAAACCATGTGTTTGATTACCCAGTCAAGACTCCAAACCATTACAAGAAAACACTCAGTAAAATAATATGATATAGAATAAGGAGAGAAAGAGAAACAAAGGTTTCCTGTAGTAACTCCGGTGTGCACAGAAGAGGGAGAGAACAGAGTCACTGGCATATAAGATATATCTATAAGGAATAAATGTGACATACCTCTTACAGAATCTACATACAAAAGTCACTCAAGGAACATTTGCTGAATGAATAAATAATCAGCTTAATAAAGAAGAGCTACCACTAAGTTCTAAGAAACTTAGTATTTATCCAGAAAGAATAAATATACCAAGGGTGACTGACACACAACGAATGACCAATATCAATGTATGATGTGTTTCTGAAGCACATATCCAGAACGTAGCATCCCGTGGATACCAACATTCATGCCAATTTGACTGAGAAGCAACAATACCACCAGAAGAGAGCAGGGAAAAAATTTAGGGAACATTTAAAAGGATCCAGTAATACACATAAGAAATAATAAACTTGGAAGGGGATTGAAAAAATACAGACACTTGTAATCTCAGATGTTCATATATCAATGCACAGATCACGGAAAAATAAAAGTTGAGATTTATGATGTAGAATAACAAATACTGATTGATAAGTTGTTAGGATAAAACTTAAAAATTTATATAGGAATATATTTTTAAAGTATACATTATTGAATAGGAACAGATTTGGCCAGGGGATGAGAAAGAGAAAAAGGTAGATTGGTGCTAAATGTCTAAGATAGATCTGATCTTATTTCTGATAAAATATATGAGGAATAAATATCTAATATATAGTAGGTGACTGATATATATTTGCTAAGTTAGAGAAGAAAAAATAAACAACAAAGCAAGTGAGATTTTAAAATGAATGTAGAAAAACCAGCTAGAGAAAAATGGACAAAGATGAATGAAAAGTTCAAAGTGTTAATTTAGATATAAAAAATTAAATGAGAAAGAAGTGACAAAAAGTAACAAAATATAAAAAGTCAATGTAATTGGACAGCAAAGAAAAAGAAGTATTAAGACATAGTATTAAGATATACTGTATCACCCAAAAGAAAAGAAAATAAGTTTAAAAATATAGGATAATTAAAATTAATAATTTTAAAACAAACAGGAAAAAAATAGCTAGTCACAGACAAGTCATGTGGGTCCACAGGGAATTTCTAGGACAGTCAAACTTCCTGGACTAATAGTTTCCAGCTGAGGCAGATGGTGTGCATTCTTCCATGTTAAGAAACAAAGAGAGAAAGATCCATATGTCATCCTTATGTTCCTCACCTTTATAGTTGAGCATAAAATCTCACATCCCAACCACTGTATCTCTCATTACTTCATCACTCTGTAGAAACCACTGCAGAACAGCTAGAGGTATTCTTAATTCCTGTGACTGAGCTGCTAAATGACTGGACAGTTGAGCCACTGCCACCACTGCCATCCTCACAATGAGTGTAACAGCATGTCCTCAGAAAACTTCTCTGGTTTCTCAGATCTCTAAAACAATTAATACATACTATACAGAAATTCAGGATCAGGTAAACTGAAGCATACAAGAAGCCATTGAATAAAGAGAACAATTGTTACATACTATATGACCACATAAAGGAAACCGATGCTATACTTGCTATACTATTCAAGATGTAGATCCTTAACATCGGCATGGGGGAAAGATCCAGCAGCAATGGGGAACTCCAATGCAACATATTATGGTGAAACCAATATATCTGGCTGTTTCTTATTATGTCTTCACTTCCTTCCCAAGGGAGGTGCAAGAAGTAATGAGGAAACCTAATGCTGTCTCAGAAAAAGGAATTTGTTTCAAAACTAAGTGAGAAAAAGTGATCATGGTATCCTGGCAGCATGGTAGCATGGCAGAAGTGGGAACAATGGACATAGAGAGTTGATTGCACAAACTCTGAAGAAAAGTGAAGCATGAACCCTGTACCTTAAGTTTCTGAAATGGAAGACATAGAGTGTAGAATTCTTATAATGCAATACTAAATTATCTGCAAGAGGAAGAAATGGGGAAGGGGGATCTGAGGAAGCAGAATATTTAAAAAATACGTTCAGAAAGAAAAAAACAGAAACAAAGACAAATTTTGGAAAACGCTAGTGACATTAATAACTGAGTCACAAAAGCCATGGATAATGAGGGCAATGGCAAGATTTCCTCCAAAAGTGAAATTAAGATAAAATTAGGAGAAAAGCAGAATGATGAATGAGATAAGCCATTTGCAGGGGAAACCCACTCTTATTGATAATCTGTAAATGGAATTGCTGACTTGAGTGCCCTTCAGGAAGGTATATCTGGAATGTGATTATAAATAACAAAAGTTTAAACCTAATCAACTGTATGCACTATGGAGAAAAGAATGCATTTACAGAAGATGATGATTGGTCAGCACAGAGTCTAAAATTTATGGACTTAGATATGAAGTGGTTTTCTTTTCCTTCTTTTTTTTTTTTTTTTGAGAAGGAGTCTTGCTCTGTCGCCAGGCAGTAGTGCAGTAGTGCAATTGCAATCTCAGCTCACTGCAACCTCCTGGGTTCAAGCGATTCTCCTGCCTCAGCCTCCGGAGTAGCTGGGACTAGAGGCACATGCCACCATGTCCAGCTAATTTTTGTATTTTTAATAGAGACGGGGTTTCACCATGTTGGCCAGGATGATCTCAATCTCTTGACCTTGTGATCTGCCTGCCTTGGCCTCCCAAAGTGCTGGGATTACAGGCGTGAGCCCAGCCCGTGGTTTTCAAAATATCACTATCATTCCCCTGCTAGAGCTCAGATCCAAGCAGTGTACCTCTTCCATTCACTTATTGTTCCTTTCCAAGTTCCTTACTGTTTGTATTAATTCCTATTGCCAACCTTAATGTTTTTCTGAAATTTTGTATTTTATAACCTGGCATATGTAGAAGTATCACTACACTCAAAAGACTAGGATGCGTGTCCTTATTCTGCTAATTACCAACTTTATGTCCCAACAGCAGATTATTTAACTTTGAGTAAGGTTATGATTAACAAATAAAATAATATGCATGAAAACATTTTGAAAACTGTAAAACATTATTCAGATGTTTAGCATTGCTACTTAAATCTTTGGAACATTCTGAGTTGGTTGCTTTAAGGAATTTTTTAACCTTTTGAAAACAAAGTAGTTTAGAAGCATATTCCTGTGGTGTAAGCTAGCCTCATAATGTGTAATGAGAGTTTTGCAGACTGAGTCAAGCTAGGTGTGGTTGTCTGGTTGCTGCAACAAGGTGCTTTTGTGATCATTTCTAAAAGGAACCTACCTGCAGCACAGGTTAGTCTTCTCCAAAAATACCTCTTTACTGAAAGCTGGCACAAGCTGCTGAAATGGCTCTATTTCATGAAAGGCACACAGAGCATAAGCTTACCTAATTAATAATTTTCAGGATTGTTTTCCTTTTCCTCTTTGCAGCTGCTGAATGGAGTGGCTCTGATTAAGCCATACCACATCGTGAGAAACGTCGCTTCGCAAGGGTGTTACATTCTGAATTTCCCCCTACTTTGATCCCTGCTCATTGGCCCCTTTGATCTCTAAACAGGATGTACAAGGTTCACTAATCAATGCTTTCCCTCATTTTTGGTTCTTTGTGAAGTGTTTATATTTAAATCATTGACTAGAATAGGTGAATATGTATGACCTGTGTCTTTTTCCATTTGATCTTTACATTTTCAAAAGACAGAAGGAAGAAAATATTTTCAACCGAGTTTTCATTCAAAGTTGAGTTAAGCAGCAAAGTGTATCTTGGGGATTGCAGATAGTGCTCAATTCTTCTTCTTTAAAAATTTGGATCACTTTCTAGGGAGAATTAAAGGATGGCAGAATGAAAGAATCATGCCCATTGTTGTCCATTCCAAACCATGCAAAGTGGAACATAAGTCCCTTTAATCTCAGATGCCAGTGGAGAAACATACCTGCAGCAGGCTTAGCGCTAACTTTTCCAAGCACTTCTCCTCCTCTTGAGGACACACAGGTGTATGGAAAAGTAAGAAGCTTAGCACTGAGGAAAGAACCAATAAAACAAAACCTAAAGGTTAAGTGACAAATGGCGAACACCCACAGCAAGTACTGTTGGAGTTTAGAAAAGGGAGAGAGCCCTTGACAGCTGGATAATCAGGAGAGACCTCTTAGAAGAAGTAGGTTTTGTTGGTTCAAATTCATCCCAGAGAGTGGGAACTGTGTGCAAAGTTTTGGAACTGGAAATGCCTAAGGGCAAGTCCTGGGCCTGGTGGGCCAGAGTAACTGAGGAATTGGGAGATTGGGATTCCTAAAACATGAATAGTCAACATAAATTAGGCACAACTATTTCAGGTTCTGAATTTTCATTAGATGTTATTTTTAACTATTTATGGCAAAATAAGCAAATTATTTTAACCACTGGGAGCTGCAATTTTATTGTGTCTAAGTATGGGCCTATTACCAGTTACCTCTCCGAATTCCATGTATTACATAAAATAACATGTGATGTGCTCTTACTTATTTTATTTCTCCCTCTTTCCTTTCCTTGTTTTCATGAACTTGATGATTTCAACAGTAATGACCCAGATAATTGTCGAAGGAAGGTCTCCAATATATGCTATTATTTATACCACTCTTACTCCTTATGAACATGTGAAGAATCAATGCTTGTTTGAAGGTGACATGTCTTTTGCTATCCATTAATCCCTCCATCCTTCAATTGTTATCAGAAGAGAGAAAATAAGGGCAGGTATCAACAGTACCAAATTATTCTATGGGATATCCTATTTTCCATTTTACCTTGTATCAATACCTTCCCAGACTAGACATGGCAGGGCTAATTACTGTATTCTCTCTCCTTTGATATAGCATAGCCACTTCCAATGTAGCCTAAGTCATTAAGCCTTGACCACAGAGCAAACAATTCTCAGTTCCATAGTTTCATATGAAGAATTTTATCAAAAACTACTTACATTTTCCACTTTCATAAAATCACAAAATTAGTTATTGGAATATGAAAGCTAAATGACACTTGAAATTTATTGTGGTCAATTTCATCAATTTCCAGATGAGGAGACTTGAATCTCGGAGTGGTTATGTGGTTTGCCCAGAGCTTCACAGCTAATTAAATCCTAGGGTTTTCATCCCGTGCTTTCCCCTGAAGTCAAGTTTTTCTTATGTATTAAGCAAAGGAATTATATCTCTGAGAGTTTATCTCTAAATTCTATGATGTCTTTCTTTATAAATCTTGGAAAAAATCAAAGCCTGAAAGGCAGATTATAACACTCTAATTTTGGTTCACAAAGGACCACACTAAACTGGCCTGCTGTGGTTCAAATGTAAAGTGCTAAATGGTAGAGCAAGTTAATGCCCTGGTTGTTTGCTGTTGGAGGTAAAAATATATCTGTAGGTCTCAGCCAAGTTCCTGTGGATATTTGTCCACATCCCCAGAATACCACACACACTTGGCAAGAATGGAAGATTACAGCCAAGCACGGCCCAGATCTTGAATAGCAAGAGTATTTCGAGTAAAGAACAACATACAATGGCAAAGCTCTCATTCTTAGGTATGCCCTTTATCTCCATAATGTTCTGTAATGTTGTTCTTTTCTCTTTGTTTCTTCTGCCTTTCCCCATCCTGTATTCCAAACTCTACAAAATTGCAAGAATGACTTTCATTTTAAGTTATATTTAAGATAAGATAAAAATTACAATAAAATAGTTCAACTATTCTTTGCATTTTTTTCTATTTTTCTGTATTTTCCAAATTTTCTCTAAAGGGACAATATGTGTTATAGAATGAATAAATAAATCTCCTTACAAACAATTTAGATTACTAAGTTACTGACAGCTAGAATTTTGAAATGCTCTCTCGAAAGTCATTCCAAGTTGTATTCTTCCTGGTGTTTTATAGCCATTATATTGCTATTTGTTTTCCTTACAAGTGAACTTGAATGGGATGCTTATATTTGCTGTTGGTAGGGTTCTTTTGGAAAAACAAAAAGGTGTATTATTGGAACTGGTGAATACTACTTTAGCATATTGGTGCAAATGGAGACTGGATATGGCAGCTATCTGAGAAACATATCATCCTAAGATGTTTAAATAAAGCTTACTAAAAGTGATTAGGGCCACTAGATCTCCCTATTGAGTTGGATTAATGCCATAAATCAGAAATAAAATGGGCTTTATATATGAATGTTCACATTAAATTGATTGGCAAGATAGAATTTAAGACCAAATTCATTAAGAATTTCAGTCTTGAAAGACATGCTTTCTAACTCAATGCTATTAAAGCTTTGATTGATAAATTCTTTTTTAAAATTTACCACACTCTAAACACCTATTGTCAAACTTGCTTACTTGTTTTCAAGATGAGTTGAATTAAAGCCTTAAAATACCGCTTAGCATGCAATAATGTTTACCCTATTTGCAGACCTTCTAGAGATACATGATAGTAGTCATACTGTAACTCTTGTACAGTCAGAGAACGATGACAAGGAATCCCTCACGCTCTTCCTTTCCAACTTGGACCTGGCAGAATGGCTCCCACAAAGAAGGGTGGAGAGAATAAAAAGGGCCTTTCTCCCATCAACGAGGTGGTGACCCGAGAATACACCATCAACATTCACAAGCGCATCCATGGAGTGGGCTTCAAGAAGAGTGGTCCTCGGGCACTCAAAGCGATTCAGAAATTTGCCACGAAAGAGATGGGAACTCCAGATGTGCGCATTGATACCAGGCTCAACACAGCTGTCTGGGCCAAAGGAATAAAGAAAGTCCCCAATCGAATCTGTGTGTGGTTGTCCAGAAAAGGTAATGAGGATGAAGATTCACCAAATAAGCCCTATACTTTGGTTACTTGTATACTTGTTAACCACTTTCAAAAATCTACAGACAGTCAATGTGGATGAGAACTAATCGCTGATCGTCAAATACCTCAAATAAAGTTATAAAATTGAAAAAAAAAATGACAAGAAGGAATACATAAAGCATTTTTAAAGAATTCTTTAAATTTGACGACAATAGTCTAAAGACTCAAAGTGAAATTTACCAGGTTAAAGGCTTGGATCATTTTCCCATAAAAAATCCCTACCACTTCTTTTGATGCAAGTTGAATTGCGAGTCACAGGAGACCTGTGCATCTCTGTCACTTTTTCGTATTCTACTTCCTACCAAGTAGAATCATAGTTTGTTTCTCATATACTGCAACCCACTCCCCCAAGACGTGACTCAAGGGAAAAAAGCATTCATCATATAAGGCAACATCTATTAAGCACATTGTGCTGTGCTAGACCCTAGGCTAGGTGCTTTCAGGCCCCGTCTTACTGAGTCCTTATGGTGAAAGACCATCCATCTTTAGAGATAATCCAAAGAACCTTCAGAAGGATTATTTGCTAGATATATGTAAATACAAAAGTATTAAACCATAGAGTTGCAGAGAAAATGCAGCCATAGTGTGTCTAATCTATCATCATCAATATTCTGGCCCCAGGAGATATCAGAGTTATTATCACCTTACCTAGGCTAGAGATAAAAGTCTGATCAAAAGCCTTCATATTGAAAGTCCTTTCTTTATTCCTTGATTAGCCTTTTGTTCTTCGAGTAGGAGAGGAAGTGCTTATGAGTTTAATTCACAGAATTTAAAAAACCGCTTACTTTGAAATTTACTGGCAACTCTTCAGTATGTATGCTGATGTCCTAGAGGCTTTGTTGGTAACTTGAAACACTGGGTAACAAAAGTACTATTTCCCTTCTTCTCTTTATTTTTCCTTTCCTATCTTCCTTTATTTATTTTCCTCTCTTTTTCTTCTCCACTCCACCTCTGTATGAGTGTGTGCATGTGTGTGCCTGTGGATATCCATTTGAGTTTATGGAATTGACTATACAGGTATTTTAGTCTAATGCAAGCATGAAATCAGAGGGGCAAATTGTAAAGAAGGAAACATGTAGGCCTGGTGCCATCACCTGATCTCATAGTACCTCATATTACCTACTCTCTCCTCCCAGTGCTGCACCTGCCCAATGAGCAATGCCTTTGTCATGCTTCCTTGGCTGACCTTTTTCCAACCTATTGTTCATTTGACAATTTGTTACTTAATTCACACTGTGTACCAGTCTTGTGTTGGATGGACATTTTTCAGAAACTATTCAATGCTCTGCATTCTTGATTCTCTAGGTATGCTGAACCACACACACTCATCAAGCTCTTTGAAGGAGGGGAGAGTTTGGTGGTCAAATAAGTTTGGAATTAAATCTAGGAGCTGAACCCAATCTGATTCCTGGTTCAAAACAAAACAGAAACAGCTATCAAAGACATTCTTGTCACAATTCAGGAAATTTCAATATAAACTGGGTATTATATTAGGAATTATTATTACGCTTTTATGTTATTGTAATATAGTTACATAGAAAAATGGCCTTATTCTTAGGAGATATATGCCATGTTTAAGGGGGAAGTATTTTAAGTGTCATGATGCCTGAAACTTGTTTTCAAATGGCTTCAATAATCATAAATTTATCCATAATATTTAAAACCAATATACTTACATAAAAATATACAGTTCTGTAAAAAATTCTATTTATATATAATATATACATTTGTTATATACTATATGTTCACATAGTAAAAATACATGTTTATTATCATTTATTGCTATAAAACAAGTACATATGCTTATTTATAAATCAATATGTATATTATATTGTTACATATGTGAATATACCTACTGCATATGCTTATATATTATATATGTATATATTATGTATAATAAACATGAATATATAAATAAATAATATATAATGTAGTCATTTTTACTGAATTTATATTATATATTGTATATAAATATATTAATAAATACATAATATAAACACAAACCATTGCTGTGAACATTAAGTAAACATATTTTTATTTCCTGAAATATGTTTACATATTTTTACTAACCTTGGGCACATGGCATTTTGGAGTACTGGGAAATTAATTTGGATAGCATGAGGAAGAGAATGAAGTTAATTAATGAGAAATTCTGTTCACAGGTAATTAAGAGTTGACTTTCAAGGACAGAAAATGTCCTTATGCACTAGACTTTCTGAAGCAGGAAAGACCAATTTGTGAGGGAGGAAGAGGGGGATGCTGCTCCTAGACCAATTTGGGGACTTCTAGACCTCTGCAGGAAGTACCTCACTCCTCACCGCACCCCTTAAACTACTGCTTACAAGGATTGCACTGCTAATTGCAGAGTGGTAAGGGTTGGGATACATGATGAAAAGGTTTGTTTTTGGAAAGAAACTTCCCTATTTCACTTAGATTATTGTGAAAGATGTTTCTGATGCAGGCAAATGAGCCAGGCAAAGACTCTGCATATCTAGTATAAAAAGCAAAATTCAAATATTAGCCGATTACCCTAAAGAAATAAGCACCCATAACAGTGACTCTGTAATGTGACTATGATGAGTGGGGTGTTACTGTTTTATTTTACCTCTCCTTTGTCCTTGTGAGAAAGAGATGAAGATCATATCTCCTCTTGGAAAAGTAATGGCTCAGTGGTAGTTCCTTTTTGGTCTTAGACATATTACATGACTTTAGTTAACTACCTTTGTTTCTCCATTTAAGAGATGGAGATAACAATACAAATTTAGCTCAAGGTATCTTTATGAACCATAAATTACTAATTATAAATTATAAACTACTTTGTAAAGCAAGCTGCTATATAAATGCTCAATAACAGTCCTTTGCAACACATGGCACCGCCTAACGGGAGCTTATTAAGAAGTTTCTGTTTAACTTGGATTAATTCTTTTAAATATGTTTTCCTCTTAAATGAACCCAGTACTATGACTGAGAAAATACTCATAGAATATTTTTATAATTCAAGAAACATAAAATCCAATGAATGTACCCTATTCTTTCTTTTGATATCTGCTTTTTCTAAAACAGAACTGAAATTAACTTCAAAAGGTGTCCTGCAGTCTGAGGAGAAACAAGGTGATTGGAGGCCTGAGCACGGGATCTCCTTGTAATCACGTAAACCAGAGAAAGAAGGTTAATTTAATGAGATGGAAAAGCGGTATCTTACTGAGATGGCACAGAGAAAGGTGCCTAGACATTAGTATAAACATGGATATAAATTTTCTATTCACATAGTAGGTATCAGAAATTATATTAAGTGTCCTTTGTAAGTTATATGTTTTAATCCTTACATCTGTCTTTTGAGGAAGACACTATATTTCCCAAATTATAGATGAGAAAACTGAGACTCTGAGTAGTCAAGCAATTTAGTCAAGTTCACATGGTTGCTACATGACAAAGCTAGGATTTGATTACAGGTATTTTTCTGCACAGAATTTCTGTGGATGAGAACATGAATTAAAAGCTAAGCCACATAAATTAAAAACTAAACCACAGAATGTAAAAACTAAAGACTTCGTATGGGCATTTTCCATAACAAAATACTTTACATTCTTATTATCCCAGAAAGTCTCTTGTGAGATCACAATAACTATTTCTTGTTGAATATGATGACAAAGCGTTTTGCCAACTTAGCTTAGCAGAAAACCCATTATGTTACTTATCTAAATGTTTGCATTTCTTTCTTCAAAGTAAACATTTCTTGTGACTATTAAACATCAGTTAACCTTTATACTGACCATATACTATAATATTTTGCATTATACAATAATGGGCATTTTAGGAAAAAGAGCAAAGAGAGGGTACAGTATTTGCTCTCTACAGATGTCCACAATCTGAAAGATGTGTCAGACAATGTTTAAAATGTCAAGCTCTGTGTCTAAGAGACAATGTCAGTTAACTACCTGAGTAAACATATTTTACCCAGGATGTAACTAAAACACCATTCAAAAAATGTCCCCATTTACTTGCAGACATTGAATTAATGTATATAAATGAGAGAAAAGATAGAATTTCTTTATTTCCATTTTCTTGCCTCCATTCCAAAGATGCCTCACCAAACTGGAAAAGAGAGAACAGAACAGAATTAAAATCTGAGTTACAACAAAGAAAGCATCAAGCCTCATAAAGTAAGTTTAATTTTGTGAACCCAGAAGAATCACACCCAATACAGGGAGGTTTCAGAAACACGATAAATTTAGAGAAGTGCAGAAGACTGATGATGGCCAGTTGTCACATTTTTTTTTTTAATGGCGCATTCCTAACACTGCAAACTAATAAATTTGCTCAATTCCCAGGAACAATTCTAAAACAGTGAATTAAATTGGTAGTTTCACTAAAACTACATCATGCAAGACATCATTTTCTTCTTCTTCTTCATTATTTGTTACGATCACTAAATCAGTAAATTAAGGAAATGTCAATACAGTGAATCTTGATTTCAACGATGCAATGAACAAAGTCTAACATTGTTTCTCTGGAATGGAGAAGATATAACATGGCAGAAGAACCAGCATATATGTTCTCATGAGCCCATGTTCATAATATCTGGACAGAAGCACAGGTTTGAGAGCGACAGGGAAGTTGGTATGCCCTGCACGGGAACCAGTCCTGCCCCTATCTCAGACACTTAGAAAAGGCATCCTTTATGAGTTTGTGTCCTTTGTAGGGACATGGATGCAGCTGGAAACCATCATTCTTAGCAAACTATCACAAGAACAGAAAACCAAACACCGCATGTTCTCACTCATAGGTGGGAACTGAACAATGAGATCAGTGGGTGTGGGGAGGGGGAACATCACACACCGGGGCCTATCATGGGGAGGGGGGAGGGGGGAGGGATTGCATTGGGAGTTATACCTGATGTAAATGACGAGTTGATGGGTGCTGACGAGTTGATGGGTGCAGCACAGCAACATGGCACAAGTATACATATGTAACAAACCTGCACGTTATGCACATGTACCCTAGAACTTAAAGTATAATAAATAAATAAATAAATAAATAAATAAATAAATAAATAAAAGAATACCAATAAACTGAAAAAAAAAAAAAAAGAAAAGGCATCCTTTGAGGCACTTCACTGCCATTTGCAGAAAAATAGAGTAAGTATAGAGATTTAAAATGACCATGATGTGAAAGATGCTCTGGAATTATGCAAAGCCTATTGTACACAACTGCAAGCATTAGCTATTGTGTGATGCTTCAATCTGAAAATGTTGTAGACGGAATGCCAGATAATGTGTATTTATCTCACTCTTTCAATCTATTTACTGAATAAGAACATTCATTTGGGCCAGGCGTGGCGGCTCACACCTGTAATCCCAGCACTTTGGGAAGCTGAGGCAAGTGGATCACCTGAGATCAGGAGATCGAGACCAGCCTGGCCAACATGGTGAAACCCTGTCTCTACTAAAAATACAAAAATTAGCTGGGCATGGTGGTGGGCCCCTGTAATCCCAGCTACTCGGGAGGCTGAGGCAGCAGAATGGCTTGAACCCAGGAGGCGGAGGTTGCAGTGAGACGAGATCAGACCATTACGACAGAGCGAGACTGTCTCAAAAAAATAAAAGAACATTCTTTGTTTCTTTATCTAGCTTAGTGGATGCCAAACTTTATTCTTTCCTACCCTTTTTAAAGTGTATATAGTTAAAATGAGAATGAATCACTGTACTAATATGTTATTCACCACGTAAAAAACTGAAAATGAAAAATTTAAATAACACACACACACACACACACAAAAAAACCCATAAACAGAAGTTCTAGTATTTTCTTCCTCCTATATCCTACTTCAAAGGTTACAGATTTAGATCTCCCAGGCTACAAATGAAAGGATGAAGCTGGTTCTCGTTTCTTGTCAGAAACAGGCATATATTTTACTAGGACCCTGTCTGAATGTGTGTGTATATGAGCATGTGGATGCTTCTGCAGTCACCAACGTGAGAGTGTATAGGGGAGATTCGCATGCAGGAGCTATTACAGAGAATAGATTTTTCAGAATATTTTATTTGTCCATTTCCAGGTGCTTTTCCAACGTGAAGTCATATTGTAAACTTACAGGGCTGAATGTTTCAGTTATTCATGCCCAGTTTTTCAGGGATGGCCTGGCCTCTATTTTTACTAGATAAAATCAACAACCTAAGCTAAGCACTGAGTTAATTGCATCATTTGTCTCAGAGATGATTTCCTACTCTGAGCAACCCACGGAAACCAGGACCTGCCATTTCTGAGCCGTTTCTCTGCTTCTGTGCTGCATAAGGATGGCCTGCGAAGTATTCTGCAGATAGTGACGGCTCTGGTTCCTTTAACATCCTGTTCTGTCTCGGTTACAAGGAATGTAGGGAAAAAAGCCCTATGATTCATTTTGCTCTCTCAAATGCAGTACAACATACAAGCCATACTTATTATCGATCTGTATATCACTGGGTACACAGGAGAATGAACAGTTTTATTTTTTATCTGGGCCTTGTTTTGAATAATCGCATGGTTGACATGTGTACTATGAAGTCAGAGTTTAGGACTGAATCCTTTCGCTGTCATTTTATAAGCCATGTGACCTTGAGCATTGAAGTTATTTAAATTTTCAACGCTTCACTTTCCCTTTTCTATAAAATGAGGAATGTTAATACTGCACAATCAACACCACAGGATTATTACAATAATTAATAAAATGCAGCTTCTGTAATGACCAGTACCATAGTTAATCTCAATAAATATTAGTTATTGCTATTAGCATAATTATAGGAGCATAATCTTATCCAAAAGCCTCGAGAGCAAATGTTTTCCTGAATTCAGTGTTTTGCAGATTTAATTAAGGCAATACTGTACAGTGAATGCAGTGCATATTATATAACACTACCAGCAGCATCTGCAGCAGATCAGGTTTTGGTATTAAATCAATGTCGAATTTTACGAATTTTGGAATTGTGAAGAAGAGGCTGCAGATCTGCATTGCTGTCCATTTAAATTTTTACTCAACATTGAAGTATGGTAGCAAATATCCACTTTCTTTTCTTTTGAATTTGCTCATAACACACTTAAACTCTTTATGTTCTGATACCTTTGTTTCCAGCAGCATTTCCATTGCTTGCCTGATAAGAATCGCCTTTTTCACTTGTTAAAAAACATTGTTTTCAAGGTCTGTCTTAAGATTTGTAACTCAGTAGATGTGAAAGTGAGGTTCGAGATTTTGATTTTTAAGGCTGGGTGTGGCGGCTCACGCCTGTAATCTCAGCACTTTGGGAGACTGAGACTAATGGATCACCTGAGGCCAGGAGCTCAAGATAAGCCTGGCCAACATGGCGAAACCCTGTCTCTATTAAAAATACAAAGAATTAGCCGGGCGTGATCATGGGCACCTGTAATTCCAGCTACTCGGGAGAGTAGGAGAATCGCTTGAATCCCGTGAGCAGAGGCTGCGTGAACTGAGATTGAGGCATTGCATTCCAGCCCGGGCTACAAGAGTGAAACTCCGTCTCAAAAATAAAAATAAATAAATAAATAAATAAATAATGATTTTTAAATTGATACTTCTAGACAATCATTATCATCTGTTACATTTGGAAAACTTACGTTACCATACATCATATTGGTGGCCCACCTGCCAGTCCCTTTTACACGGATTCTGGAGACTCAAGATGTGTAGCTGCAGCTGGATTCCAGCACAGGTACTAGACATTCTTTGTTTCTCTGCTCCTCTTTGGTATCACACTATCTGACCAGTGGGAGTGATTGCTCCCCCCTCTTTTTTATTTTATTTTATTTTGATTTTTTAATCTGAAGTCTGTTTTGCCTGAGATTCTAGTTTGTTCCTCCAGGCTTAGGCTTTATTCCCCTCCTTACCCCGTTGTCACTGACAGGTTCTCTGTAGATGCTCTGTGCTTTCTCCACTGGCCAATCTCATGTTATACTTCTCATGGAGAAACTTAAGAAATGTGAAGACTCTCCAAGTCTAACACAATGGTTTCAAAGCTAATGGAAGGGGTACACCTATAGGGAAATTTACTGTAGCTTTCATCAAGGCTCTGAGGTTGAACTTGCCTGGTGAGGTTTCAGAGAAAAGGGAATGCTTATACACTGCTGGTGAGAGTGTAAATTATTTCAACCATTGTGGAAGGCAGTATGGCAATTCCTCAGAGCTAGAAATAGAATTATCACTTGACCCAGCAATCCCATTACTGGGTATATACCTAAAGGAATATAAATCATTCTGCCATAAAGACACATGCACACAAATATTCATTGCAGCACTATTCACAATAGCAAAGAAATCAAATCAACCTAAATACCCATCAATGACAGATTGGTTAAAGAAAATGTGGTACATATACACCACAAACTACTACACAGTCATCAGAAAAAATGAGATCATGTCTTTTGCAGGAACATAAAACCAAATACCACATGTTCTCACTTATAAGTGGAAACTAAATGATGAGAACTTATGGACACAAAGAAGGGAAGAGACACCAGGGTCTACTCGATGGTAGAGGGTGGGAGGATAGAGAGAATGAGAGAAAATAACTATCAGGTACTAGGCTTAGTACCTGGGTGATGAAATAATCTGTACAACAACCCCCCATGACACAAGTTTACCTATATAACAAAGCTTTACATATATGCCTGAACCTAAATTAAAGTTAAGAGAGAAAGAACTTTCTCTCCTGCCCCATTTCTCTGCTTCTCTAGCTAGCTCTCTATTATCAGTATGAACCCATGAGTTACCATTCTTTTCCAATGAATTTTAAATCCTTATTGTCCTTAATTTTATTTGTTTATTTTTAATGACAAATATTTGTTTTTAATTCTTCAGCTTTAAATACATAACGACAATCACATCTTACATTTGTTGGCCATTCCATGCTTTTAAAAGTAATTATCCATAGCATTTCCATGTAATTATCTAATGTTATCCTCTACAAAAGATGTAAAATTCAATGGGATTAGTGTTTTGATACATGGAAATGTGGCAGTGCAACTTTGAGACTCTAAATTAGTAACAAATTTCTTAAGATTCAACATTGATTGCTTTTTGAGCAATCAGAAGAAAGACGGGCAAGGAAATACCTTTGAAGTCCACAAGAACATAAGAACATTCAGAAACCTCTTTCCGATTATATTTATAGTTGCTATAGTAGGTTTTGTAGAGCTCTGCGTTGTTGCAAATAAAAAATAAAAGTTTACATGTGTATGGAGTTAACAGATTGCATTTGTATTGTTACAAATTCTTATTTGCATTTAAAAATAAATAAGATTTTTGTATATAAAAATGAATGCAGATGATTTCTTTATTTCTTCATAAAAATCAACAAAGTAGTTCTTAGGAATAAAGCAAGACATGCTCTTTACCTAAATGTTTTGTGTATTTCACCATTCAACTCTGGACCATCTTCGTTTTGAAAAACTTTTCTTTTCTTGGTTATTTGGGGAATATGGGGAACATATCAAATATGTTTTATTCAGGTATATAGTATTTTAATGGAGTCTTCTCAAAATTTGATATTAGATTTAAATGTTACCAATATCAAAATATTAATTCAAGACATTAAATGATATGCACGTAACTGAAAGTGGATCATTACAACAAATTTTAAATAAAGCCCACAAATTATATAGTTATGAAAGTTATATAATAAATGTATATATGTCAAAAATCATAAAAGTGTGGACATAAATTTAAAAAATAGAGAATAACTGGTCCATACCTATATGTCTGCAATTCAGGTAAAATTTCTCTGCTGGCCAAAACCAAGAAGAACATGTCTCTCTCAGTCAGATTTAATGCAATTGGTGTGATTTAGAGGTAAGAACTGAGTAATAAAGAAAGTCCTGCTTTGGTAGTGTTTACACAATATTATTTATAGTTTATGCTGCTTTTAATCAGCTTCGAGTCTGCTTCGAGATTCATTGAAAGGCAGATTGTTAACACACTGAGAAGAAAACCCATCACAGTTAAATCACCCACCAGAGAAACTTAAATCTTTCATGATCTGTACTCTCTACTTGTTCACAAAGATTCTTACTGCAATCATTACACCCTAAACATTCCCAGTGTCACAGGCTATAATATTGCAAACAATAGGATTATGACCTCTTTCAGCAGGCTTCTTGCTAGATTGAAGCAGGAAGAGGAGATGGATTATATGGAGAAAAGGCCTTATTTGAAAACATTAATCTTCAGTAATTAGTAATTGAGGAAGGAAATACAATACATTAAAGTTAAATTATCTTGGGCAAAAAACGATTTCAAAAGCTGATTGAATCTGACAGCTATCTCCTAAGATAAAACATCTACAAACGTAAAAGTGAAATACTAACAATTGTTCAGTCAGTCTCATATGAAAAAAAAAAAACAGAACCAGAAGGTTGTTTTCTTTAGAAAACAAATATATGTATTGTGTGTATGTGTGTGTGTGTGTGTGTGTGTGTGTGTGTGTTTATTTTCTAGCTGAAATAAAATTAATATTTCTTCAGGTGCCAGGAGAATAGAAAAGTATCTGGACCCACGTTATTACATATTTTCGGTGTTTTGGATAAACTTTCCTTTCTTATTATCAGTGTTATCTCTTTTCAAAACGTATCGCCATACATCACAAATGCCCCATATTTATTCCTCTTACCTTTTATTTGTCTGTTTTATAAATGCTTCCTCTGTACTTGGGGGACGATGTCCCATTGAACCTGTTATAAACTGAATGCCACATATTTTAAAGTAGCTAACAATAGTCTCATTAAAAATAGTCTCTTCAAAATGTGGAAGTATAGGTGCTGAAAAAGATAAAACCACTAGCTGCTAAATTTGCAATTTAAAAAAGGCAAATTCAAGATGTGTCAGATTTCACAAAGCTACTGCTGGGGGGCCAATTTCAGAGATAAAAGATAAAAGGCCAGCAATCCACTTTACCCCCAGCAGTTCAATGAAAGTTGTGTGATTCCTATTGCTTCATCAGGTAACTACAAAGTAGTTTCCTCCCAGTGAATTCTGTGTTTTTGTGGATTCTAAAATAATCTGACTGTGGAATGAGAAAGGTCTGTTTGAGTATGATAAAGGATATCTAAAAACCCTTATGCTCAGTTCTGACACATAGCCATTGACAAACTAACACCTGAACTCAAACGCCCGTGTACCAAGCATAAGGGACAGCATTTGGGAGTTTCCATCACTCACATGAATTTGCCACTTTTTTGTCCACCCCACCATCTGCCAATTTTTTTCTTTTTCCTTGCTTGTTTCAATTTACAATCTGATTATCATAGTAATTCAATATTTTTATTTCTGTTTGAGAATATTTTTAAGATTCTGGGCCACATTAAGATATACAAAACAATATAGTGCTTCTAATGATTTTTCTGGCAACCAAAGAATTATCTTTGCCGATCTCTTTAATTATTTGACTGTCAAAGCCAGGTGCGTATATGACTTGCTTAGTTAACTTTTTATCCTCTAGGGAAGAATCTGGAGTCCTTACCAAGATATTCATTAAAATTGTGGCCTGGAATGCACTCTTGTTCCTTTTGATAAAATGAGTTCTGTGTTCAAACAGTAGATGTAATGTCCAAAGATTGCATCATTGGAGATATTCTAGGAGACTGATAGAAAAGTTGTAAACAGGTCTGTGAACTGCTTTGGTGGACACAGATTTACTTCGAAGATTTCACTGAATCATTTCAACTTGTGAGTCACTCATGGCATACAAAAGAGAGCAAGTTTACCATGCAAACCTTAACCAGATACTAGCTACAATAGAGGAGCCTCAACAAATTTTGATGTGCAGTTCAGATAATTCCCTTGAAAGTTCCGATAATTGCCTAAAGCTTATTTAAGTCTGTAGACTTTACCGTCTTCTTCACTCCATCTCATCTTTTCTTCTTTCTTCCATAATCCTCCCCACCCCTACTCTGATCTTTTTGTTATTCTCCAGATCACTCTACTTTAAATCTCTCTGTTTTATCCTGAATTTCCACCTCACTTTTGAAAAGACCCTTCCATGCTAGCAAATTTCTGAAGTCAGAATGTAGTAAGTTTCCTTGCCATGCTGTTTTCTTATGCATCTAGTGTTTTCAAGGGTCAAAAAAAATTTTTTTCTTGGCTCTTTGGAAAGTGAAGAAATGAAAAGGTGTGAGTCAGAGCACCTACCTTCCAAATGTTGCTATGAAAAGAAAAAAAAAATATATTGTCTGAGCAATGGAAACACTCACAACTACCTGTAAATCTAATACATTTGTCTTGCCACTGTTTCAAAATGTCAAATGTGTAACTCTGAATACTGTTCAGTATTCACATTCATATAATTCACATTTGAATACAATATTCCTCACATTTAACTTTCTGAAATGTCTTACAATTGGTTGGGGGGAAGGGCACTGCCCTTTGATCTTTATGTTCAAAAACAGTCACCAAGACCTTGGAAAACAGCAGATAAGAGTCTTACCCTTCTGATAAAAGAAAACACATTTTAATCAGACTCAGTAACTCTCTCCTGAAGAATCAGCAAATCTTTGTGGACTTAAGCAAAGTTCCTGGGCTTTGAGTTCAGATAGTGCAGTCTATCAGCAAATAGCTTACTCTTAAACCTGTAAGGGCAGTTACACATAATATTATTCATTCATTCCATCAAAAGACAGTGATTGAGGATCAACTGAACACAAATCAAACCCTCTCTCAAAAAACTTTTAATTCCACAATGGAGACAGGCATTTTCAGAACCATTATAATGCAAAACAGAGAATGGCACACATCCAAAGACATACAGATTGAAAGCTGTGGTCATGCGGAGGAGAAAAGATCACATCTAGTAAGAGGAAGGCTTCTCAG
This sequence comes from Papio anubis, assembly GCF_008728515.1. Classification (NCBI taxonomy): domain Eukaryota; kingdom Metazoa; phylum Chordata; class Mammalia; order Primates; family Cercopithecidae; genus Papio; species Papio anubis. The sequence continues at coordinate 48,503,667 of NC_044986.1, read as the reverse complement.
AAGAGATAGCATTGAAGTGGGATTTAAAATGAACAGGTAAGATTTAAACATCAAAAATAAGGCAGAATAATGTTGTAAAGTAAGTAACTAGCTTTAATTGGAAAGCATAACACATATTAGGAATCAACTGATTTAGATTAATTGGTGCACAGAGTAATGGAGAGTAGTGAAAGATAATACTAAGTGTGAGTAAATTGTGATGTATCCCTGAGACTGGGGGTGGGAGATCCACAAAGTCAGGCTGGAGAGTTTGAATGGATTCAGCAGGCTGTATGGAACCATCAAAGACTAGTGAGAGTCCATTAATTTTTAATTAATTTTCAAGCAATGGGGTAAGAATTGTCTTTTCAACAAAAGGTGCTGAGACATTTAGATGTCTGTATGGAAAAAGATGAATTCATACATTTATCCCATTCCATATAAAAAAAATTAGTTCAAGATAGATGAATCTATATGTAAAGGTTAAAACTATAAAGCTTCTAGAAAAAAACAGAAGAAAAATTTTCATGTCCTTGGGTTAGGCAAAGAGTTTTTAAGTAGAACACAAAATGCGTAATAGCAAATTTTTTATTAGTAAATTGGACAGAATCAAAATTTAACTTTAAAAATACCAGTAGAGAAATGAAAAGACAACACATGGACATTCAGAAAATATTTGGAATAATAAATCCAATAAAAGACCATACCCTGAATAAATAATGTGCTCTCTCTTACAACTCAACAATAATAAGACAACCCATTTTGTAAAATGACGAGAAAAGATTTGAGTAGAAATTTCATACAAAAATGGCTAACAGGAAAAAATTAAATGTAGCCTGGGCAAGATGGCTGAATAGGAAAGCTCTGGTCTGCAGCTTCCAGCCAGACTAACGCAGAAGGCAGATGATTTCTGCATTTCCAACTGAGGTACCCAGTTCATCTCACTGGGATTGATTGCCCACAGAGGGCGAGCAGAAGCAGGGTGGGGCATCGTCTCACCCAGAAAGCACAAGGGGTCGGGAACTCCCTCCTCTAGCCAAGAGAAGTCGTCAGGGACCATGGTGTGAGGGATGGTGCTACTTGACCCAGGTACTATGTTTTTCACACAGTCTTCACAACCCACAGACCAAGAGATTCCCTCGGGTACCTACACCACAAGGGCCCTGGGTTTCAAGCACAAAACTGGGAAGCTGTTTAGGCAGACACTGAGCTAGCTGCAAGAGTTTTTTCTCATACCCCAGTGTCACCTGGAATCCCAGTGAGATAGAACTGTTCACTCCCCTGGAATGGGGGCTGAAACCAGGGAGCCAAGTGTCTTGCTCAGTGGATCCCACCCCTACGCAGCCCAGCAAGCTAAAGTCCACTGGCTTGAAATTCTGACTGCCAGCACAGCAGTCTGAAGTCGACCTGGGAGTCCCAAGCTTGGTGCAGGGAAGGATGTCCGCCATTACTGAGGTTTGGGTAGGCGGTTTTCCCCTCACAGTGTAAACAAAGCTACTGGGAAGTTCAGACTGGGTAGAGCCCACCTCAGTGCCACAAAGACACTGTAGCCAGACTGCCTCTGTAGATTCCTCCTCTCTGGGCAGGGCATCTCTGAAAGGAAGGCAGCAGCCCCAGTCAGGGTCTAATAGATAAAATTCCCATTGCCCCGAGACAAAGCACCCGGGGGGAAGGGGCGGCTGTGGGCACAGCTTCAGCAGAATTAAACGTTCCTCCCTGTCAGCTCTGAAGAGAGAAGTGGATCTCCCAACACAGCACTTAAGCTCTTCTAAGACACAGACTGCCTCCTCAGGTGGGTCCCTGACCCCCATGCCTCCTGACTGGGAGACACCTCCCAGCAGGGGTCAACAGGCACCTCATACAGGAGAGCTCCAGCTGGAATCTGGCAGGTGCCCCTCTGGAACAAAGTTTCCAGAGGAAGGAGCAGGCAGCAATATTTGCTGTTCTGCAGCCTCCACTGGTGATACCCAGGCAAACAGGATCTGTAGTGGAACCCCAGCAAACTCCAGCATACCTGCAGCAGAGAAGTCTGACCATTAGAAGGAAAACTAACAAACAGAAAGCAGTTGCATCAACATCAACAAAAACGATGACCATGCAAAAACTCCATCTAAAGGTCACCAACAGCAAAGACCAAAGATAGATAAATCCATGAAGATGAGGAAAAACCAGTGCAAAAAGGCTGAAAATTACAAAAACCAGAATGCTTCTTCTCTAAAGGATCACAACTCCTCTCCAGCAAGGGAACAAAACAAGACAGAGAATGAGTTTGACTAATTGACTGACGTAGGCTTCAGAAGGTGGGTAATAACAAACTCCTCTGAGCTAAAAGAGCATGTTCTAATCCAATGCAAGGAAGCTAAGAACCTTGATGAAAGGTTAGAGGAATTACTAACTAGAATAACCAGTTTAGAGAAGAACATAAATGACCTGATGGAGCTGAAAAATACAGCACAAGAACTTCGTGAAGCATACACAAGTATCAATAGCCAAACTGACCAGGCAGAATAAAGGATATCAGAGATTGAAGATCAACTTAATGAAATAAAGTGTGAAGACAACATTAGAGAAAAAACAATGAAAAGTAATGAATACAGTCTCCAAGAAATACGAAATTATGTGAAAAGATCAAATCTATGTTTGATTGGTGTACCTGAAAGTGACGGGGAGAATGGAACCAAGTTGGAAAACACTCTGCAGGACATTTTCCCGGAGAACTTCCCCAACGTAGCAAGACAGGTCAATATTCAAATTCAGGAAATACAGAGAACATCACAAAGATACTCCTCAAGAAGAGCAACCCCAAGACACATAATCATCAGATTCTCCAAGGTCGAAATGAAGGAAAATATTTTAAGTGCAGCCAGAGAGAAAGGTCAGGTTACCCACAAAGAGAAGCCCATCAGACTAACAGCAGATCTCTCTGTAGAAACCCTAGAAGCCAGAAGAGAGTGGGGAACAATATTCAACATTCTTAAAGAAAAGAATTTTCAACCTAGAATTTCATATCCAGCCAAACTTCATAAGTGAAGGAGAAAGAAAATCCTTTACACACAAGCAAATGCTGAAAGAGTTTGTCACCACTAGGCCTGCCTTACAAGAGTTCCTGAAGGAAGCACTAAACATGGAAAGGAAAAACTGATACCAGCCACTGCAAAAACATACCAAATTGTAAAGACCATCGACACTATGAAGAAACTGCATCAACTAATGGGCAAAATACCCAGGTAGCATCATAATGACTGGATCAAATTCACACATAACGATATTAACCTTAAATGTAAACAAGCTAAATGCCCCAATTAAAAGGCATAGACTGGCAAATTGGATAAAGAGTCAAGAGCCATCAGTATGCTGTATTCAGGAGACCCATCTCACATGCAAAGATGCACATAGGCTCAAAATAAAGGAATGGAGGAAGATTTACCAAGCAAATGGAAAGCCAAAAAAAAAAAAAAGCAGGAGTTGCAATCCTAGTCTCTGATAAAATGGACTTTAAACCAACAAAGATCCAACAAAGATTAAAAAAGAAGGGCATTACTTAATTGTAAAGAGATCAATGCAACAAAAAGAGTTAACTATCCTAAATATATATGCACCCAATACAGGAGCACCCAGATTCATAAAGCAAGTTCTTAGAGACCTACAAAGAGACTTAGACTCCCACACAATAATAATAGGAGGCTTTAACAACCCACTGTCAATATTAGACAGATCAATGAGACAGAAAATTAACAAGGATACCCAGGACTTGAACTCAGTTCTGGACCAAGGGGACCTAAAAGACATCTACAGAACTCTCCACCCCAAATCAACAGAGTATACATTCTTCTCAGCACCACATTGCACTTATTCTAAAATCGACCACATAATTGGAAGTAAAACACTCCTCCGCAAATGTAAAAGAATGGAAATTATAACAAACAGTCTCTCAGACCACAGTGCAATCAAATTTGAACTCAGCACTACGAAACTCACTAAAAACCACACAAATACATGAAAACTGAACAACCTGCTCCTGAATGACTACTGGGTAAATAATGAGATGAAGGCAGAAATAAAGATGTTCTTTGAAACCATTAAGAACAAAAACACAACACATCAGAATCTCTGAGACACAACTAACACAGTGTTTAGAGGGAAATTTATAGCACTAAATGCCCACAGGAGAAAGGAGGAAAGATCTAAAATCAACACCCTAACCACAATTAAAAGAACTAGAGAAGTAAGAGCAAACAAATTCAAAAGTTAGCAGAAGACAAGAAATAACTAAGATCAGAGCAGAACTGAAGGAGATAGAGACTTGAAAACCCTTCAAAAAACCAATCAATCCAGGAGCTGTTTTGTTTTTTTTTTTGGTTTTTTTTGTTTTTGTTTTTGTTTTTTTGAAAAGATTAACAAAATAGATAGACTGCTAGCCAGGCTAATAAAGAAGAATAGAAGGCTGGGTGCAGTGGCTCATGCCTGTAATCCCAGCACTTTGGGAGACTGAGGTGGGTGGATCACGAGGTCAGGAGATTGAGACCATCCTGGCTAACACGGTGAAATCCCGTCTCTATTAAAAATGCAAAATAATTACCTGGGCGTGGTGGTGGGCACCTGTAGTCCCAGCTACTTGGGAGACTGAGGCAAGAGAATGGTGTGAATCCAGTAGGTGGAGCTTGCAGTGAGTCGAGATCGTGCCACTGCACTCCAGCCTGGGTGACAGAGGGAGACTCTGTATCAAAAAAAAAAAATAGAAGAATCAAACAGACATAATAAAAAAATGATAAAGGGGAGATCACCACTAATCACATAGAAATACAAACTACCGTCAGAGAATAACATAGTCACCTCTACACAAATGAACTAGAAAATCTAGAAGAAATGGATGAATTCCTGGACACATACACTCTCTCATGACTAAACCAGGAAGAAGTTGAATCCCTGAATAGACCAATAACAAGTTCTGAAATTGAGGTAGTAATTAATAGCCTACTAATGGAAAAAAAAAAAAAAAAAAAAAAAGTCCAGGACCAGATGGCTTCACAGCTGAATTCTACCAAAGGTACAAAGAGGAGCTGGAACCATTCCTTCTGAAACTATTCCAACAACAGAAAAAGAGGGACTCCTCCCTAACTCATTTTATGAGGCCAGCATAATTCTGATACCAAAACCTGGCAGAGACACAACAAAAAAGAAAAATTTCAGGCCAATATCCCTGATGAACATCAGTGCAAAATTCTCAATAAAATGCTGGAAAACCGAATCCAGCAGTACTCCAGAAAGTTTATCCACCAAGATCAAGTCAGCTTCATCCCTGGGATGCAAGGTTGGTTCAATAAACATAATCCATCACATAAATAGAATCAATGACAAAAACCATGTGACTATCTCAATAGTTGCAGAATAGGCTCTCAATAAAATTCAATACCCCTTCATGCTAAAACCTCTCAATAAACTAAGTATTGATGGATCATATCTCTAAATAATAAGAGCTATTTATGACAAACCCACAGCCAATATCATACTGAATGGGCAAAAGCCAGAAACATTCACTGTGAAAACTGGCACAAGACAAGGATGCCCTCTTTCACCATGCCTGTTCAACATAGTATTGGAAATTTTGGCCAGGACAATCAGGCTGGAGAAGGAAATAAAGGGTATTCAGTTAGGAAAAGAGGAAGTCAAATTGTCTCTGTTTGCAGATGACATGATTGTATATTTAGAAAACCCTGTTGTCTCAGCCCAAAATCTTCTTAAGCTGATAAGCAACTTCAGCAAAATCTCAGGATACAAAATCAATGTGCAAAAATCACAAGCATTTCTATATACCAGTAATAGAGAGCCAAATCATGAGCAGACTCCCATTCACAATTGCTACTAAGAGAATAAAATACTTAGGAATCCAACTTACAAGGGATGTGAAGGACCTCTTCAAGGAGAACTATAAACCACTGCTCAAAGAAATAAGAGATGACACAAACAAATGTAAAAATATTCCATGCTCATGGATAGGAAGAATCAATATTGTGAAAATGGCCATATTCCTCAAAGTAATTTATAGATTCAATGCTATTCCCATCCATCTACCATTGACTGTCTTCACAGAATTGGGAAAAAAAACTGCTTTATATTTCATATGGAACCAAAAAAAGAGCCTGTATAGCAAGACAATCCTAAGCAAAAAGAACAAAGCTGTGGGCATCACACAACCTGACTTCAAACTATGCTACAAGGCTACAGTAACCAAAACAGCATGGTACTGGTACCAAAACAGATATATAGACCAATGGAACAGAACAGAGGCCTCAGAAATAACATCATACATCTGCAATCATCTGATCTTTGACAAACCTGACATAAACAAGCAATGGGGAAAGGATTCGCTATTTAATAAATGGTGTTGGGAAAACTGGCTAGCCGTATACAGAAAACTGAAACTGGACCCCGTCCTTAAGAGAATGAGAGTGGTCAAAGATGGCTCTATAGTTTATGACTAGAGAATTTGGAATAATCTATTCCTTGGGGAGGGAGGAAGCAAAAATATATATGTACTCAGTGTTATTAGTGCTTTATAAGCACCTTTGCTCTATGAAAGAGTTGCTGGCTTGATAATAACTCAGTGCAGCCAGGCACGGCAACTCCTGCCTGTAATTCCAGCACTTTGGGAGGCCAGAGCAGGCAGATCATTTGAGGTCAGGAGTTTGAGACCAGCCTGGCCAACATGGTGAAACCCCATCTTTCCTAAAAATACAAAAATTAGCACGGCATGGTGGCATGCACCTGTAATCCCAGCTACTCGGGAGGTTGAGGCATGAGAATCACTTTAACCAGGGAGGTGGATATTGCTGTGAGTGGATATCACACTGCTGCTCTCCAGCCTGGGAGGCAGAGTGAAACTGTGTCTTTATATATATATATATATGTGTGTGTGTGTGTGTGTGTGTGTGTGTGTTTCAATTTACATTTCTAGGCCTTGTATTTGTGACTAGAGAATTTAATAAAGGGAAATCTCTGTGCCATTGATCTAGTGTTCAATAGTAAAGTTGAAATGATATTGAAGAAAAAGATAGGAGGGGTGTGTTCCTGAAAAGTGTTTTGTTCAGGATATCAACCAAGCAAACAGTATCAATTTTAGCTACACTTTTCTGTTTGTTTTACAGGATAAAAAGGAAAAAATAACACACAATAAAAAGACTAATGTGGGGGATGGGGACTAATTAACAGACACTACAATTTAAACTTATGAGAACCAAAGCTAAAACAGAATAACTCTGCTGCTATTAAAACCTATTGTAGGTAGAAGTAAAAGAAGACAGAACAAAAGAATTACCAAAATTTTAGCAATATAATTATAAGGTAGACAGAAGTTGAGAAACACTAAAAACACAGATGAATAACTCAGACTTGTCCATAATCAATAAATTTTAGACATTCAGGATCCTACAGCTTTTCATAGATATGGCATCTGACATAGCTTCCCAGCTCCTTCCAACATAACACAGGTAAAGAAACACTGCAACAAATAGGATTATGTCATTGATTTTTTTTTTTTTTTCTATTATGGAGATACACTCGTCTTACTAGGATCAGCTAATTTCTTAACAATACCTTATTTCTAGATGGAATCACTTTGCTCCAGTCAATAAATTTGGACAAAAGCAGTGCGACGACTTCTTCAGAGTTTGAAAGTAAGCAAGAATTTTTTTTTTTTTAATTTTCCTGCTATTTCCCAGGTGCATTTGGGAAATGCTTTTCCTTATCGTGCCTTGGACATTGCCTCTTCTTTGTTCTATTTGCTGTCATTACAAAGGGGACCACAATCATCATTTTGACCTTCAAGTTAAATCACATCTGTTGAGTCAGGCATTTGGGGTTTCGCATCCATGTGGAAAGAAATGCCCAGATCATAGTTCTTTCCCCGACATGCAGTCTTTCTAGGTCATCTTCATTTCTTCTCCCATCACCATTGCCCCTCCGGCTAGCCAAACCCTCACCCATTTGTTGATTCGAACTTTTTATCCATTTGCTCTCTGCACATTTCTCAGTCCGGTTGAATTGGCTTCACTCATCTTTTCAACGAACACTTATTGAGAGCCTGGTGTGTGCCAGGTGCTGTTTAAGGAAAAGGTATCGTTAGAAATGAGTAGGGCTTACAATTTCATCATGGAGAATTCAGCTTTGCACTTGAGTATCAAAACCCAGTCAATACTTGAAGGGTATACTTTCTCTTTGGGGGGGTCATTCTAAACAAAAGTTGTCTCAGTTAATGAAAACAGTGCAAATCAAAATACAAAAACTCAGCCAAGTGCAGTGGTACATGCCTGTAGTCCTAGCTGCTTGGGAGGCTGAGGCAGGAGGATCGCTTGAACCCAGAAGCTTGAGGTTGCAGGGTGCTATGATGGCACCACTGCACTCCAGCCTGGGTGACAGACTGAGACCTCATCTATAAAAAGAAAAAATAGAAAACAAAACAATGTATAAAAACTCAGAATACAGCCGGGCACGGTGGCTCACTCCTGTAATCCCAGCATTTTGGGAGACCGAGAAGGGTGGATCACCTGAGGTCAGGAGTTATAGACCAACCTGGCCAACATGGTGAAACCCAGTCTCTACTAAAATTACAAAAAAGTTAGCTGGACGTGGTAGTGGGCACTTGTAATCCCAGCTACTTGGGAGCCTGAGGACGGAGAATCGCTTGAACTCGGGAGGTGGAGGTTTCAATGAACTGAGATGATGCCATTGCACTCCAGCCTGGGCAATGAGAGCAAAACTCTGTCTCAAAAACAAAACAAACAAAACAAATAAAACAAAACAAAACCCTCAAAATACTACTAGCATAAAACCAAGATTTGTGAAGAATAAACACACATTCAGAGCTGAGGGCAAGCTTCTGAGGGGTAGGGAATACTTTGAGAACATAAGCATTTGCTGTTGTTCTGGTCAAGCCTAAATTGTAACACTTTTCTATGTTACTGTCTCCTCAATTGGATTTTCACATTCTCTATAATTTCAGTGACCTTTTACTGACATTTTGGTATAAAACCACACACGTTTGTCAGCCATTTAAATGTACGTTTTCCAAAGGACACACACACACACACACACACACACACACATCACACACACACACCCCATTGAATTGATCTGCAGAACTTGATCAGTGGAAAAAAAAAGGAAACAAAAAGCCCACTTTGACTATTTTTTTTTTCTTCACAATCCTATAAGCTAAGTTCCTGAAGTCATACACACTTGTGCTGGGGTTTTGGATCTACCACTTTTGGAATTTTTTTTTTTTGAGACAGAGTCTTGCTCTTTCGCCCAGGCTGGAGTGCAGAGATGTGATCTCGGCTTACTGCAAGCTCCGCCTCCCGGGTTCACGCCATTCTCCTGCCTCAGTCTCCCGAGTAGCTGCAACTACAGGCACCCACAACCGTGCCCAGCTAATTTTTCGTATTTTTAGTAGAGACCAGGCTTCACCGTGTTAGCCGAGATGGTCTCGATCTCCTGGCCTAGTGATCCGCCCACCTTGGCCTTCCCAAGTGCTGGGATTACAGGCGTGAGCCACTGCGCCCCGCCGAAATTTTTTTCTTTCTCAGAACCTCTGTTTTCTTTTTTGTAAATCAGGAGGGTAAATAATCTATCCCAAGTTGAACTGTGGTGAAGACTATAGATAATTGAAATATTGGGCTCAGGAAACACTTAGTAAATATCAGCTGTTGTTATAGTTCTCTTTTGGACTAAAAAACTAAATTACATGTGACATAAATTCCTTATTTAGTAAAATTTAGGTCATGTGACTTCCAAAACCAAGGACTAAAATTTTCACCAATATCAGGAATCAATTGGATTGATTTTTCCCCGGTCCTATCTATATTTTTCTGTACTCTCTATAATTTCTCTGGCAGAATAAAAATAAATAAGAAAAAAGTTCCATTTGAAGTAGCAATATCAGCACTGATTTCATCTCCAGATAAGGTTCCTACTCTGAGGGAAAGAAATATGGATTACAGGTACAGATCTCCTTCAGAAAAAAATGTGTTTATAATACTTTTTCTCTTTTTCTTTATTTCTCTTTTTCTTTTTTTTTTTTCTTTTTGAGACAGAGTTTTGCTCTTGTTGCCCAGGCTGGAGTGCAATTCTGTGATCTCGGCTCACTGCAACCTCTGCCTCCTCAGATCAAGCGATTCTCCTGCCTCAGCCTCCCCAGTAGCTGGGATTACAGGCGCTTGCCACCATACCTGGCTGATTTTTGTATTTTTAGTAGAGATGGAGTTTCGCCATGTTGGCCAGGCTGGTCTTGAACTCCTGACCTCAGGTGATCTGCACACCTCGGCCTCCCAAAATGCTGGGATTACAGGCATGAGCCATTGCACCAGGCCAATTCAGTTTTAATCTCATAAATGTATATGGTAGAGCTCCAACCATAGTGGTACAAAGAAAAAAACATGAACTTTGATGTCCCATAGGGTTAGTTAGGTTTGACTCCTGGCTGTGCTACTGATTGTTTAACCTTGGGCAAGATAATAGGAATCTCTGATTTTCAATTTTCTTATCTGTAAAATGGAGATAATAACATCTACCTTCTAGAGATGCTGACAATGGTGAATGCGCAAGATCATTTTATAACGTTGAAAACAAAGCCCGGCACTTAATCAAGTATACTCAATAAATATTATTTCTTCTTTGTTTCTTGCTATTTCCTGCCTCCTTAAATAATAATCAAGAGAATGTTCTAAAACAATCCCAATTGTAGTCGAAATTGTCCTTATAAATGAACACACATATTTGAAACTTCTTATGACCCCATCTTTGATTCTTAAACCAGTCTTAGAATCTGATACAGTAGAGTTTATTTCACTTTTAAAAATAACTTCCACATTACTCCATTTTGATGTCTTTCAGATTACAATGGGAAACGATGCTTGGTGTGGCGTGTGAAATAATTCATGCAGAGATGCATAAACACAACACTAATCTTTGTCAAACTCCTGTCTTCCAGTCATGGTCACTTGTTTATCAATAACCAGTGGTAGGTATTCCCCTCTCCTTCCTCATATACACATAAAACTAGCATTCATGTCATAGAGGGAGGTTTTATTTATTTATTTTTCTGGAAAGAGAATAAATAGTTCAAAACATCATTCTACATCGTGCTCTTTAAAGCTTACTATATTACAGCCTTTTTCTCTTTTACAATTCTTATTTAACATATTTTAAGGTGATTATTTAGTATATTTTTATGTCTTTTTCCACTTTTCTTTCAGCATCGCCTCTTGCTCTTACCTCCTGCTCATGTTTTCTGTGTGTGTGTGTGAATTTTTCTAGATAACCTTCTGAAGAAGAAAGCTTTGGATGATCTACTTTGGGGAATGGGGTTGGTGGCAGGGCACAAGACGAAAAAAAAAAAAATGCCTTTTACAATAATCCAGTAGAGTTCGAACCCTGGGCTAATTTTTCTACAATAACTCTTTACCACATACTGTCATTTCCTTTCTTGCCCACTTCCTTTCTTCATGTATAAATTTTTTGAGGCCAGGGATAACTTCCAATTATTCGGCCTTTCATTCTTAATACTACACAGTAGATGTATAGAAACCTTCAGAAAAAGCAATTTAGGTAATGGTTAAGAGACTTACCTTTTGATGACAGAGGGATTTGGGTTCAAATTCTCCTTATTTACCTAGTGCTAGCAAGTGATCTTAGGCAAATCACAAAACTCTCTAAGACTTATTTATTACACACATTAAAACTGGAAATAGCATCAAACTCAGGTAATTACTGTACAGATTAATAGAAAATTAAAACCTATCATTGGGTGCAGTAAATAGTCAAACTGATAAATAAGGATGAAAAGGAAAAAAAAGGAAGAATTTTAGATAGGAAATCTAAGGAAGTGAGGAGACCTTTGGGAATTTTCTAAACCATTTTCAAGACTGCTATTCTTAAATCACTGCCATTTCTAGGGGGCCCAGTCAGTTCCTTTCTTGGGAAGTCTCTGGACCTGTCTTTTCAGACATCTTAAATTCTTCACTGCTTTCTTTCAAAAACCTCTTTATCTTAAGTCCGATCCCCACCTCTAAATTTAAGGGAAAAATAATTGTGTACTAATAGAAAGTAGAAAAATAATTCCTCCTTTAATGTCTTCCTAAGACAATGGACATTTCCCCATAATTCAAACCCAGAGCTTTGCTGCAGCGGGGTCTAAAAGATCACTCGACCTAGGAAATATTCCAGGTCTGCTCAGTTCTCTTAGGAAAACTTGGGTGGAAATTGGAGCTAGTAAAATGAGATTTATCCCACTACAAACCGAAGAAAGAAGTTAGCAAGGTAGACATAAAAGATGAGTTGTTATTAATGGGAGGCAGTTTTAGGTGGAACGAGATTCAGGTAACTAAAATTATCTATGTTCAGTTCCCTCAGTTGAAAAATGGGGTTAATGTTTATTACCTGAACAGTTGTTGCAGGTAAATAAAGTTATTTATATAAAGCGACTGGTGTGTAGTAGGCAATCAGTAACCATAAGAAACACTAATATTATGTATTTTAATTATAATATATGGATTTTAAAAATATATAACAGCCTCCCTGGGAAATTAATAAGATGACATATGGGAGGTCAAAGGTACATCTCTCTTCCTGCTTCCTGGGAACAGCAGAGTGATTTTTAAACAAATATTTTAAACTTTGTTTAGAAAGGAAAATTTCTAAGAAAATGCTTTAAGGGAAATCCCAACAACAAAAGATAATTCTAGCAGTGAGGTGGCAATCAGGGAGAGAAGAATCAAGAGGTTTAAAATAAACAAAAGAAAACATTAAGAGAAGGCCTAATCAGCATATGGTATTTGGCAAAAGAGACCAAAGAAGAGATAGAGTTAAGAGACTGTTGGGCAAGAAGTAAAAGGATTTGGTGACAACCTGGATAAGAAGGAAGAAAGGGATGCTGTGTGTTTAAAAGATATGAGTGATAACAACGTCCTCAGTCATGACAGAGAAACTGAGCAAGTGATGCCTTTTTTAGAATGAAAATAAGTTTGTTCTTCATCAGGCTAACTTTGTATTTATTTAATGCATCTTGACACTGTTTAAAGGAACAGATCACACATATTAGGGGATGTTGGGGAAAGGAGAAACATTTATTATTTGTATATCATTGGTGGGAAAAATTACAGTTAGCAAAGTATTAAAATTTGGTTCGTGCATAGTAGTTATAAAAAGTTTTACTTCAATAATGGATTAATTAGTCTATTTTCCACACTATGCTAACTCTGTTTTTTAATAGCTATTACTTCCTTTAGCTCTTTAGTTATTGTTAAGGCTGTCTTGGAGAAGCCAAGTATGTGAAAGGAATTTGTGGCAAATGAAGGCAATGATTGACTTCCAGAATTCCATGCTTAGTGTTTAATCTTCATTACTTTATATTTCAAAATCTAATATAATCTCAACTCAGCTAAGGATTAACTCAATTAACAACAGTAAAAAAAAAAAAAAATTGCTTTAAATAGCCACAAAATCCTTAAACCCTTTTTTGATTCATTTCTATAAAATAATAATGATTTATAGATGGTAAAGATACTATAAGATATACTTAATTGCATCTTTTTCCTATCTAAATAGCAAAATTATTCCAAAGGGAAAAGCATTGTATCTAACTAGAAAGAAGCAGAGGACCTAATGCTAGATCTTAGCACATGCCATGTTTATGTCCTCTCCAATCTTTATAAAAGGTAACATAAAAATCAATTAAATCCCACTGTTACCACTCTACAAACACTAAAAATGTGGTTAACTGTTTTGTTTACGAAATTGAAAGTGTTTAATTTTTACCTTCCCCTCACCCAACATTTAATTATTAATTGTTCTGAATTTTATTGACCTGCTAGCAGACAGTCAGAGCCTTGGTATGCAATTCTAAAGAATGTAGTACTATACTTATTGATTGGCAAGTTATTTGACTTATCTTTATTTGTGTTTTCCCATCTCGATTAGACCTGTTCTTACACCTCTACTGAGCTGCTTTAGGGGGAAAAAAGAATGAGATAAAATGTATAAACTCTGAAGAACTGCTTGCAAGTTCCGAGTGATGACAGAATTCTTTGCCTTGATGGGATACAAATATTATCTTAGTCCACTAAAAGCTATCACTGGGAAATAAATTCTGGCATATTGTTGCTAGTCTTCCATGTTAAGTTAAAAAAAAAGAAGGCATACTAGGAGATCAGCAGGACAAGGATCAAAATTCAGAAATGTAAGACATGAAATAAATTATCTAACCTGTTTGTAAATGTTATCAAGAGTATCCCAAAGATTAGAAACAAAATAGTTTAACAACTTATTCAGGCATAAGGCAGTATGCATCTGGAAAATAAATTGAATAGAAAGAGGCAAGAACTAGTGTTACAGCCCTTACCTGTAAAAGCCCGAGATAAATTTTGCTCTTATGTGGAGTTTGCTTTTGTTCTTTTTATGTTTTGGTCAAACTAACTCCTGTATCTTTACTGCCTCATTCTTCTTGGTGTGACCTGCTGCTAGAATACCTTTTCAGCTTTCTCCGGCAGTGAAAACCCAATTATCAAGGGATCCATTGGTCTGTTTCCTATATTCTGTGGGTAATTTCATTCATTTTCCTTAGGAGGAGACAAATGCAGAGATAGGAGTGAAAAGTGTGGAGAAGATACCCATATTTGACTTAGGGAAAGTGCCACTGAAAAAATTCAAGACAGTTCCTATGCTATATTTGGTAGAAAGTGAAATTTACCACCCTATCGCTCTACTCCATTTGAAAGATGCTTTACTCCAGCTATCATGAAGGGCGTGTGTGTGTGTGTGTGTGCGCGCGCGCGCAAGTGCGCACCAAGATTCTGAGTCTTAGACATATTCTGCATAAAGTCTCTATAATGTCTCTGGCACTGGAAATGAATCACTACTCCCATTCTTTTCCTGAAGAAAACTGCTCTTCCCAGAAACATTCCTACTGATGTGATCTTTATTTTGAAAAACCTCTGTGTTACAGCAGGTGTGATGGCCCAACTCCTTCTCTAATTAGGTAAATAGACTTGGGCAAATTCCAGACCTTTCTCAGGGACAGTCTCTGCTGGGCAAAACTGAGTGTTATTACCTGCCTCCTTTGCACTTACCTTGCAGGGAATTAGTACTGTATTCGAGACATTTAAATGTCGGGCAATGTGACTGAGAAAAAGCAAGCAGAAAATAGAGCGTAGCCACTTTTCCTTATTATTTTTCTCTGCTTTATTTTTTTGATCCAACCACCTTAGTAGCTTTTCAAGTCATTCACACTATTTTTCAGGTTCTCACTGAGAAGAGAATAAAGTGTGAAAGCCTAAAGAAACGCATTTTAGAAATCTGTAACCTCATTGAACAAAACGTTAACAAATTTCTAAGCCTAAAAATAAGAACATGTTGATTGAGTAAAAAACAAAGGACTTTCACAGAAGACTCAGTCTGAACCTTCCTTTTTGCTGTCTTTGCTGGCTCACCTCTTTTAACATGAGCTGTTGCAATGGCTTTCTAACTTGCCTCTCTTTTTTGTATGATCCTGTCATTCCTCAGCCTTCTTTTAAGATTTCTAGGCCTTCGCTTCCCCCTTTCCTTCAGGATGAAATCCAACCTTCTCACTCTGTCATACAAAGCTCTCCCCCATCATGACTGGGGCAAATGGCCAGCCTCATTTCTCCCCAACACCCCCAAGTCTAAATTGTTTTGCAGAGTTCCTTTTAATCTCTCAGACACTCTAGTCTTTCTCTGATCTCTGGGCCCTTTCAGTGTTTCCTTTCTACCATTTTTATTGCCAAACCTCTTTTGTATTTATGAAATCCTTTAAGACGTCCCTAATGAGTTGCCTCCTCTGTGCAGCTTTCCTGACACCTTCTTCCTCAATCTTTGATTGACTTAGATGATTCCCCTCAAAGCTCTCATGGTGTCTGATGAGTTTGGTCTTGTTTTGTGAGTTATCATGTAACTCATTTTAGGTTGAGATTCTCTTGAGGTCAATGAATGCAGTTCTGTCATCTCTAGACCTCATGCAAAATAGATTTTCAAAAAATATTTGCTGACTGACATAATGAAACAGGCAATGTCTTAAAAGGTATAGGTCGGTTATGAGGTACCCGAAACTGTGCATGAATTTTCTTATTTAATCTTCTAAGAAATTCTCAAAAAAAAGGTTACTACTATCATTTCCACGTTATAGATGTGGAAATCTAAAAGACATTAAAAAATGGACGGGAAGTAAGAATCCAGTTACGTTGTATGCCTAAATATATTTTCTATAAAAGATTACTAATTAGAATACATTGAGTATTATCTAATTATTATGTAATGACATAATAAATCATTTACTGAAATATATTACAACCAAAACCTATTGAGTTATTCTCAATAGCTAAGCCTTAGCTATTGACTGATGCTGAATGCTCATTATAGAAAGAATTAGTCCTCATCATGAAGTAAAGAGGCAAGGAAGAAAGAGAATGAATAGAATAGCAGGTCACAGAGAAAACAATTCAACTCAGAAATCAAAGATGAACATGGTAGGACCAAACATGAGGGAAGATCTACTAGGTAAATCCTCAACTGGAATTTTCCTAGTCCTTTTTAGAGTCAGCCCCATTGTGAAACTAAATGGATTCCTCTTCTCAACTGCTTGTGCCAAATTCACTTTTCTGTTTATTGACTGTCTAGGGTTTGGAATGTTGACTGTAGGCCTCATAGAAAGGTAATGATCTTTGAATTAGTTTTGCTGGTAATGTACTTAGGGTAACGAATATTGTCTCTCCTGAACTCCATTTCATTTGCCATGGTGACATTAAATTCTGAGTCATAAATAGCACACAGGTCAAACTTTCCTCATGAGAACAGCCTTTTATAGTGTCCAATTCCATACTTGCATAATACAGGATGTGTCAGTGATCGAACAGTCATGGACATCACCATCTGTTCCCCCAAGTTCCATCAACCAAAGTAGGATGGGTTACACAGGCAAAACATTTACACTGTTATTTGTGTCTTACTATGTTTAGTTTTGGATCACAAATTTTAGTACTTCAGCCCTCAAGTTTTTAAAACAGAAACCAAGAAAATATTCAAGCAGGTTAGCATTTTGCTGACAGTTGGCAGGCTTTGGGTACTTATTTTCTGCTCTAATTTTTCAGCTACTTTTAAATTTGTTTGTTACTATGGTAGGTTCATAGTAACAGACATCTCTTAGTTTTTTGTGCAGAAAAGCCTCTTTAAGACTGGACAATGTAGTCATTCTTAGGACAGTAGTCAGTTGTCTGACTAATGGTGGAAGAAAATTTTTTAAGTGATAATATTTTTTACTTTAAATCTAAGTTGACAATTATCGAGCCTCTGCCATTTATAAAGCATGTCTTACCTTATTGTATACTTTAATTTATATTTCATTTAATATGAGTAAAATAATAGTTAAGCATCCTTGTTTCAGTTTTGGACTGGTCTTTTTTATAAGCTTTGTTACATTTTACTCTCATAATAACTCTCCAAGGTAAATATTGCTCTTATACCACTCCCTATTATATAGACAAATCTATGATTTTGTGAGTCACAATACTTGTCTAATATCCCATAGTAAGTGGATTGAGGTTAATTTGATGCTAAAGCCTGTGTTTTCCACATCAAAAAAGAGAGTGAGCGGGAGAGTGTGACTAAGTGTTATGTAGGATCAAAGAGAGGAGAGATTATGGGGAATCCATTAGGCTTTATAGGAGACAGGAATATCTGAAATATCTTATGAATAAAAAAATGACATGAGGCCCGTATTAGAGATTTAAGGCAATGGCAAAAGCAAAGGTAATAGATGGGGTATACTCAAAACATTTCTGGAGAACAGTGAATGATCAGACTTGTTGGAATAAAATGGTAAGATATAGATGGCAAATACTGGGGTGAAGAGCGAAAAGCCAAGTTGAAGCCATGTAGCTAAGCTTCATGGAGATTGAACCAGTAGCAGGTGTGGGATGCATTAGAATGGGAAGACATCAGACATAGTTTAAATAGCTGTAAAGATTTTTGCCACAAACCCCATGCCAAAGATGATGGCCTAAATGAGAATCAACCTGGAGTGTTAAGAATGTGTATGAGGGAATTTTTTAAAAACTTATATATATATATATATACACACACACACACACACACACACGTGTGTCTTTATTTGACATTTAATAAGATGTAGGCATGAGACTTTAAAGTCTGGGTGTAAGGAAATGATAGCACTAATGACAGAATTAGGGGATGCCAAAGTAATACCTGGCAGCTCAAAACGGTGAGCTCTGGACATTGTGTATAGAATGGATACGTGGATTGACCCCAGTCATATAGGTGGTTAAGTCCCCTGATTTAGACTTGGATGCCCAACTCTGTTGTGCCTTTCTGCCAATCTCTGAACTCTCTTTAAAAACAAACAAACAAACAAACAAACAAAGCAAACTTGAAAAGGCTTATATGACATCAACCCCTGAACTTGCATGTGGCTATCATAGAAGTAAGAGAAAGGGAAAAATCAATGACCTTTAGCAGATCACAGAGGTGGTCAATTGCTAAGAAATTTGAGGAATACTCCATTTATATTCAGTGTGCAATTTACTTCTTATGTTAAAACCAAATACATTAATAGTGTTTTGAAAATTGAATTACAAAGTTTAGGTGACTCTCTGTGGTAGCAAAAGCTAATATAACAATGTAAATGCAAAGGTTTGGGTTATCTTCATTCTTTTAATAAATAATCATAAATCACTTCTATTTCTTGAGCATTTATCATATGCCAGGCACAGTTCTACATATAAAGTGTGCAATAACTCTTCTAATTATCACAGTGATCTCAGGAGATGGATAAAATTTTTATCAGGCTTATTTTACAGATAAGGAATATGAGACTCTGAAAGATAAAAATAACATGCCTAGGTTCTCATAACAGACAGATTACAGAAGGGTTCAAATCCAGATGTCTCCAAGCCCAAAGTCTTTTACATAATTCATAGCATGTAAATTATATAATGCCCACAGATATTTTATCTGATGTGATCTGGAATAACAAGCATTGTTCTTTACCAACATTTTATTATTGGTGACCTCAGCCTATAACCATATTTTATTTCTGAGTACATCCTATAATCATACTTTTTTCTGAGCACTGATTTTGTTTCCTAGAGGAAAATGACTTTCATTTAGGGATTACTGATGTAATTGGAAAAATAAAAAGAACAGCCTCCCTTTTTATTTTTCAAGAAGGATTCTATTTTGAAGTATATAAAGATTCATTTTATTGGATACAAAAGGAGATTTTAAAAAGAAAAACTACTGTGGTTAATCTTGTGCTTGGAAACATCAAAATAAATGATCACCAAAAGGATGATTAGGTAGATACTGTAACTAGATGTGCACTTGAAGGAATCATTAGTAAAACAAATTGTTCTTTTTAACTGAAAAAAAATGTACAGCTTTTACAAATACATTTAACTGAATTAGATATACTCAATCATTTTCTATAGTCCAGCCACCAAAACAAGACTTACCCCCTAACTAATCCTCACTGTGACCACCACAACTATTCTCCCAAAGATTCTCAGTGTTTTTATTGTGTGCTGAACCAAAATTTTGGAGGCATGGATTGGGACCTAAACATAAATCGGTATGCAGGAATAATATAAGTAGATAAAAGATATCTATGTAGAATATGGCAGTGTGTGATGGATTAGTAATGATTTTCCCCTTGTAAAGAAGTCTATTTAGGGAGTTTTAATAATAATAATAATAATAACAGAAGCAGAAAAAACTGGGCCTGAGTTTTATTGTCTGTAAAGTGGCATGTCAGCTTAGGTGATATAACAAAATACCATAGACTGGGTGGTTAAACAGCAGACAGTTCTGGAGGTGGGAAAGTCCAAGATGCAGGTGCCAGCAGATTCTGTTTGCTGTGAAGGCACACTTCCTATCTTGCACATGGCCATCTTTTTGCAGTGTCCTTACATGTTGGAAAAATAGGGAGCTCTGGTGTCTCTTCCTCTTCTCATAAGGGCAGTAATTCCTTCATGGGGCCACAGTCTCATGCCCTCATTTAAATCTGATTCCTTTCCAAAGGCCAACCAAATACCATCTTATTTGGGGTTAGGACTTCAAAATCGGAGGCACAAGCATTTAGTTCATAACATGGGGGATGGAGACAACCTCTTCAGCCTTTTTCCATATGTGCTAAATTCTCATGAGAAATAAACGTGTTTGATTATTTCTTCAAATCAGTTTGATTCTCCTTGTGAAAAGTATTTCACAACAATTTCTTAAAAATTTAGAAATTCTTACTTCTTTCTAAATTCAATAATCTAGAATATTTTCTAACTAAATAACTTAGAAATTTCCTTAGATTAACTCAGGGGTTATGGGTTTTATGACTGTTTTTGAAATTTGCCTGATTATAAGAATCACCCTTGGATAATTCTTAGGTTTCTCCTTCTAGAGATTTCCTTATGAATTTACATTTTAAGGTAAAACTTACGGCTAATCAAGTTTGGGAAATAAGAAATTAGTCTTAGTAGAAAAAATTCTGTCTAGTTTTCATTACTAAATAGTATCTTTATGTTGAAATGAAGGAGGTAGCGAGTGGGGGATAGTCATTTAATCTACAATCAAAAGCATCCTTGACTATTTTGAAAATGTCTTCTAAAACTGCAGAGTGTTTCTATACTATTAGCCATGGAAACATAAAAACTATAATTATCTTTTAGATTTATATATATGTATAATTTATGGATGAGGAAACAGGAATTTAAATGCTTTGAGCAAGGTTAGAGTTAATATATGAAGCAAAAGAATATCCGTCAACCCATACGTATCATCCGGCAATTTCTGAGTGATGAATTATCCATCCACCAAATTTTCTTTCAAAATGTATTATATTTAAGTTATGAGATTTGCTTTCTTTTAAAGCTAGCTCCTCATTTGCCTGTTGTTAAAAACTTCCTTTCTCTACTGATTTCCAGGCTCAATTTTGCTAATCAGTAACAAAAGTTGAAGAATCTCTAATCTCTCACCTTGCTTTTCCAACATTTTTTCCTGGAGTCATTGGGAAGAAGATGATAGGAAACATATTACTAGCTATGGTCCCTAAAAGAAACATTTAGAGAAAAAAATATCACAAAACAAAATGGAAGAGTTCTTACTGGTATGTAGAACTGGAGAAAACGCCCAGGTATTCTACAAATACTGCCCAGCCCTTCTATTATACTGGAGTCTCCTGCAAACAGCCATTTGAACCAAAAGAGTAAGGAATAGAAACATGATTAATGCAACAAAACTATGTACAGTTCTGGGTGCTGGAATACAAAGATGAGTAAGGCAAAGTTCTTGGTCTTCAAAGAGCTCACAGTCTGACATGTAAATAAATAATTATACAGTAATAACGTAAGTACAGACAACATTTATGTAAAATTTAGAATGTGGTGGTGAATTCAAAGTGACCATAAATTCTTTGACTCTCCTCACATTGCAAGGTGGGGTCTATTTACCTCTACTTGAATCTGGGGTGGATTGTGGCTTTGAGCCTGAAAGAAGTCTTGCTATATCATTCAGAGTCTAGTTTTAAGAGGCCTGGTAGGTTTCTGCCTTGGTCTCCTTGAGCCCTAAGCTGCCATGTACAAAGCCCTATTATCCCCCTGGAAAGACCATGTGAAAAGCCCTTGAGATTACATGGAGAAAGAGAGAGATCCATCTGAGCCCTGCCTTTCAGCAATTCCCATCAATGTGCCCAGCTTTTAAGTGACACATGTTAGATTCTTAAGTCTGCTGTTAAATAGCCCAAGGCTGCCTCTGTACTTTAAGTTCCTACATAACAAACTAACCTAACTTAGTTAAGTAAAGAAATCAAAACCTAACTTGAGTGTATTTTTTGTAACAAATATCTGGGTTTCAGTTAAACACAAACAGTCACGTTTCAGCCAATTACAGGCAGCCAACTGATCAGACCCACACCCAAATAAGGCCAATGCCTCATTACACCATGCTCAGATAATTAAGCAGATGCCTGGCTGTAGCCAATCAGGAGATTTCTTTACTTCACTTTCATGTTCTTTTTTTTTTTTTTTTTTAATTAATTTATTATTATTATAATTTAAGTTGTAGGGTACATGTGCATAACGTGCAGGTTTGTTACATATGTATACTTGTGCCATGTTGGTCTGCTGCACCCATCAACTCGTCATTTACATCAGGTATAACTCCCAATGCAAAGCTCACAGCTCACACTGCTGGGAGGAGCTCTCTGAACCTCTTCTGGTATGAAGTGTTGCTCAATTCATGAATATTTCTTTACTCAAATAAATTTTGTTAAATTTATTATGTCTAAAGCTTTTTTCTTTAACACTGCTCAGCCTCCAAATACACCAAATGTTCACGCATTGTATAAGGAATCAGCCATTTCAGCCCTGTCAAGTTCTTGACCCACAAAATCATGAAATCTAATAACATGGTTGTCATTTCAAGCCACTGAGTTTTGGGATAGTTTGTTACACAGCAATATGTATTCAGAACTAAAAGAGATGCTAATGTTATGGAATCTTCAGGATGTGGCTTTTCTGGCCAGAAACCTCTGTGTCTGGTGATGCCTTTGCCTGAGTTTTGCTCAGGCCCCCTGGGCTCATTCCACCCACTCAGCCTGGCAAGCTGAGCTTAGCTCAGGCTACTGGCCTGGTTCCCATGCCTGCCAAGGGCAAATCAGGTATGGAGTGGCGAGGGGTATGTGAGTATGGGGTCTGGCCACTGCACAGACAGACCAGCTGCTGCAGTAGGGTGAGGAGCTCCAAGTTCTGGCATGGGCACTGACCCTCTGCAAGACTGCGGCTGGACCAGGCACACCCCAAGGAGCTTCCACAGCTGGCATCTGGAAACACGGTGGTACCTAGAAGCTTGGAGACAGCCAGAAAATGCAGAGACCCAAAGAGGGAGTCACAGCTCTGGCTCAGAGAGCTGCCAGATCTGGGCTTCCCAAAGGGCCACACTCTTCTCTCTTTCTCTTCACCCACAATGTGGCGAGCAAGGGGCACGTTTCAGCCCTGTTTGTGTTATAGCTCTTTTAGCCTCACCATTCAGCAGGTCCCGAGATCTTGTCCTGTGACCAGGAAGAATGAGGTATGCAGACAAGTGGAGGGAGAGCAAGATGAAGGGGTGCTTTATTGAGCAATAGAACAGCTCAGAGGAGACCCACAGGGATAGCTGCTTTCCACAGCCAGATGTCCTGATGAGTGTTCAGCTCCTAGCAGAGAAGTTAGCTCCTCTATGCAGGCAGGTCCTCCCAAGTGTTCAGTTCTCAGTGGAGAGGATAGCTCCTCTCTGCAGCTGGTCATCCCATCCTCTCCTCTGCTCTGACTGAACCCAGGGCCATTATGGGCCTCAGAGGGGAGAAAATGTGCCCTGATTGGTCTGTGGCAGCCATGGGTGGGCCCAGAAAAGGCACTACAACTTCCCACTCTGCTCAACGGGACTGGCAGCCTAGCCCCTAGCCTTCAGGCCCTCTGTGGCCTGAAAGTGGGGCCTCACTGGGGACCTGCCCCCTTCCACCCAGGATCCTGTCTCCTGTCGCCATCTATGGTGCCCAGGCTGCTGTGCCAAGGGGCACCTGCAGGCCAGTGCTGAGCTGCCCTTACGGCATGTCAGTGCTGCCCCAAGCATATACAACCGGCCAGGTTGTGACAGCACCTGGGCTTGGCCCCAATCCTGCTCTGAGATCAGACCAGGCACAAGGAGCAGGGAGACACCAGGCAGTGGGAGTAGACACCCTTGAGCCTGCAGGGGAAAGGGGTTCCTTCCTGCCCCCTAAGAGTGCAGAGTGCTGAGAGGCCCCGGTCCTGCACTTGGGAGGGCTGGACTCTCGCCTGCTCCATGGAACCTGCAGGCAGCCCCAGCCATACTTCCTTGCAACCTAGGGTGGGGGTTCCAGATTCTTGCTGGGCCTGGGCTGGCATCTGGGGCAGGGGTGATATCCCCACAAGCTCTTCCTGTGGCCCCGGCATTCAGGGAGGCCAGGGACTCTCCCTCACCCAGCTTGCAGCCCTGCCTAGCCGCAGAGGGTGTGGACAGCAGGCCCCGGTCCCAGCTGCCAGGAGGGTCAGGCTCAGAGGGGTGGCAGTCCTAGGCGGCCGGCACAGAGATTTCTCCCAAGGCACAAGCACTGAACACCATCGGGGTGGGCATGGTGGTTGTGCTGCAGGCCGAGTTCCCAAACTGGGTGCCCCTCCCACTTCCTGCCCCAGGTACCAGAAGAGCGGCCCCAGCTCCACGGTCCAGAGCCCCAGCACTCCATGTGAAAGCATTGCACTTTCCAGGGAACAGCTCCACCTCGGCACCCCTCTCTGCCTGATCACGCTTCTCCCTCACTGGTGAGCAACTTGGGCCAGCCACATCACAGCAGCCCCCAGGGCCCTGGGCTCTGGGGTCTTCCAGGGGCGGGCTTTGGGGCCTGCCTGCCTCCTCCCTAGGCCCTGCCCGCAGTAGGCCAGAGCGGTAACACAGGGCCAGGGTCTGAAGCAGTAGACCTGGAGGAAGGTCTCGCCCAGCCATGAGTGTGTAGGGGCAGCACAGTTGGCTGCCTCGGTGACACAGGGCATGGGGACATAGGGCACAGGGGTCCCATTGCGACTCTACTGCTCCTACAGCTGCTCCTGCTGCCGCTGCTGGCACCTCCTCCCTGTAGTCAGTGGGATGGCAGTGGCCACTCTGCATGGCCCATCACTGCCATCACTAAATCTGTCTGACTCAGGAAACACTTCTCAAGTAGGGTAAAATCTGAATATATATATATATGTATATGTGCGTGTATGTATATGTGTGTGCGTGTGTGTGTGTGTGTGTGTGTATATATATGTTTTGGGTTTTTTTTGGGACAGAGTCTCACTCCGTTGCCCAGACTGGAGTGCAGTGGCGAGATCTGGGATCACTGCAACCTCTGCCTCCTGGGTTCCCGCGATTGCCCTGTTGCAGCCTCCCAAGTAGCTGGGACTACTGTTATGCACCACCAAGCCTGGCTAATTTTTGTATTTTTATTAGAGACAGGGTTTCACCATGTTGGCCAGGCTGGTCTCGAACTCCTGACCTCAAGTGATCCTCTGGTCTCAGCCTCCCAAGTGCTGGGATTACGGGGGTGATTCACTGCCGCCGGCATGAATATAGTTTTGAAGGGTAAATAGGGGGCTTACCTAGGCAGCTAATGGTGAAAAAACACTCTAATCTGATGGAACAGTGTGAGAGAAGCCAGGGAAACTTCCAGAGTTTGCTGTATTGGATTGTCTCAGTATTTTGGAGAATAAAATAAAATGGGGGAATGAATGGTGGGTTGGAAATTAGACTAGAGAAAGGTAGTGCTGCCCAAAAAACAATCTATATGGTAATCTTTTTAAACTAGATGTATTTTTAGATTTCTATAGGAAATGAGTATCAATGTAAGGACTTAAGAAAAAAAAAAAAACTTTACTTGAAAATGATTCTGGATCTAGAGGGGGCAAAATTGGAATTGAGAACTCCAATTGCAAGGTTATTTCAATAATCCAAAAGGAGATGCCAAAGGCCTGAAATATGACAATAAAATAAAGACAAAGAGGTAATTTAAAATCTTAAGTCATTAAGAAATTGATTGGATGAAGATGGAAGAGAGGATTAAGAAAGATTATTGACTAAATCCTAATTTTTTAATTTGTTGGCTGGATGGGTGCCATAAATTAAAAAATAAAATAATAGGAAGAAAAGCAATTTTAAAAAATTATATTTCAAGTTCAGTGTTTAATGTATAGGCTTTGAACATCTATCTGCTGAATGAAAAGATTTTCTCATCGTAGGATGGCGTTGGGGCTGGCTCTCTCTCTTATTTATGTATATCTATATATTCATATACACAAACATATACAACCCCAAACCTATGTAACACACATATATATTTATATACCCACACATATATAACTCTGTACATATGTTTAGGTGTATATATATTGAATGCACACACACAATATTAGAATGTGTGTAGGTGTAGTAAAAACTAAGTGAAAAGATGAAATTGCCCAAAGAAAGTAGGTAAAGTGAGAGTTGAGGAAATAGACAAGAATAAAGCCCCAAGAGATATTAATGTGTAAGGAGTAGGGAGAGGAAAAAAATCCATATAAAGAAACTGAGGTCAGTAAAATATGTCATGGAGTCCATGTTGAGAACTAGATTGTTCACTTCAGTTGCTAAACTCACTTTGCACTATCCACCCAATGATCTAGACTTTATTTCAGTGTACTTGGAATTGGGCTGCTAATAATATCTAAATGTTATGTAAATCTCAATAACTATGGATTTAGGTCTGGGGGTGGTGAGACTATAAATATATATAATTATATTTTTCATAAATGTGTATATTTATTCTATACTGTTCACATGAATGTTTTTAAAATAGTCTTTTCACCACGATATGAAAAACAATTTACTTGCCTTCACGCTGAATTATCAAGTGATTCATTGTTTATTTTCAATTCAATATCACAAGCCAAAAGAAACACAAATACTCAAAATTTGTTTTATTTTATAAAGCAATGCCATGTTTCTAAGGCAATAAAGGGAAGTTAGAAAAATATCAGGTTAATGCATATGGCATCAAGAATTTTTCACAATTGAAATGGAAACTAAGAAAGAACTTGAAATGAATTTTATTTTATTAAGAACTATTTGCTTCTGTCATTCTCAATAAGAAGCGAATGTTTTAGTTGAAACACTATTACTAATATGCAACTTGTTTGCTTTAATCTCCATGACTAGGAGAATACTAAGCTATTTTATAAAAGAGAAGATTCAACCATGTGACTTAAGATTTCATATTTTTATTTTAGAGTCAAAATATGACTATTTTTGCTCATTTTTCTAGAGATCAAGATTTGGGAAGAAAACTTCCACTTCATTTCTTATTTTTCCTGAGACCTTCAATCTCCTTTAAACGGAATATGGTCAATTCCTAGTTGTGGAATAACCACAAGACAATTAGAAGTTAAATTGTTGAGCAGCCCGCATCAAATTGAAGTCTCTCCATTTTAACTATTTTATTTTTAGCATCTGAAGCAGTCTGTAGCTCTTCTAGGCTATAATCATGTTTATTTAAGAGCAGTGCAGTCTTCAGTGAGAAAATAAAAACCTACCAGAACTGCTGTACTGAATAGAAGAAAATAGGAAGACGGGTGGTAGATTTAGTGCATTTTTCAGTTTTAGAGTTTTCTTCAATTTACTGTACCCATAGTTCAGCCTAGGTTATAAGACTCCATCTCAGAATGGGTTTGCTTTGTGTAACATCATGTACATGTGAATCTATCTTGATTTAGGAAGTTAACCAAATGTTTTACTATTCAGAAAGTTCGAGCCCATACATTTCTGAAGATGCTGAGTCAGTTTTATTCTGCAAGTCATCGTAGGGAGTCATCATGCCTAGAACTCTTAGTTTTGCAAAACATACAGGTAAAATAAATACGAAATAAAAGATCTGCATAATATTTTTTCCCAAAGAATATTGACTATAACCTAGAATTTTTTGCTTCTTCGGAAGGAAGACCTCTGGAGAATGTCATCATTATCATTGCCATCATCATCATCATCATCATCATCATCCTGTTAGCAAATATTTCTAAAGTGCCTACTGCATCAGCCTCTGACCTACACTCTTCACATGGAGTTTCCTCTTTAATTGTCAAAACATCCCTATGTGTTAGATAATATTACAATCTTTTGTTTTTCTTTTTACCAGTAAATGAAGTGGATTTAAGTGACTAAAATATGTTAGTTACTAAATGGCAGAATGGTGTTTCAAAACCAGCACTCAAATTTTATAATTTTACACTCTTAAGCACTCCTCATTATTTTTAATGTAACAAGAAATTTTGAAAGCCTTTTATTAAGAGAAAGATTTAAAGAAAAGAAAAACTCCTCATTGCCATTAACTCTATTCAAATGGAAGCATGGTAGAAGAACAATTAACTGCTCTCTCTGTGGGCGTTAAATTCTTACCAGTAAGCACTGTTACCTTAGAAAAGTCCTGTCCTCTTTGTTTGTTTGTTTGTTTTTGTTTTTGCTTTGTTTTTTGTTTTGAGACAGAGTTTCATTCTTTGACCCCGGCTGGAGTGCAGTGGCGTGATCTCGGCTCACTGCAACCTCTGCTCCCTGGGGTTCAAGCGATTTTCCTGCCTCAGCCTCCTGAGTAGCTGGGATTACAGGTGTCTGCCACCACTCCCGGCTAATTTTTTGTATTTTTAGTAGAGACGGGTTTTCACCATGTTGGCCAGGCTAGTCTCAAACTCCTGACCTCAGGTGATCCACCTGCCTCAGCCTCCCAAAGTGCTAGGATTACAGGCATGAGCCACCATGCCCAGCCCCTCTCTGTTTTATCATCTGTCAAATGAGATACTATGAGTACTTTCTTCTTCGGTTGTTGTGAGGATTAAATAAAACATAAAGTGCAATTAAGTTCTTAGCGTACTTTCCAGAGCATAGTAAGTTCTCAATTAACTTTCAGTTTTTCTTATTTTGTGCTGATGTTATTATTTCCATCATTATATGTTTTAACTTCATGCTATAATTCAATTTGGTTCACCAAGTACTGTCCAATAAAAGGTATTCTAGTTCTAGTAGAAGATACCAAACAAATATAAGTGTACTATTCCAATTTGGAAAAATATGGTATTTGGGAAACTTCTAAATAGAACCTAAGCTAAATATAGTAAAGTGGTGAGTGGTCAGGAATAAGACAGTTATCATACAAGGTGTTATGGATGTAATCAAGCTTGTGATGAAATGGAAAAGCCCTCTAACTTGAGTGACAGTGAGGTGATAGCCTTAACAATGCATTTTGCTTTGTCATATAAAATAACATAAAGAATTTTAAGTAAGTATTGGCTATCACACCAAAGAGTTGGTGAATAATGACTGTAGATACTCAGGCAGAAGAGTTACATGAGGAGACTGGCAGTAGAGAGGTAGGCTACATAGGAAGGGGAAAGTCTGAAGGGGAAAATATCAGCTATAGAAGAATTTAGAAAGTCATGTCTGATCTGCTGAGAGCCCAGGACTGTGTTAACAACAGAAGGAATTAAGATGGACTTCCATCTGCCCTAGAGGAATGACTCCACTGGCCAAGTTCAGGCCAGAAGAAGGCAAAGGATGTGAGTTGTGGAGCAACTTTGGTGTGTCCATAATTTTCTCTAACCTTACTGGGTGGGGGATCACTTTGCCCAGTTCCTGAGATTACATACAGATTTTAATACAGATGTTGTTTTCTTTTGCGTTTCTGTTATCAACTCTGTCTCATCCCTGTGAGATTTGCATGCAAAAATCTTTCTCCCTCACTAATACACTAGAACAAATTAAAACTATTACAAATCTAGGTTCTCCTGCATCAGAATTGTTTTCAGTGCTTTCAAAAGTGCAGATTTCTGGCATCTATTCCATGCCTGCTACATCAGAATCTTTGTAAATGGTCCCTGAGAATCCAGAATTTTAACATGCTTCTCAATTTTTTTATTATTTCAACTTTTAGTTTAGATTCAAGGGGTTCATGCGAAAGTTTGTTACATAGACATCTTGTGTGATGCTAAGGTTTGGAGTACGTTTGATCCCATTACCCAGGTAGTGAGCTTAGTACTCAGTAGTTTTTTAGCCGTGTTTTTCAGCCCTTACCCTTCCTCCTCTCTTCCCCATCTAGTAGTCCCCAGTGTTTATCATTCCCATCTTTACTAGAAAATATCATTCTGGACATCAGCTTGGGCAAATAATTTATGGCTAAGTCCTCAAAAGGAATTGTTACAAAAACAAAAATTGACAAGTGGGACTTAATTAAACTAGAGATTCTGCACAACCAAAGAAACTATCAAAAAAGTAAACACATACCCTACAGAATAGGAGAAAATATTCACAAACTATGCATCTGACAAAGGTCTAATATCCAGAATCTATATGAAAGTTAACTCAATAAGCAAAATCAAATAACCTCACTAAAAAGTAGGCAAAGGACACAAACAGATACTTCTCCAAAGAAGATGTACAAGTGGCGAATGAACATATGGAAGAATGCTCAACATTAAATTATTCTTATGCTTGCTAAAGTTTGGGAACCACTGCTTTTTGGAAATGAGTTTAGGAGAAGAGAATACGATCAATTCCATGAACCTACATTAACTTATATGCTTCTGAAAGATAATCTATCAATCACTTCCCTCTAACTATAATAATTTCGTATTGCTTTAGAGAACACATCATTTATTTTCATCTTCACGGGTCTGTGGATGGATTGGGGTTTTGCAAACCTTGGTTAGTCTGGGTTGGGCAGGGCTTTTGGCTTCTAATCCAGTTACATCTGCTCCATGTGTCTCATTCTGAAATATTTTTCTGGCAATGGCAGAAATACAAGCACATTTTAAGTCTCCAATGTCCTCAAGTCCACCAACTTCCCATAAGCCAAAGCCAGTCACATGGGCAAGCCCAAAGTCAAGGAGTAAGGAATTATATTTCACTTGCCATGAGCCATGACAAGGGTGTGAATTTATAATACTACTACAGGAGAATGATGAATTGGGGCCCATAAATTAACCTATCACAGGTGGGAACTGTGTTTTAATCATGCTTGTATTCATACTTTCCAAGTGATGCCTTGGCACGTATAGGTGGTTTTAGAAAGCACTTTTTGAACTGAACAGTGTAATTTACTTCAGCTATGTGGCTAAAAAGAAATAGTGAGAAGTAATAATTATCAATATGCACAGTTTGGATAGAATGTGTAATTTAAAGTGTGTAAAATACTAAGCTGCTTTTTTTTTTTTTTTTTTTTTTTTTTTTTTTAGACGGAGTCTCTCTCTGTCGCCAGGCTGGAGTGCAGTGGCGCGATCCTGGCTTACTGTAACCTCTGACTCCCCGGTTCAAGTGATTCTCCTGCCTCAGCCTCCTGAGTAGCTAGGATTACATGCAGAAGCCACCACCTCCAGCTAATTTTTATATTTTTAGTAGAGCCGAGGTTTCATCATGTTGGCCAGGATGGTCTCGATCTCCTGACCTCGTGATCCGCCCGCCTTGGCCTCCCAAAGTGCTGGGATTACAGGCGTGACCCACAGCACCCAGCCACTGCCTATCTTTTTTAAAAAAATTATTTTGAATGTAGTCAAACGTAAAATTCACCATCTTAACCATTTTTCATGTGTACAGTTCTATAAAGCTAAGTACACCCGCAGTGTTGTGTAACCAGTCTCTAGAACTCTTTCCATCTTGTAAAACTAAAACTCTATACTCATTAGATATCAACTCCTTATTCTCCCTCCCTCCCAGCCCCTGGCAATCACCATTCCACTTTCTGTCTCTATGAATTTAACCACTCTAGATACCTTATATAATTAGAATTGTACAGCATTTTTTTTGTATGTGACTGGCTTATTTCACTTAATATAATGTCCTTAAGATTCATCCATGTTGTAGTATATGTCAGAATTTCCTTCGTTTTTAAGTCAAAATAATATTCCATTGTGTGTGTATATCATGTTTTGTTTATCCATTCATTTGTTGATGGCCACTGGATTGCTTCTGCCTTCTTGCTACTGTGAATAATGGTGCTATGAACGTTGGTGTACAAGATGGCTTAATTCCGACAATTGTACTGTATGTTGTGGCCAGACTTTGTCATATGCTGCCGTCTAAGTCAACCTCTCTTCCTAGAATTAAAAATGAATAATTTTTAGAATAGGAGCTGGCAATCCACAACCTCCTAGCCAAATCCACCCCACCACCTGCTTTTGTACAGCCTCTGAGCAAAGGGTGGCTTTTACATTTTTAAACAACCAAAAAAGGTCAAAAGAAAAATATTTCATTACACATGAAAATTATATAAATTTCAATTTCAGTGTCCATGAAGTTTTATTGGAACAAAGCTAAACTCCAATACGAATGAGCTAAACTGATTTGTTTATACATTGCCTATGGCTGCTTTTGTACTACAACAGCAGAGTAAAGTAGCTGCAACAGAGTATGGCCTGCAAAACCTAAATATTTATGTGTCCCTTTATAGAAAAAGTTCACCAACTCTTGTTTTAAAACATAAGGAGCAGCAAAGAACAGGTTAGAAGCTACATTCATTTTCATGGATCACTGATTTTAGCATTTTAGCAAAATACTGTTTTGACAGATTTAGTTACCTTGAATCTAAGAAAAGGTATTTCTGATTCTCCATGACATTTCATTTTATTGGCACTGTTTATGCTGGGACAGTTGTACAAATGCTTATTTCAATAAACGAAAGGGTCTTGTGGCAGACTGCCCTTTGGAAAATACCAGCCTAGCGCTAGAGCATCCATCCATCCGGACCTGGTAGAACGGATAGGATAGTAGCACAGCCCAAGAGTAGCATGGAAGCTGGAGAGGAGACTGAACAAGCTTCGGCAGAGCAAAGCCTGGGGCCTGGGAGTTCTGAACATGATCTGCCTCTGTGAAAAGAGGTATTACATTGGCAGTTCTCAATTTTTTTACCCAGCAGTCGCACTGGAAATTTTCAATTACAAAATACGTTGTTTGCAATATCCTTGGCACTTTAGAAATTAATTGTAATAATTAGTGATTCTTAACCATGTGCCAAGAATTGTGCTAATACCCTTTGCATTTGGGTATTGTCTCATTTTGTCCTGTCCCTAAACTCTATAAAGACATGTACTATCTATTGTTCTTATTTACCAAGGAAATGAACACATAGTGAGTTCACACAGCTAGCAGAAAGCAGAGCTGTATTTGAGTCCTGGCAGGCAGACTGCATGCTAGTGCTTTAACTAAAATAAGGACCAGGAATCTTCGTGTGAGCCAAGCTCCTCCGGTGATTCTCAAAGAGCCCGACCGGCGATGGTCTGCCAATACAGAGTATATCTCGTAAACACTGAAGCAGCCCTTCAAAATGCCAAGCAGCTGAATCATTTTAAAACAACAAGCTTGTTTTATCCAGAGATTTCTTCAAACAGTGATAAAATTAATTTGTGCTTATGAACAGACTATGGTAGGTCAAAAGGCAAAGCAGGGAAGAGAAGATACTAGAGACAAAGCAGGCAGAGACTTTGAAACTCTAGGATTTGGTTGGTATTCAGTTTCAGTGATCCAC
Organism: Papio anubis; assembly: GCF_008728515.1. NCBI lineage: Eukaryota > Metazoa > Chordata > Mammalia > Primates > Cercopithecidae > Papio > Papio anubis. Next base: position 48,470,555 of record NC_044986.1, on the reverse strand, counting down.
AATCTAAGCGGATTACATTAGAGATCTTGAAGGCTTTTTAATGTCATCATTCCACAATTCCTGGGCTTCCCACCCCTTACCTGCCTGTTCTTTGTTTTCTCCTTTTGCTGAGGTCTCACACAATTCCCAGTGATCTTCAATTGTTCTCCAATCAGTTCACATGTTCCAATCTCTGTCCATTGAGTTTCTTCAATGAAATCTTAAGCCCTGTGAAGGGCAGGAACTTTATTTTCCAAACTTTGGCATCTCTCTCCATTCCTGTCCTTCCTCCTCTCCCTCCAGCCTCCTTCCTTGCACTCTCCAATGTGTGTTACATTTATAAGTACAAATACTTCAGTAAAAAGTGTACCATGGACTTAAGTACCCATTCTCTCAGTCCTGTGTCATAGGCAGCCAACCAACTCAAAGGTGATACAGTTTCAATAAAATGCCTTTGAAATCATTTCATCTCCTAGCTCAGACACTCTCCCCCAGCATTTGCAATGGCCTCCTAAATGATCTTCCACCTTTTAGATTATTTTCACTCTCATCCATTCATCCTACACTGCTGAAGCTCCTCACTAAATCAAGTTCTCACTTAGCTGCTGTGTTAAGTACATGCTTGTAATCTTTGCAATAGCATAAAGGAGGCAGTGTAGTTAAACTCTTAAGAGCACAGGCTTTGGACTCACAATGCTTATACCTGAATTCTGTTTCTACCACTTTCATGCTGTGGGGCTTGAGCTAGTTGCTTGATATCTCTGAGATTCAATATTCTCTTCTGTAAAATGGACCAAATAAAGAGTATCTTCTTTAAGCACAGTCATAAGAATGCAATGCAAAAATGTCAATTCATCAATTTAAGCAATGCTATATAGTACCTTATTCATAGGAAACCCATAATGATCAGTGGTTATCATCACTATCAGCATGATTATGGCACAAAAATAGTGATCAGATTTATATTTAAATTATATCATTCTTATGTATTCCATACGGTAATCATGCCAGGTAGCTTCCTCCTCTTCCTTCTTTGCAGCTAATAGAATACTGTGCAAAGCACCATAAGTGGAACCAAGATTTGAACTTGTGTCTCCATAACATCAGAGCTGATGTCTTATTCTGCTACACCACATAGGAGGATTTTCCAATTACATTACCACGGTGGTATGTTCCTCCAAGTTCCAATTTTCATTCTTCTTCGATTTAGTGAGAGGGAGTAGACCACAAAGAGTTAATTACAGTTATAATTTTTCCTATTATTTTCCCTTTATTACATAACAAAGGGTTATCCATAAACTCTCTTTGGTTTTAGTTGAAGAGAATTATTTTTCACAATAATATAGGAATTAGTATGATCTCTTATAAAGTTAAAATTATAGTGAGAATTAACAAACAAATTTTAGAGTAGCTAGCTTTGGTTTAGGCCTTAAATCCAGGAATAGGTAATATCCATTAAAATGCTTTTAACTTGAAAGCATTTGAAGGCAGTTTAGCAGCTTTTATTTTATAAACTTAATAATGAAGGCCAAATAACAATCAAGATTGCAGCCTATAATTTAGAAGTTCAAGGTCATCACTAAACATACTTACATCACTGAAATTCAAGATACAGAAAGAGAATCAATACATGTTTTGGAGATATTCTTATAGCTGTGAAGTGATAAGTGCATGCAATTATAATCAGTGAATTTCCTTAAGTTTATATGCATATGTGTGGCCTGACCTACAAGACCTCTTCACTAAAAAAAATAGGTTTCATTGTGATAATTCTCAAAATAAATCCTGAGAAATCATAAACTCTTTTGTTCTCCCTTATGGCAACATTCTGCAAACTGCTTCTTTTTTTTTTTTTTTTTTTTTTTGAGACAAAGTTTTGCTCTTCTTGCCCAGGCTAGAGTGCAATGGCGCCATCTCGGCTCACTGCAACTTCCACCTCCCGGGTTCAAGCGATTCTCCTGCCTCAGTCTCCCAAGTGGCTGGGATTACAGGCACCCGCTACCACACCTGGCTAATTTTTTGTATTTTTAGTGGAGATGGGGTTTCACCATGTTGGCCACGCTGGTCTCGAACTCCTGACCTCAGGTGATCCACCTGCCTTGCCCTCCCAAAGTGCTGGGATTACAGGCGTGAGCCACCACGCTTGGGCTTCATCCTCCTTCTAATCATACTTCTAGTATCACATATCATATCTAAGAGTTGTTGCTTCCTATTTTGGAAGAGAGATGAAAGCTTAAAGGTGAGCTGAATATGAGAATCAGCAGATTATTTCTGTAAATGCCAGTTATTTTAAAAAATACTGATTATAGCAATTAAAACCTTCTCACAGTTCATATAATACCTTAAAGATGGTGACTTAACATTTTATTTGAAACAATCAGTATATATTTTCTATTGAATATATTCAGGGCATTCATCATACCTGGGTCATTAGGAAATTCATTTGAAGCAATAAGGACTAGGAAATGAAATCACTGTAAGATTATAATAACATCAACAGTGAATCATTTATCAGAAGCCACTTTGTTTCAAAAGCTTGTTCCAACTTTTTGAAATGTCAGAGTTTACTTTCTAGGATAAAGTAAAAATATCTGTAATAATAAAAATAATGACCTACCAAGAGTGTACAAAACCGTCATGCAAGAAATGAAACAAAACACAAATAAGTGTCAGATGTTACAAAAGTGTTCAAAAATTACAGAACCCAATCACAATGAAGGGTCCATAATTATAAAATTATTTACCTGGATACTAACCATTTAGCATTAAGAAAATATTTAATGTGTTCTTAATGTATTTTCCTTACCATTTCTTTCTCCACCATTCCCAGTCTGTTTATTTATTTCTTTGTTTGTTTTTGTTTTGTAATGATGTTTTCTTAGTGTCTCCTGCTTCATCCTGTCTCCCCTGTCCACTCCCTCTGGCTCTTGTTCCTCAGTGATGTCTCTGCTCAGCAGATGTCCCCCAGCCCTCCTTTCTTGTCTTTCTGGGCCAGAGCATGCCATGTCATCATGGATGCAGATCTCAGTGCCCCTTCCTTCCTTCCCAGGACCTCTTTTCCATAGATGGAAATCCTGCTAGCAATGAGCATGCTGTACAGACTTAAGAAAGAAAGAGAAAGAAAGAAAGAAAAAAAAAAAGAAAGAAAGAAAGAAAGAAAGAAAGAAAGAAAGAAAGAAAGAAAGAAAGAAAGAAAGAAAGGGAGAAAGAAAGAAAGAGAAAGAGAGAAAGAAAGATCATCTGTAAGATTAGAATGTTCCTATTAATTATGGAAACAAATAGCAATTACTTGAGCAGCTCTTACAGGAGGTAAACTATTATAACATTTTTAAATGTACGTTTTAAAGTATCCAACTTGTTTGCCACTTGCAGAGATCTTATGAATATCATTAAATTTAATTTGTGTCAGTTTTTTTTTTCCCATGGAAACTAAAGAATTTATATCTTCTTTAACCCAACATATTCTTCACTTTGCTTTTTTATTTTGTTTAAAAAAAGAAAATGCAAAGCATGTCTAATTTTCTCCTCATGAACATAGTGTTCATAGAATTTTTTGAGGGATTTACTTAAAAGGCAGATTTCCTGTCCTCACACCCAGATATTATGACTCACCCAGAAACTCTGGAATTTACATTTTACATAAGCATTTTGGTGATTCTGATATAGGAAGTCCTCTTTGAAGAAGACTACTATTATTATTAAAAATAGGATTGTGAGATCTAGACAAATATCATCAGACAATCTGATACTATAGTAAGGACTGTGTATTGGTTCCTGGTAGAAAAAGATTGTATATTCCAAAAAAGGAATATGAATGGACAATAAGCACTTTAAATAAAGTTTACTTTATTACTAAGCAATGAAAAGTGAATAAAAACAATATGTGAACTATTTTCATCTATTCATTTTTTGAAAATTAAAGATTGTTATTATTATCACTAGGAAAAATGCAAGGAATTGACTACCTGCTCAAACACTGATAGTAGGAGTATAATGTGGCAGAGACTATTCAAAGGCAATTAGCAATATATATCACCTGTTAAAGTGAAAGACCTATTTTAGCGAAACTTCTATGAACACATAAAGAAATGTATAAGAATGTTTAGCACCACATTGTTTGAAAACATGCAAAATTGGATGCATATGATCAATCAAGATGGAAATGAAGAATAACCCAGGAACATCCGGGCTATAGAATAGTATGCAGCCTTTACATAAGAGAGGGGCAAGCTTTCATATATTGCTTTGAAAATGCTCCAAGTCATATTCACTGCATTAAAAGGAATTCAGAGCCATTTAATATAAGACAGTCTCATTTGTACTGAAAGGATTGCTATTAAACGCTTAAAAGTTATAACTAGGGAAATAAAGGTTTTTGAGGTAGAAGAAGGAAATCATAAAGAATTTCAAACTATATTTTTCCAATTTTTTTACAACAAAAACATGTTCATATATTGCTTCTGAATTAAAACAAAACGAGGCACAATCGTTAAAAACTAGCTTGGTCAACATAGTAATACCCTGTCTCTACAAAGAATAAAATAAAAGGAGGTGAAATAAACAACAAAGTCCAAAAGTAAGCATATTTTAAGATATAACAAAGCCTCACCAATTTTTAGAAACTAGGAGAGGTTTGCTTATGGGGGTTCTTTTAAAAAAATACATCTTATAATCTTTCAGAGTAGTATCTCTTATAAACTAAGATATCAGTATTAATAAATAAAAGGAGGCATATCAACAAAAAGATTAACTCGTGGAAGGCCTACATAGCTATATATTATTTTATAATGAAGCAGAATTTTTGCCTACATGAATTATTGGTAAAATACTTGCCTGTACATACAAATATAGCCAGAGAACCTTCAAGTACAAAAATACTACACCTTGCTGGGGTTTTATGGCTGCCTATTTAATTTTCTTTCATTTTGGTTTCTGTCGCTATAATGGTTATCCAATAACTACTCTAAAGGAGTAGCTTAGCCCAGAATTCTCATTGTATAAAAACCTTTTGAAAACAATGATTTTAGTATGAATTATTCTTGCTTTAAAACATTCCACAGCTTTTTAAAAATCAATTCAAATGCAATAAGAAATACTGTACCATTTCAGAATTGCAAAGCCTGAATGAGTAAAACTTGGTTAATGTACTTTCACTATAACTTGCATCATTATTACTACTTAAATATTTGATTTTAAGTCATTACGCCTTCTCAGGATAGAGGTAAGAATTTGTTCTCATTATATAATCAACTGTGGTTAATATGTTCTTTAGATTCAGAATCAGAAATATGTGCAGTTCTATCTGGGTATATTTAGTGTTTCATTTTAAAGTGTTTGTTTGCATAATGGAATAAGCAGTTGTCAGATTATATTCTGGCGTTTCCTGTACTCTCTGTACTCTGTGGTGAATACATACATATCCTGCAATAGTCCTTTTTTTTTTTTTTTTTTTTTTTTTGGTAAGAAGTCTCACTGTGTCACCTGAGCTGGAGTGCAGTGGCATGATCTTAGCTCACTGCAACCTCTGCCTCCATGTTCAAGAGCTTCTCCTGTCTCAGCCTCCCGAGTAGCTGGGACTACAGGCGTGCACCACCACGCCCAGCTAATTTTTGTATTATTTTTAGTAGAGATGGGGTTTTACCATATTGGCCAGGCTGATCTCGAACTCCTGACCTCATGATCTGCCTGCCTTGGCCTCCCAAAGTGCTGGAATGACAGGCGTGAGCCACCGCGCCTGGCCAATAGTCCCATTTTTATGCAAGCATCAAGCTCAGTCTATACTAAAAGTAGGTACAATAAGTTGATATAACATTTAACAGGCTAATGCAGCTGACAATTCTCTCCTACTGTGTACACTCATTGAAAAATAAAACCAATAAAATATTCATGAACGATAGGTCAAAACTAGAAAAGGTCAGCACTGAGCAAGGAAACCAGTATTAGATACCACTTCCTAGAACAGTGGTTCTCAAACTTTGCAGTACATTAGAATTACCTGGGAATCTTTAAAAACTCCCAGTGCTTAGGCTGCATTCCATATAAATAACATCAGGATCTCCAAGGGTGGAACATGAGCATCAGTAGTTTTTAGAGGAGCCCAAGTGATCCAACAAGCAGTGAAAGACTGAGAACCACGGTCCTAGAAAATTTCAGAGGTTTTCAAAGCAGCAGTAGCAGCTGCAACAAATCATAACAGCCAAAAGAGTTAGTATAAGTGACGGTGCAGAGGGAAAGGAGCCACAGACATCACTTTGGATTAACAGGGCAGTTCGGTGCTTTGTGTAAAAGAAAAAAAAAAAAAAAGATTTAGTGCACTAAATGAAGGACCAGAATCCTTAAGACTTTGACACCTGTGCCTTTCACTGGGAATGAAATAATTAGAAGTTAGGCCACCTGTGTGTGTGTATTTTCCCCACCTCAAATGAGATCAAGGTTCAATTATTTAGAGGCTAGAGTCCAAAGAACTAGAAAACACTAGATCAGCTTAAGCAGGTGGTTTACTGTTTTTCTTTCTTTGGTACTTAACTTTCTGCATACTCTCTATGCCTTCCACAATAGGCCTGTGTCACCTGGCAGTTGCATACGAGGCTTTCATGGTGATGGAATATGTGTCATTCAGAGTGAAAGAAAGAGAGGGAGTAAGAGAGAGAGAGAGAGTGTGTGCAGAAGGAAGAAAGAAAAGGAAGGAAGGAAGAGAGGAAAAAAGAAATGCTTTATGGACACATGTTTAAATATGTGCCATTAGAACACTGATTTCAGCCATTTTTAAGACCACAAGCTTTTCAAAAGTTCAACAACTTTTAAATGTCTGTTTAGGCACAGAAACCATTGGTTTTTAAATCGCATTCTATGCTTGGGAATTTTGTTAAGTCAGCACACAGTAATATTAATAATGGTGTTAATGTAAATATTCCCTCTTGGATCATAAATGTCTTCATTACGAGATGACTTAACTGGTACTTCACGAAAACTTGCTATTATTATCTCTTCAGCTAATAAATCATATCATGTTAAACTCGTTTTAAATCCCACCTTTTACATAATATAGGATTATAATCATCCTGTTCAACTCGGCTATGTTTTGAGAGGTGGAGGTATAAGAGATATTTTAAAGTCTATATTTAATTCTTTTTTTTTTTTTTTTTTTTTTGAGACGGAGTCTCGCTCTGCCGCCCAGGCTGGAGTGCATTGGCCCGATCTCAGCTCACTGCAAGCTCCGCCTCCCGGGTTCACGCCATTCTCCTGCCTCAGCCTCCCGAGTAGCTGGGACTACAGGCGCCCGCCACCGCGCCCGGCTATTTTTTTGTATTTTTTTAGTAGAGACGGGGTTTCACCGTGTTAGCCAGGATGGTCTCGATCTCCTGACCTCGTGATCCACCCGTCTCGGCCTCCCAAAGTGCTGGGACTACATATATTTAATTCTTACTCGCTTTCCTATTCACTGATAAACTTGCTATCAAAACTTCCCCCGTCTTAGGCTTTGGCATGTAGGTTACCAAAGACTTCCAACTTAAGATACACCCTGGAATTCCCTTTTTCTGATTTGCAACTCTTTGCAGGCAAATTCAGGAAAATCAATGTCTAAATTCCACTTTCAGAGTCAACAGGACATTCCACAAATCTATTCCAAGATTAAGGCAGAAACACCTACATTTCTGCTACCTTGTCTGAAGAAGACAGAAACTAATGACAGTAGTCCCCAAACTTGTGTACATTAGAATAACCCATCATTCTTTTAAAAATTTTGAAGCCTAGGCCATACCCCAAACCAATCAATCACATTTTCTAAGTCCCTAGATGATCCCAATGTGAACATAAAATTAGAACACCACTGATTAATGGCATCCATAGAATTTGTTTTAATTTAGCTAGGGTTATTGCATTAATTACAAGGTGTTGAAAATATCATTCCATCTCCATTTAAAAAAGGTAGACTTCCTTATGGTGAAAGGATCTGTTGTATGGCCAACCTACAGGAACAAGTTAGTCTAGTTAGGACTATAGGGTTACTTTGTCTCAGTAAACATGAATTACAATTGCAAGAAAAATTTCTTGTTATGAAAGCCAAAATAAGGCAAGCCATTCATCTTCTCAAAACCATCTAATCATTATACAATGCAAATAGCAAAATACATGGGAGTATTTTATATCACAAGAAATTATTTTTAATATATTTTTCTTTGTGATTAATTCATGCTTTTAAGATTATATTTGTGCATTAAAAATTATCCAAGGTCAGCAATAATGACAAGTAATAGTAAAATAAGGACGCACTTTTGTCTACATTTTACTTAATTATGAGTAATATTTAATAATAAAATGAGGAAGTAGTTTTTATCTGTTTTAATTATGAGTATACTATTTTGCATATACAAAGAGTAGGTAGTTAATAAAAATACAAAATGGACGGGTGCAGTGGCTCACGCCTATAATCCCAGCACTTTGGGAGGCGGAGGTGGGTGGATCATGAGGTCAGGAGATCAAGACCATCCTGGCTCACACGGTGAAACCCCATCTCTACTAACATACAAAAAAAAGAAAAAAAATTAGCCGGACACGGTGGCATGGGCCTGTAGTCCCAGCTCTTCAGGAGGGAGGAGAATCGCTTGAACCTGGGAGGTGGATGTTGCAGTGAGCTAGGATTGCACCATGCCACTGCACTCTAGCCTGGGAACAGAGTGAGACTCCATCTCAAAATAAATAAATAAATAAATAAATAAATAAATAAATAAATAAATAAAATAAAACTAAAACATTTCTAAAAGTACAATTTTTAAATTTAATGTAAATAGTCCTGTTACAGAAAAAAAGAATAATGTATTTATGAGTTTTTTGGTATATTTGTGTGAATTATGAATAATATAATGGCAAATCCATTTAGGGGAAATAGCATAGGTGTTTTCTGATTCATTCAACAAGTCTTTATTGAGCAACTACTCTAGGGTAAACCCAGAACTGATTGAAGAATGACCAAGCTCTTTGCACTCATGAAGATTACAGTTTGATGGGGTTGAAATCCACTTAATAAATAAATATAAAAATAGTTTATTAGAATTAGAATAAGAGCTATGAAAAATAATTTATGAGTGCACATAAAATACCTGACTCGGCCTGTGATACAATGTTGGGTCAGGGAAGACTTCCCTTTAAAAGATAAGGTAAGACTTCACCAGTCAGAATGAGTATCAGAAGAAAATCAGAATGACTACAGTTGAGAACCTTAGTTTATTTCAGTTTGAGTTTCCCTTATCCCAAGTTTGAAGAATCTATAAAATGTGTTTTGTCAAAGAAGTATCTGCAAACATAGAAAGTAAACACTAACACGTGATATAAAAGTAAGTTACCATTTTTGTTGTCATTGATATAAAGTGGGCTTTGGCACAATAAGCATCCAGATCTGTCATCATTCTATTACTTCTTAGCCATGTGACATTAAGGACATCAGCTTATCTCTCAGCACTTCCTTGTCTCGTTGCCTTGTTGATATAGTGAACATTTATTATATCTGCTATGACTGTTACAACGATCACATGAAATGATATATTTACCCAAGCTCAAGTACTAGCTCAGGATAAGTGCTCAACCAATCATTTCTTTCTCTGCACATAGCCCCTAAATGGCCGTACTGTTTGGAGTAAAGCATTTTGATTAAAGGCCATGTCACAGTGGATTTCAAAATTAGATGCATAATAGCAATCAATGGAAGAGCTTTAAAAAAAATACAGATGCAAAGGCTCATTTCTAAGAGGTTCTGACTCAGTAGGCTTGGAAGGCTCCCAGAATCTACAATTTTAAAGAGTTTCCCAGGTGTTTCAGAGGATGATGAGTTGAGTTTGGGAACCACTTGTCTGAGGAAGCTATAACATGATCACCCATTTTGAAATATAATCAGGAACATATTTGGGAATATCTTGACTTCTTATGATCTTCAACTGGCATATAAAATCCACAAAGACACATCACCACTGAAATGTGGTTATAGCATCCGGAATTAACAAGCAGATTGAAATAGTGTTCACAGTACTGTGCACCAAAAGCTCATCCACACTGGAGTCAATATCAGTTGCAGCAGAACGACCGCTTATTAAATAGCCCTCACTTTGTTTAGGATAATTGCTGAATTACCCCAAAACCTACAACTATGCAAAAATTCAACCCTGACTCTAACTTCCACCTCAGAGCTGTAAGTCCATCATCAGTTTTGTGCTCTTAGAAAAACAAGCACTTAAAAAACAGTGAATTTAGATATCTTTCTTGTGTGTATTTTCACTGTTTTTAGTTCTCTAGGATGAATTCATGATGTAATTATACCAGATTTTGTTTCTTCTTCTGAAAGTTAAAACCACTCAGCCCTCATTTGTTAATAAATAGCAAATTTGTAGCCATAAATGTATTTGTCACTGCAGAAGGTATAATTTGAAAGATGTTCTTAAAGGAAGAGCAACTATAATCAGAATACAAAAGCATTTGTGAACACAGTATATGCATATAGGTGACTCAGTAACAGTCCATAAATGCAGGATTTTTATCATAATGTGTTTTGTAATATAATGTTACTATGCAGAAAGCATGCTCTTAGATAAGAGAAATAACATAACAATCTAACAGTGAAGTAAACTTTCCTGGTAATTCACCCATTAAATTAATTCTCTCTCTTTAATCAAGAAAGAGATTATACTATTTTTAACTTTGAAAGAGTTTACTTTCACAGTTTCATTAATCCTACCTTTTATTCCTTTTTTTATTTAAACATACAAAAACCATAGGACATTATATTTTCTCTCTGTCTCTCTCTCTCTTTTTTTTTGGGGGGGGGGCAGGGTCTCACTCTGTCACCCAGACTGGAATGGAGTGGCACAATCTTGACCCACTGCAGTCTCTGCATCCCGAGTTCAAGCGATTCTCATGCCTCAGCCTTCCAACTAGCTGGGACTACAGGTGTGTGCAACAACACCCAGCTAATTTTTGTATTTTTAGTAGAGACGACGTTTCTCAATGTTGCCGGGGCTGGTCTCAAACTCCTGGACTCAAGTGATCTGATGTATTTTCAAATATATATATATGTGTATTATTTTTATTTTTTATTATACTTTATGTTCTAGGGTACATGTGCACAACATGCAGGTTTGTTACATATGTACACATGTGCAGCTTAAATATATTTTTAATGAAACTTCATGAAAAGAAGTTTCTCAATTCAGAAACCTGAGATGCTATATTTTTACAAATTAGCACATAAATTTTTAGCCTACTTTTATAGTAACCATATAAGTAACCTAAGGGCTACAGAAAGCTTCAGGTGGTTGCATACCTAGCTGTATTAGTAGTAAGAGCCTGGACTTTGGAGCAGACAAGCTGGTTCCAAATTCTGGTTCTGTCACTTAGTACCTATATGACTTAGATAAATACCTCAAACTTTCTTTGCTCCAGTTACCTCATCTGTAAAACAGGAGTGATAAACATGCATCCTTCATAGTTATTGTGAGCATAAAATTAGTAAATATATGTTAAACACAACAATAGTCTCTAGTACCTAAAACACGCTCCAAAAAGTTATGCTTATCATCAGCATTTTCTGCCAATTGTGTCACTTGGTTGAAAGGAAGTTTTATTTGCAAAAGTTCTCAAATATGAAAAGTAAAAATATTAATTGAATTCCTACTGTGTGTCAAACACAATGGTGAAAGCTTTCACATTTTCATATAAATGTCAACAATGTCAAATCAATTGCACTGCACAATTTCACATACTTCTTTATCAACCATCTAGTTTTCCCAGTGGTTGACTTCTGACATGGACATACAAGGGGGCAGAATTTGAGAGGAGATTGAAGAGAAGGAAGTAGAAAATTAAAGTTTGAGGTATGTATTAGTTGAAGTAAAAAATAAAAACTAAAAAAATAAAACATAAATAAATCTCCTTGGCTTATCACAATTAATGTTTATTTCTGGCTCACATAAGTGAGGGTGGGGACAAGGGGAATCACTTCATCCTATTATTTAGAAACCAAGGCTGAGAGAATCTCTGCCTCTTAATCACAGGGCTGTCATTATCTACTTAAGATCTGCAGATGATGGTGCGTGGAGGAATGGAAGTGCTTATAGGAGGGTCTTCAGGCACACATGCCATTGGCCAAGCTAAGTCATGTGGCCACATCTAACCGCAAGGGAGGCTGGGAAATGTGCTCAGAAGGAAAAGGCAACCGGTTTGGTAATAGTTTCTGCCACAAGGTGTATGACTAAAAGGACAGGTCTAAGAGGGTACTGATGCAAAAGTCTAGCTAGCTAGAATTAATTTTTTAAATTAAAACATTGAAAGCTTATGAAAGAAGTGAGGGAAAGAGATGAAAAGTGATAATTGAAAACTAGAAAAAATAGGAATAGGTTTCCTTAGAGGTAGAGAGATTGTGTAAGCAGCAAGGAGAAAATTGTTGAATGAAGGGTTAATGTGGGAAAAAACTTTACCAGTTTCCCAATTTTGTTGAAAATGAACCCCGTATTAGAGCAGTGGAAGTCCTGGTTTTTATTTGCTTGTTTGTTTGATTGATTGTTTCTTTTAAACGTTTTCTGCAATATGCCACCTAAGTGTCAAGACATGATAGCACTTGGCACAACTTGATTCAGAAGATAACCAACACTGTTTGTAAAACTGAAATGTGCAGAGCTTCCAGAATAAATAATTTCCATCCTATTCTGTGTCACTAGCTGTTTAAATTAGGAAAGAAATTCAATCTCCCTGCCTACAGGAGTATAAGCCAAGCTGTCCAAAAGTATTAACTACTGTCAGGAAGAGAAAAGTGAGATTTTTCTCACCAATAAAGATGTCAAAAACTAAACACTAAAATGGTTTATGTATTTGTAAGACAAGAAGCATGTTAGACGGTTCATTGCAACATATAACTGTTGACAAAATAAACATGGACATAGAAGATCATACAAAAAGAGCATATCTATTATAACAGAATTGTGATTTTTATTTTGCTTACTCTCTGTGCCTCCTTTTGGATATTTTAAAGTATTTGTTTTTGCATGTTCTATTTTGTTGTAATTTTGCTGAAGTTGGCCCAGCTATTCCTATTTCTCTTTCATTCACTTAATCATTTATTCAAGAACTGCTTGGTGCGGGTCTTCTCTGTACTAGCTGCAGTTCTCCCAATCAGTATTTTTTTAATGGAAAGAAATTTGGTCAGTAAGTGAAAGATGTTTTTCATGCTTTTTCTTTTTTTTTTTTTTTTCGAGATGGAGTCTCGCTGTGTTGCCCAGGCTGGAGTGCAGTTGTGTGATCTTGACTCACTGCAACCTCTGCTTCCCCAGTTCAAGTGATTCTCCTGCCTCAGTCTCCTGAGTAGCTTAGATTATAGGCACTCGCCACTATGCCCTGCTAATTTTTGAATTTTCAGTAGAGACAGGGTTTCGCCATATTGGCTAGGCTGGTCTTGAACTCCTGACCTCAGGTGATCTACCTTCCTCAGCCTCCCGAAGTGCTGGGATTACAGGCGTGAGCCACCGTGACTGACCAGGATGTTTTTCTTTCCTGTAGTTTTGGGAAATTCAAGGAAGAGTAATTCTGCACTAACAGTAATTTTTAAAATTAGAATGAGACACATCAAGATATCTGCTCAATGTATAGGAAAGTTTATGAGAAAAACCCAAGTTCTGTCCTAACTTTACATTTCGTAATAGTAATGTCTCCCCTGATTTTTATAGAAAAAGTGGAAAATAATGAAAAAAGGCTGGGTGCAGTGGCTCACACCTGTAATCTCTGCACTTTGGGAGGCCGAGTCAGGCCGATCACTTGAGGTCAGGAGTTTGAGACCAACCCGGCCAATATGGTGAAACCCTGTCTCTACTAAAAATACAAAAGTAAGCCAGGCATGGTGGTGCTCACCTGTAGTCCCAGCTACTCAGGAGGCTAAGGCAAGACAATCACTTAAAGCAGGGAGGCAGAGGTTGCAGTGAGCCAAGATCATGCCACTCTACTCCAGCCTGAGTGACAGAGAAAGGCTCTGTCTCAGCAAAAAAAAAAAAAAAAAAGAAAGAAAGAAAAGAAAAGAAATTAGTTCCCACAATCCTACCTCCCAGATAAGCCATCTAGATTTAGATTAGATATGAGATGTTACTCTTAAGTAATTTATAACATACCATGCATGTTCTGAAATATGCTTTTTTCAAATATTTGTACATGGAGAATTCCGAATGTTTCTCCATATTAATTTAATGGTTGCAGAATGCTTTAATAACATAACATACATTATCTAAATTGTTCTGTCCTACTAAACATGTAATTCATTTTCGATTTTTGCTATTAAAATACCATTGTAGGCGGATTTTTATACATCCATGTTTCTGTTCTTAAAATAAATTTCTAGAAATTACTGCATCAAAGAGTTTTCACATTTTTAACACTGCCAAATTGCTTTTTCAGAAAGGTATGATAATTGCAGTACCCTCTAGCAGTACATGAGAGTGTCTGGATTTTTGCACTGATGCCCAGACTGGTCACAGGCATGCCTCTAAGATATTGTAGGTTTAGTTCTAGACCACCACAATAAAGTGAGTATCACAATAAAGCAAGTCACATGGTGTTTTTGGTTTTCTAGGGCATCTAAAAGTTATATTTACACTATACTGTAGCCTATTAAATGCACAATAGCATTATATGTTTTTAAAAAAGTATTTACCTTGGTTAAAAAATACTTTGTTGCTAAAAAATGCTAATGATTACCTGAGCCTTCAGCAAGGTGTAATCTTTTTGCTAGTGGAAAGTCTTGCCTCAGTGTTGTTGGCTATTGACTGATCAGAGTAGTGGTTGCTCAAAATTGGGTTAGCTTACCCATTTCTGAAAACAGGACAACAATGAAGTTTTCAACAGTGACTGACCCTTCCCTTCACAAAAGTTTTTTCTGTAGTGTGCAACGTTGTTTGATAGCATTTTACTCACAGTAGAACTCCTTTCCAAATTGGAGTCCATTCTCTCAAACTCTGCCTTTGGTTATCAACTAAATTTATGTAACATTCTAAATCTTTCATTGTCATGTCAACAATATTCACAGCGTCTTCACCAGGGGTACATTCTATCTCAAAGGACCACTTTCTTTGCTCATCTATAAGCACCAACTCCTCATCCATTCACCTTTGATCATAAGATTGCAGTAATTCAGTCACTTCTTCAGGCTGCATTTCTAATTCTGGTTCTCTTGCTGTTTCCACCACATCTGCAGTGATTTCTTCCACTGAAGTCTTGAATGAATCCCTCGAAGCCATTTATGAAGGTTGGAATCAAATTCCAGTTAATGTTGATATCTTGATCTCCTCCCATGAATCATGAATGTTCTTAATGGCATCTACAATGGCGAATTCTTTCCAGGTTAATTTACTTGGCCCGAATCCATCAGAGCAATAACTAAGTATGATAACTATAGCCTTATAAAATGTATTTCTAAAATCATAAGACTTGAAAGTCAAAATTTATACCTTAGTTCATGGACTGTAGAATGGATGTTGTGTTAACAAGCTTGAAAACATTAACCTCCTTGTACATCCTTATCAGAGCTCTTGGGTGACTAGATGCATTGTCAATGAGCAGTCACCTTTTAAAAGAATTTTTTTCTGAGCAGTAACTCTCAACAGTGGGCTTAAAATATTCAGTAACCATCCTGTGAACAGGTATGCTGTCATCCAGGCTTTGCCTTGCTTTTCCATCCATTTATATTGCACAGGTAGAGCAGATTTAGTATAATTCTCAAGGACCCTAGGATTTTTATAATGGTAAATTATCATTGGCTTTCATTTAAAGTCATCAGCTCCTTTAGCCCCTAACAAGAAAATTAGCTTGTCCTTTGAAGCTTTGAAACCAAGAATTGTCTTCTCTTCTCTGCATATAAAAGTCATAGATGGCATCTTCTTCCGACAGAAAGCTGTTGCATGTTCACTGGAAATCTGTTGTTTAGTGTAGCCACCTTAACCAATGATCTTAGCTGTTCTTCTGGATAACTTGCTGCTTCGCCTTGCACTTTTGTGTTATGGAGAGAGCTTCTTTCCCTGAAGGTCACAAACCAATAACCTCTGTTAGCATCCAACTTTTCTTCTCCAGCTTCCTCACTTCTCTTAGCCTTCACAGAATTGAAGAGAGCTAGAGCCTTGGGCTTTGGCTTAAGGGAATGTTGTGACTGGTTGAATCTTCTATTCAGATCACTCAAACTTTCTCCATATCAGCAACAAGGGTGTTGTACTTCCTTATCACTTGTGTGCTCACTAGAGTAGTATTTTAATTTTCTTCAAATAGTTTTCTTTTGTCTTCACAATTTTGGCTGTTTGGCCCAAGAGGCTTAGCTTCCGGCCTATTTCAGCTTTCCCGGTGCTTTCCTCATTACGGTGAGAGATGTGTACCTCTTTCTTTCACTTAAACACTTAGAGGCCATTGTAGGGTTATTAATTGGTTAACTTTAATATTGTTGTGTCTCAGGGACTTGGAAGGCATGGGGAGAGGGAGAGAGATGGGAAAGTGGCTGGTCAGTGGAACAGTCAGAACACATACATTTGTCAATTATGTTTTCTGTCTTACATGGGCACAACTCATAGTAACCCAAAACAATTACAATTGTAACGTTAAAGTTATTGATTGTAGATCACCATAATAGATATAATAATAATGACAAAGTCTCTAAAATGTGACATGGAAACATGAAGTGATCACATGATGTGGGAAAAAGTGACACCAATAGACTTGCACAATGCGAGGTTGCCACCAACCTTCAATTTACATTAAAAAAAAAAAAAACAAGAGAAGCACAATATAACAAGATATGCCTCTATCATTTTTTGCTTTTAATTTGAACTTCAGAGTATCACAGATATGTGAAAAGTTTCTATATAGGATGCCTTTTAAAAGTATTTTTTTGCTTATCAGGAAAAGATTGTGAAATATTATAAAATGTAATATGAATTTATCAAGATAAGCCACGTTTCATGCCTTCTGCCAATTTTACTTTTTACTATAGAATTTATTCAACAGTTTAAAACAGCAGGGTATTGGTTATCATTGCCCTTCCAAGGTAATTTTTCATATACTAATATTTAGGGTCTATGTCATATTATTAGGATTTATAAATTTTTGGCAAAAAATCCACCATGTTTGTGAAAGCTATTATTTACATTATTTGTAATGTATTATTTGTATTATTTACTTTAATTGAAATCTAATCTGACAACTATTGCTGGAAACAAAACAATATTCTTATTTTGTAATTTTTGACAAAAAATCACTATAGTTTGTGACATCTATAATATTTTGAAACAAAATGTGTCTCAAATATATCCTCTTCAATTTCATTGCCACCTAATACAATAGCTGTTGCTGAAAATAAAAAATTGTAGTAGTCTATTTTTTCTGGATAACAAATTATATAACTAAAAATCAGAAAAGTCCTCTTCCTAGCTACCCCCAAATGTAGCCACTGTGGAATATTACTTATTTTCTCAATATATTGTGTATCTTTATTTTTATGACTCCATAAGTTTGCTCACACTTCTTCCTCTGTCTCCAATAGGAAGGAAACTCTTTCTCGTCTTTTCTACCTTGTAAATGCCTTCTCATCCTTCAAAACTAATTTGTGATAGACATGAGATGTGGGATTTGTCCCTACACATTCCTCTTTTAGAACTACTATAGTTTCTATTACAGGCAGAATGGATATAGACAGCTGTGTTTATATTGGGAACTGGGTAGCCATGCTAGACAATTGAACCAGAGGTGAACCCCTGATTAAAGATAAACTAATCAGAACCCTCACTCAAGATTTTGGAGTAGGAGTCTCTGAAAGGCTAAGCAATTTACTGAGCAGAACTGCACTTCATGATCACATATATTGGGGATAGAATTTTGCTTGTCCCCGTGGCAAGTGGTAGACATTACAAGTTACAATGGAACATAAATCGTAAGTGAGTCCGCAGAATGCTTTCCATCCTGATTCTAATGAGTGGTATCAACTGATGTCTCCTTTTTCCTTTTTCTAGTTTAAGTGCTTTTTCTTCCTTGAAATAAAAGGGCGAGAGAAGGCAATGGTTCAAATACCACCTCTTCTCAGAAGCTTTTTCTGAGTAGTTACAGACTGATTTAATTAATTTTAATCTGTTTTCAGGTATTAATGTATGTAAGATAATACAACATAATATATACATTTCATTGTCCAATAGCAAAGACCTAAAATTGAGTGACTGCATTGAGCTAGACATAAAAGTATTCTGATGCATGCATTACTCTCATATCTACATTACTGAGGGAGCCATGACTCAATCCCAAATCTATCCAGTTCTAGAGACTGTTTCTAACCACTAAACTAAATCAACTTCCAGCACTAATGCTCGTCGTCTCCCTTGCTAAATAGTAAGTTCTCTGAAGTTAAAGACCAATATTATACGCATCTTTTCAAATGCTAGCATAGTGCCCACTGGACATGGCAGACTAAATACATGTATATTGAATTAAAATTTCTTAGCATTACCTAGATAGTAGTCCTAGATTTTTGATGCGATTGACCATTTCTAAGCTGTCGACCTTACACTCAATATATAAAGGACCACATACGTACCCACACTTTTGTACAAGTATCAAAAGCTTAAATTATGAGAGTATTTTCTTCTTTAATGTAAAGATAAGGTATTTCTTTTATAATTCGACATTGCCCTCAGAATAGTATCTTAGAAGGTATGAAAATTGCAATCACAGAAATCAATGGAAGACACTTTATAAGCCTAGTGGTAGTATTGTCTTTTTTTCTTTAAGACTATAAAAGAAAGTTGGTAACATGATAAAGTTTGATAATGTCACCAATTTAAAAATGAAGGGTCAGGCTCGTTCCTGTCAATAGATTAGACAAAGTTTGAAATATTCAACTCTTCTAGCAAAACAAGGAAAGGGAGTGGTGAGAAAAGGCTTGTGATTGTATTTAGTAATAATTTCAAAATCAAAGTAATTAGAACAAGTCTAGCTTTAACTGAATGCCAGAGATTACTGTTCACTGTGAAATTTTTAGGATAAGCCTGTGTATTTCCCTTTTTCTTCTTTGATACAGTTTAGCAACAGCTTAATCATCACTTGGTCAGTGATAAGCAGGCATCTGGACATTTTGCTCATACCAGACTTTATTAGTAGCTGCAGAAAGCATGCATTTTGGACTTTGCTTCAAATATTAGTCATCCTATAACTATACTAGCACATGAAGATGAAAATTCTATACTCATGACACATCACTTGTTAGATCAAAAACTCTCGAAACAACTTAAACGTCACTGGTTAAAATGATTATAGTATTGCCTTTCCAACATACTACAAACTTAATGTAACCTTTAAAAAGAATGAGTCACCTCTCTATGTATTATATTAAATGATCTACAAGACACATAGAGTAAAAAAGCAACGTGCAGGACAGTGTGTAGAGTATACTGACATTAGATAAAATACCTTGTGAAATTTTCCCAGGTGCATGTATTTTCCATTAAAATACATTGTTTAAAAGTCACACAGCAACAACAACAGACATTTTAAACAATCATTACCCAAATTGTTCTAGATTCCTTAAATAATCCTCTTTTGAATTTGTATTTTATCTGATTTCCATCTTCTAGCCTCTATTACTAGCTAATAAAAATCTACAATTTTCTTGGTATTTTTCACCTTTACAAATATGAAGAATTCTTTTTAATGGAAATCCCTTCCTAATTTCTCAGCTGGATAGGAAGAAGAGGCGTCCATCTTTGGTTTGTTTTGTATTCTTCCACACATCTCTCATCTGGAGATGAGAAGCAAGAAAGGCTATCACTAGGGTCAATGTACTGAGGTCCGTTCCTGTAGAAAGGAAAGGATCCAATAACCAGAACCCTTTAAAAGTTTGCTTCTTTCCCCATTTAAGCAGAATGCTCTCTTTCTTCTTTTTGAAGAAAAAGTTTCCTGTTTCCTTTCCTTTATTGTGCTTTATTGGACATGGCAGGCCTTAGAATTGGCCTTTCTGGCACTTCAGAAAACAAGCGAATGTAGAAAAAGAAAGTTTCTCCTGGGTGAGGAAGCTGAGAATTCCAGACAAAAGGAATGTAACAGCAGACATCCTGCCAGTTCCTCTTTCAGTGAAGAACCACCCAAAGCTTGTGTCCCATTGGTTGAGCCCCTTGAAACTGAACGACTTCCAGGAACACAAAAACAACAGTCTAGTACATCTGCATTATTTAAGGAAATATTTGCACGATTGATTGATCAGTCACTACTATCCTTTGCAGGCCCAAAACGCAGCATTTTGTGGTTTGGGTGCAGACTTTAGAATATTACAAAAAAAGCGTAAATTGGGAAGTTTGCTTTCCCTTTTCCTCAGTATAAATAATATGAAATCTGGCAAGTAAAAATGCAAAGAAAATTTAGATTTCATTCCTGTGGGTTTTCTTTAAAATATTGTATCCCTATCCTCATTCCAATCAATAGATTTCAGGTTAAACAAAATTTGAAATATTAAACTCACCGAGCAAGAGAAAAAAGAGTGGAATGAGGAAGGAGTTGTGATTTTCAATGAATAATTATTTTAAAACCAAAATAATTAGAAAAAGTCTGCTTTGCATGTAGTAGTAATTAAGATACTGCAAATTATTTTGTTGGGTACAAAATCTGCAGGTATTTGTTAACTGTATTTATGGGCACACTTCCTGTTCCCGCCAATCACCAAGTACTTTGGAGTGTTATTTTTGTGGATGATTTTCTTCCTTGTCCAAAAAATATTGACCATTTAGGTAGGTATTATTAATTTATTGGAAACTATTTTTGAAAGTAGTAATGTAAGATTCACTCTCATTCTGCCATGACCATTTGAGTTTATCAATGCAGAATACGTCTTTCTTTAAAGTTATTCTAGAACTGATCAATATTGTCTTATATTTAGACACTGTCTTTTCTCTGATCATCTTTAACCATGTCACACGTCTGTTCCTGTAGAACACACACATACGTACACACACACAAACGTCTAAGATCACAATCTCAAAATGCATGTCTACTTATAACATTTCATGATATTAAATGTTAAATTTTATTTCAAAAACTATCACAGCCTAAAGAGAAATATAATTTAAGCATTAAGATAGTACATTTCAGAAAATAAGCTAGTATTTTCATGTAAATTTTAGATACCTATCATTTGTCATTCCAAGAGATCCTTGCATTCTTGACTCCAGAATTAAAAGGGGTAAAGAGTTATGCTTTTAAGAACTATAAGCTGAAATGATTTACTTCAATTCAATGTAGAATATTTGTCAGTCAAGATAACAATCAATGTGTACAAAAATTTACATAACAAGAGGAATAATAGGCAGTGCAGCACCTTTAGAAAAATAATTAAAAGTTTTGTTGCATTTACAGGTAAGTGCCACACTGAGAATTTACAATACAGTAATTTACTGCAATCACAAGGGAGTTCCATAAAGAAACAAAGCTCTTACACTCCAGGTTTTTGGAAGGTGTTATTGGAATGCTTAACTGAAACCACAGAACTTGTATATCCTCAGGATTGAGTTGATGAAGGTCATAAAAGGTTTTCATATCATCTATTATATAAAAGGAGTCCACTGCATTTGGATAGCTGGTTTAGTGTCTCTGACAAGTGTGAAGCCTAGAAGAATTACTGGCTTGATGGTGATCTTTCTGTATCCGGCAAGACAGACCTTCTCCGCAGTAACAACGCTGGAATATTTCTAGCCCATGAGAGCCTTTTCTTCTATGCTTGGTACACACTTGACCTTCTTTGAGGACAGGTTTACAGATCTTGGACCAGAAGTGTCTAGCACAACACAATCCTGTGGCACAGTCTGATGACCGGAGACACACAGAACCTTCTTGTCCTATGAAGAAGACAGCAGGAAAAAAGTACATAGTTACTGTTAAACCTGCATCATTTCACTAAAATAATTCAAAAGACATTTTTGATGTGCTAAGAATGAGTCTTGACATCCTTACCTTTGCTGTGATACATTTTTGAAGACAATGTTGTTCTTCTGGAATACCCATCCAAAGTGCTATGATCATTACCAAAGCTTTCAGTAATGGTTTCCTCAATTTCCCCTCGGAAATTATTTTGATCAGAAGACACACATATTCCTAAAGAAGCAGGAAATAGTGATTAACTTCAGGGTTGTAATGCATTACTGCTGACAGCTATGACAGTGGCAGTCTGTCATGCCAGCACCAACTTGAGATACTTCATTGCAGTGACATCATTTTAAACCTCTTTACTGTTAATGCAAAACTCTCTAGATGGACAGAAGCACAAATGTGTATACTGTATACAGTCAGTCATATGTAATATCCCTAGTATAGCCATTTAAAATACTTTCCCACCAACTGTGGTAGGGGCAAGTGAGATTTCTGCCCATTTTAATATTACCCTTGGAGTAAGAAAAAGAAAATCAGTCGCTTTAAAAAATGTTCTTAAAAATAACTTCTCTGCCCCTGGTGCTATATGGGTCCTGCCAGACTAAGTTAAGCAAACGCAATTCCAGCTGCCTGGAACATTGCAATCTCACCCACCAGTTACTTTACTGTGTAATTTCCATATTACAGAGATTTACTTAGTTCATCCTGGAGTACTGCTGGGTCCTAAGGAGGGTCGTCACCCTGTTAGCTTATTTCTGGAGACCTCTTTAGCTGTCTAAATCCACCTTTTGAAAAATTAAAAGTTAGTGGATCTGTGGTTGGGGGGAGGAGTACTTATATTAAGGCAGCAGAGGGTAGAGGGAGGGGGAAGGATGGAGGGGTCAGGTTGTGAGGGTATCAAGATCTCTCTTAAAAATCGCCTATGCAGATAAATCACTGTCCTCTGGCTGACAACAGTTTCAGCAAAAATCAGGAGAGGCCAATCTGGCAAAGCTGTGAGAGTCACAGTAAGAAAAATGAGAAGGGTAGCAGAACGCCAAAGCTGGTTTCTTTGGTCTTTGTATGATCCCATCGTCCTCCCCATCATCTCCCTTCTCAATTGACCTCAAGGTTCTCCCAGACAAATTTTTATGGAAGGGTCCACTACGAGGTGAGCCGTTGCATTGAATCATTGAGGGCCACGGAGGAAGATAAGGACCTCAGAGACCTCCGAACTTCTCTCTTCTTCCCGATTAAACACTTGCAATGAAGATACTTCAGCGGAATCCTGCATGCTGAAGACCCATTTGCAGGTGGCGCCGCAGAGTTCTCAGGGCGGAGTTTTTTTCCCCCCTATTCGTAGACGCTCAAAGGCTGGACAGTTTTAGTGTGAAGGGAGCTTTCAGGACTCACCATTTTTGCAGTAATTCCCGGGGCAGCACATAGCGTGACGCATGCAGCGTTTTCGGCGCTTCCTGCAGGCGAGACAGATTTGCACGCCCGCGTCCCCTCCGCGGGTGGGACTAGCGCAGTACTCATCAGTGCCGCACTCCTCATCCTCTGCGCACGGGTACGGCTGTGGGAAAGGTTCGGGGAGAGGGTGAGGCATCCAGACGTCCAGGTACCCGCCCTCTTGGACCCGGGCGCTGATCACAGTCCCTATCTGTCTACCTCTCCAAAACCTGCTACCGCCCACTGCTCCCAATTGCAGGGTTGCCAAATGCTCCCTGAACCGCACACACTCAGCACGTTCTACTCCCTCCTCTCCAAATAGGACCCTTTCAAGGTCAGAGCATCCTCGGACTGCCCGACCCCTCTCACCTGGTAGTTGTCAATGGTCTGGTACTTATTCCCGCCCGGGTACAGAATTCCTGGCGCGGCGCTGACTGCAGAGCCTGGGTGCCCCGCAGCGCCGCCCAGCGGTGGGGGCAGGTTCTTGATCGCGTTGGAATTGAGAACCGAGTTCAAGGTGGCGCTCACTCCCAGCAGAGGGTGGCCACCAAGAGCCGCCGCTACCAGCGCGACCAAGACCCGGGCAGCTCCTGCTGCGCCCAGAGCCATCATCTCAGAAGGACTCAAGAGGGAGAAAGAAAGAGAAAATGACCGTCACTTTGCAAGCCTGGGTCCCCACGAAACCGTGCCGGTGCGGTTGCACAGTCAGGGTCTGGGAGCCCCCTGCGGTCCCAGAGTCCTGACTGCAGGGAGCACAGAGCTCTGTGCCGCCACCGCCACCGCGGCTGCCTTTATACCGCGGGCCCGGAGCATTCCGGCCCCTTGGGAGGGAGACAACAAAGCCGGGATGGGATTTCAAAGCGCTGGGAGGGGCTGGGAGGGGGTGTGTTTGTGTACATGAAGGGGGGCCTTTGACACTCTTCACCCCGCTCCTCCCTTGCTTGGTCGTTCGGCTGGCCCGGCTCACCTTCGGGGTGACGGCTAGAAGCGAGCATTATAGCAGACGACTTTAATAAATGCAGGCGGCAGGAGGAACTCTGGGAACTTGGGTGCCCTTGACTGGCAGTAAGGGTTGAATTATCCAGATCTGAAATACTTTTCAGAGCCGAGGGGTGATACGCTCTGCAAAAGCACTTTTTGCACCTCTCCCTTACGCCAATACTCGCTGACTGTGCGCACAAGTCATATTCAGTATTAAATACAAACCGATCTGTAATTCAATGGCTCTAGCAAGACGCCTCTGAGAGGGCCAGGTGGCGGGTGCAAGTTGCTCATTAACCCTTGAGAGTCGCGGTTTGCAGATCTGAGTTAAATCCCTGGTTTAAGGTCGTTCAGTTGCCCTCCTCCCCCTCTCCCTCCGCCACTGCGAGAAAAATGTGCAAAGAGAAGGAAATTTGCACATCAAACGAGGGTAAGAAGGAAGAAGAGCTAATTCTCTTTTGATGGGAAGTTTAGAGAGGGAGGCGAGAGACTGGCGTTTAGAAATTAGATCAGGGCTGGAGGGAAGAGGGAAATGACCGTCCGATAATCAAACCATTTAATGTTCTTTGAATCAGGGCAATCGCGGCAGTAGATGAACTTGATTAGGCAGACGCTTGAGATCAAAGTGGCCGGGGCCAAAGCGGACAGGGTCCAACGTACCGGGTCAGTCGCCTTTCCCCGTTCTCCCTTCTCAGTGGTGGGCTAATGCGGGGCAATAGAAACCCTTAGGGCTTAGCGCCAGACTTCCTCATTAGTATATCATATCGCAATGTTTCCGAACGCAGGGTTTGCTCCCAAGTCATACCTTGCACGGGACCACGCAATACCCCTTCTAGGGAGATAAGAAACTACCTTGAGGAGAAGAAGCGCTGAAAGTGAATTAGAAAGAGAATTTGACGTCATTAAAATTGGTGTATAGATATAATAAAGTAAAGCTTGTGTATAAGAATGGTGTCATGCTTATACATGGGAAATGATCTATTTAATTCAACAAAAACTTATTGGAAGCCTAGAGCCCTGGCATTGGGCTGCCCTCTGGGTTGTTGCCTTATTTTTATTTTTTAATTTTTTTGGTGAGATGGGTGGTGGGGGAGGGGCACAATGAATACAAATATTTATGAGACACAGTTCTCATTTTAAAGAATAAAGTTCTCTTTATTCTAATTACAGTAATAATAAAAGATGTAGTAACAATAAAATTATAGTAATAAATATAAAAATGTACACAATTCTTTTAGAAACAGATTGATATTATAAGTGTCAGAAAATAGGCAACTGTTTTGTGAGTCTCGAAAAAGGAGAGATGATTGGATAATCACTATTGAATTAATAAAGAGTAAGATATATTTATTTTGTGCTTCTCTAAGCTGTATAGATTTAGGCTGTCTATAATGACTCCACATGCTGACTGACCTACTGTAGTCAGAACTGGGGCCACCACCAAGTAAAGCCAGTGACAATCTTAAAGTAATAAAATCCTGAAGTTTAGTGGGGTAAGGAGTAATTAAAACACAATTTACCATGGTCTGTGTTCTAGTTCCTTCAGTTTCAAAGGTAATATTAAGAACATCATCTAAATCATTCTTGAATGGTACCCTAGTTAGAATAGTGTTCCTCCCATGCCAAATTCCATCTGCCCAGGAAATTATTCTGTCAGGAATCGATGCGTTAAGCACCTTCACTGTACTAGGAAATCTGCAAGCTGTATTAAGTTTGAATGCCGTTGAAATGTGGAGAAAAATCCGCCTGCCAATCAGAAGGTGGAAAATGTTTCTTTTTAGTGCTATTACCCTGTTTAAATATTTAGAATCTAGAAATACATTTATGCCACATTAAAGATCAATCTCTTGCCTTTTTTTCTGAAGAGATAGTATATGATTAATACATTTAATGAACTTGGTTCATTAAAAGCTTGGTTTCACACACAAAAAATCCATTGCCTGGGGCAAAAGAGAAGAAAGTGGAACAATTTAATCAACAAAGGGAAAATTCTGTTATAACAAAGAGGCTTGTTGCATAAATTCACCCTTGATCTCTGAAAACAAATCATATGTCTATTATGTTTCAATATTCACTGAGTCTGGACAGAATCTGTGATATTGAGTCAGGAGAGCTAAACCAAGCATAGAAGTTCAAGAGTGGGCTAGCTTCTACCTTCTTCCTCATCTTTCACGTTGCTCCTGAAGTTGTCATGAGTTTAAAATGATTAATGATTTGGTCAATACCTGAGTTCCTACTTTGTGCTAAGCATTATACATGATATTGTGTGATAAAAGATGAGTTCTCATATAATCTACCTTCAAATCATTTAGTGGGCAGAGGAGAGGTAACCTCACAAATTATTCAGTGGAGAAATTACATGGGTGGTCCTCAGAGAGGGCTAAGTACATAGTAAATCATACCTTTGTTCCAAATGAGGAAATTTACTTTTTCAGTGCTTTTTCTCCATTTGAAAATCCTTTCCAGGATGTGGTTTGTTCACTGGCAACAAGAGTGCAAGGTAGATAAAGAGGTACAGTAAAACTCATTGTTCCATCAGCAGCCAGTTAATATTCGGCATGTACCCATTATTGGCAGCATATCTCACAATATGAAAGGCAGGCTTCTTGTCCTCAGAAAGCTTTCAGTCTGTGAGTAGTTGGGGAAATACAATATATTTATATGGGGCTGGGGGTAAAAATTTTTCCACCATCGATTATATTTTGGCAGATACTAGGTCATGGAGAAGCAATAAAAAGGTGCAGGAACTGTGACCCAACATGTCTCAGGAAGGAGAGAAGGTTCTGGTGATTGTGTGAGTCTCTCTTACAGCTGGGTGACAGAGGAGGTGTGAGCCAGGGTAGGTGAATTTAGTTTATTAAACTGAGTTTATTTAGTCCTGTAGGGAACCATGCCTCCTATTCAATCTGGTATAAATATGATCATAATTAATGTAACAAGTTTAATATTTTGTATTATATTTTTAAATAGGTGAAATACGCTTATCAGTGTGGAATTGAATCTCATAACTCAGGAACAGCATAATAATACATGTCTTCTTTATATTTTAAGTGCTGGATGCCACACATAGAATATTTCTCAACCTTTTCATCCATGAAGGAGACAGACAAATATACTCCAAAACACACCATGCTATTCACCGACTATTTTTCCATCTCTGTTATTTGTGACTGTTGATTTTAAAAAAAAATTTAATACATTTTTATATATTTTTTGAGACAGGGTCTCATTCTGTCGCTCAGGCTGGAGTGTAGTGGTGCAATCATGGCTAACTGCAGCCTTGACCTCCCAGGCTCAAGCGGTTCTCCCACCTCACCCCCCAGTAGCTGGGACTACAGCTTCATGCCACCATACCTGGCTAATTTTTAAATTTTTTGTAGAAACAGGGTTTCACTATGTTGCCAGGCAGAGCCGGTCTCAAACTCTTGGGCTCAAGTGATCCTCCCACCTTGGCTTCCCAAACTGCTGGGATTACAGGCATAAGCCACCGCGCCCAGTCTACTGCTGTATTTTTAATTACCTCCTTTCCTCTTTTCTATTCTCTCTCCCTCCTTTCCTACCTTACTTCTTTCCTTCTTTCTCTTGATTAAATCAAAAGAAGCAGATTTGTTGCCATACACTTTTACTTTGCTAGGAAAATGCTGCATAAATATCATTCCTTACGGTGTGTGTTGCCAACATTTTTGTTAGTGTCAATCTTGAATATAGTAGGGATTCCTCATCCCTGATGTTTTGTAAAAAAAGTGATACGACTTTCTCATTGGCTTTTAAAACAGTTTAGTCTTAATGTTCTTCGTGATGTTAAAAGAACTTTTAGACCTGGTCCATGTTACGACTCCCCTGAGAGCTGGATTTTCTGCACTCCTCAGTACAAACAGAAGGCAAGATTTGACCGTGATTATGTTTATTTGAGCAGTGGAGATGGTCAGCCCAGATAAATCAGCCTCCGTTGTAGCTTTCTAACCAAGCTCAAAAGATGTGTTTTACTAGAGCAGGACATTGAAAGTTAATCTGAGAGTAGAGCCCGGAACCCAGAAACATTTGACTAAAACACAGTGAAGATAGTGCCTAAACCACATAGATATCTGCCTGCATCTTTTCTGAGGTCCTGATACTCAGAAAGGTCTGTGGTGGTGGGTATAGGGAGTGCAATGTCCTCTTTGAGTCCCCTAAAGGATTTAACATCTCCAACCCTAAGGATAGGCCAGTGTCTGCAGAAAGCAGGATGTAGGATCCCATGAAACAGTCTCCGCATCTAGAGAAAAACAGTTTTCTTCCACGTCATTGAGTTCCTATTATTACCTCCTTTATAAGACAGCTCTTCTCCCAGGGTATGGCCAAGAAAGGCATCCTGCCAAGGAGTCAGAAGGCTGGGGATGGTACTCTGTATAGGGTGCCAGCCATAATCTGGCTCCTAAATATGGGAAAGCCACTTAACTCTTGGTGTGGTGCTGGCTTTTCTTTATAAAATGGGATGAAGGGGAGATGGAGAGGTTCCTTTTCACTACAAAAGTCTCTTTCTCTTCCTCTCTCTCTTTCTTTTCTTTTTCTTTCAGCATTGCCAAGAGAAGGCTTTTTCTTTTGCTCAGGTTAAATAAGAACATCCTGCAAGGAGTCTGTTCTTTTATGCAGCCTGAAGCACTGGCACAATCACGACACCGGCACCAAGGCTGTGGATTTTTTTTTTTTTTTTTTGAGATCTGAGTCTCAGCTTTCTCTCTGTCGCCTAGGCTGGGAAGTGGCGTGGCCGACTTCAGTCACTGCCTCCCATCACGCCATTCTCCTGCCTCAGCCTCCCGAGAGCTGGGACTACAGGCTCCACCTCGGCCTCAAGCAGTTTTTATTTCAACAGGAGATGGGGTTTCACCGTGTTAGCCAGGAAGGCATGTCGATTTTGAAGAGACTGGCATGTAAGTATTAAGTGCCTGGAAATAACATGAATTACTTGAACCAAGCGACTTTCTAAAAAATGTGTGTGTGTGTGTGTGTGTGTGTGTGTGTAGATAGAGGTTGTTTTCCCATCACAAAATTGGTTGTATTATTTAAAGCTGATGTTTTCGGCTATCACTAATTCTGCAACTAGTGAATTGTAAAGCCCCTTAAGGTGAAAAGTAGAAAGTAGGACCTTAAAAACACTTGTCTTGACACCCAGTCTTAGAAATACTAAAGAGTGGAAGATGTAGGCTATTAAATGTAACTATTAACTTTTGGCGCGGAAGAGGAGGAGGGATGTATAATTAACTCGTGTAAGGATTCTTCATCACCCTTAAGTTAAAAAAATTAAATCATTTTCAGAGAAGTCTAGGAGTCCTTGGCAGGAGGCACGTCGGGATACCTCTCGGGCAGACCTATGGGCTCCCAAACCTGAGTCTTTCCGCAAAGGCCCTGCCTCCAGCGCGGGCGCGTTTCCCAGCGCTCAGGGCCCGCGCCCTGCACCAGGCGGCGCGGCGAATCTCTATTGTTCACGCGCTCCTAGTGCTGGCTGCTCACGGTGGCTGCACTTGGGTGTCACAACCCGTCGCTAGCATACAGTAGTGTAAAATGAAGCTTGTTTAAAGACTCTCTTTGATGAGCGAAGATCAAACGGCCTGGGGACCCCCGGTCTTAATCAGACTTGAGCCAGGATGGCATTTTCACAAATAGTCCGTTTGCTCGGCTTTGAGCAGACTTTGTGCTCAGCACATTCATCCGGCTGCGGGGCGGGTAATCCCGGCTGAAGCCCCTTGCCTGGTCGCAAATCCATTCACACTACAATGGCTGCTGTTGGTTTGCTGTGTCAGTTCATGGGCAAATAAATACAGGGCCTTTCTGACTTAATTAGAGGCGGGTGAGGGGAAAGGCGACTGAGGGGAAGATTAAAGCTCTGAGGGACATCAGGCTCCGCCGTGTCTCCGGCGTCCGGGGGGAGGTGGGAGAAACCCGCTCTTTTGCTGCCTCCTGGTGGAATTTCCGTAGAAGTTCTTAGTAGGGAAGAGAAAAGAATGTATTAATCCTGTAGCTATATTTATTTTCTATGTCCAATTACTTGTATATTTTCACAGCTGCCTATGCTGCAAACTCTTTAAAGCCAAATATGTTTTTGTTTTGTCCTTCTTAATATTCTACATAATGTTTTGTTAAAAATTAAATCTACACGTGGTAGAATTAAAATGGTAAGGTCTGGTATTGTCACCACCATATTCTTAAAAAAAAAAAAAAAGAAAAAAAGAAAAAAAAAAGGAGCTGGGGTGCGAGACTTAGGTTCTCGTTAAATGTTTTAGTTTGGTTGAAGTTGAAAGGCCCTATATTGCATTGCTGGATAAAAACGTCTGGGTCTCCAGATTACTATGTTAATATATAATGTTATAGGGAAATGCCAGGCCAAACAAATGTTAAGGAAGTTCAGACAATAGAACTATTCAAGGAGAATGGAAATATAACAGAATATTCTTTTAAAATTTATTTGGATAATAAAAATATTAATAAGCTCAGGTTTACATTTTCAAAAGGAAGATAAAAACATTCAATAGGTTTATGCAAAGCAATAGTTATAATGTACTATTTAATAGCTTCATTTCGTTTGAGTCAACATGATGTACACGGAAAAAAGGAGCAGCAGGAAAATTAATAGAACAGCATATTGGAAGTGCAAGTCCTAACATAGTATATGTAGCTGTTAATATATATGTTAATGGCAGTCATGCATTTTATTGATAGTCAATATTTTAAACTAGACCCAATTTGGTTCTTCTATCTGTTTTTTGAAGAGTTCTGGTGGAAAAAAAAAGTTCAATTTTTTAAAAATATTTCTTTTAAAGAAGAAAAGATCATGGAAGATGTGTAAGAAATGCCATCTCTAAACGTTCAGTTCAATATGAATTGTGTACTCAATTTGTAGCTATCAGTTAGATGCTAAGTAAAAAATTGTGTACTATTATTTTAGGATTATATTCTAAAATATATTTATAATAATGACTTTAAGAAGCAAATCGACCTCAACCAAAACCTCTCAAAATGTCATTAGTATATTCATTATACTTGTCTACATTTCCTGATTGTGCTATTTTCTCCATCAGTATCTCCATCTTCTCATAATATTACTGCAATCCAGCTGATTCTGTTTACCACAAGAATCATATTCTTTAAAGTAAGCTCTAAGTTTAAAAAAGAAATTAAAAACATTTTGCAAATACCAACAGCTTTGTGAATTCAGCAGAGCCACAAGCTTACTTAGAAGCTGAGGAAGCATTGAGGCAGAGAGTAGTGAATTAGCTTTCTACTAGAGCCATATTCTCCTACACCTTCTTGCTAATACCATTTACTAGTATCATTTACACTAAGAATTTTAGAAGGGAACTCTGGCTAGACCTGTGAAGTCTAAAGGTTTAAAATGCATGTTTTCTTTGTATTTAGAGTTCCTGATTTGCAGGCAAAGTCCTAAACTTGTCTGAAAAATTACTTTGCTAGGGTTTAATTCACAGCTGAGATTAGAAAAATAAGTAAGTAAATAAATAAGTGGAACTTTCTTACAAGTATGTAAGGAGTAGGGGAGAAACAGATTTTTTTTCTGTTTTCCTAGGCATTGAAAGGCAAATATTAGTCAATTAAAGGTGCTTTTCTTTTCCTTAAAAAAAAATCTACTGAGGCCAGGCATGGTGGCTTATGCCGATAATCACACTTTGGGAGGTTGAATCAGGAGGATCGCATAGGCCCAGGAGTTCAAAACCAGTATAGGCAACATAGTGAAACCTCATCTCTACTAAAAATAAAAAATTAGCCAGATGTGATGGCACACACCTGTAGTCTCAGCACCTTGGGAGGCTGAGGGGAGAGGATTACTTGAGCCCAGGAGGTGAAGGCTGCAGTGAGCCATATTTGCACCATTGCACTCCAGACTGGGTGAGACAGTGAGATCCAATCTCTTAAAAAAAAAAAAAAAAAAATTCCAGGCCAGGTGTGGTGGCTAACGCCTATAAGCCCAGCAGTTTGGGAGGCTGAGGTGGGTGGATCACCTGAGGTCAGGAGTTCAAGATCAGCCTGGCCAACACGGTGAAACCCCATCTCTACTAAAAATACAAAAAAATTAGCTGGGTGTGGTGGCTCATGCCTGTAATCCTAGCTACTCAGGAGGCTGGGGCAGGAGAATTGTTTGAACCTGGGAGGTGGAGGTTGCAGTGAGCCGAGACCACACGATTGCACTCCAGCCTGGGCAACAAGAATCAAACTCCATCTCAATTAAAAACAAAACAAAACAAAACACGATTGCACTCCAGCCTGGGCAACAAGAATCAAACTCCATCTCAATTAAAAACAAAACAAAACAAAACAAAAACAAAAAACAAAAAACAAACAAAAAAAACCATCTATTAAGAACTCTTCAGGTCCGAGAGCTCTGATGTACAAGGGTGGGAGAAGATGGAGTCCCTGATCAGGAAGAGAGAGATTTTTCCCTTCTTTCTCCTTTTTGTTCAGGCCCCCAGTGGACTGGATGATGCCTGCTCACATTGGAGAGGACAGACCTTCTTTACTCAATCTAATAATTAAAGTGCAAATCTTTTCTGGAAACACACTTTGAGACACACCCAGGAATACTGTTTTACCAGCAATGTGGGTATCACTGATACCCAAGTTAACATATAAAGTTAATCATCGAAGACAATTTCAAGTGAAAACTGTGACTCCACTGACAATGGAGATGGGAAGATGTGCTCACAATTATACAGTACATTCACCATATAGATATGTTTTTTTTTTTTTTTTTTTTTTTTGAGATAGTCTTGCTCTGTCACCCAAGCTGCAGTGTAGTGGTGCAGTCATAGCTTACTTCAACCTCAAATCCCTGAACTCAGGTGATCCAACTGCCCCAGCTTCACAAAGCACTGGGATTACAAGCATAGCTAGAACTACAGATGCATGCCACCAGGCCCAGATAATTAAAAATGATTTTCTAAATAGAGATAGAATCTCACTATATTGCCTAGGCTGGCCTTGAACTCCTGACCTCAAGAGATCCTCCAGCCTCAGCCTCCCAAAACACTGGGATTACAGGTATGAGACACTGCACTAAGCCCCACACAGATACAACTGACATAAATAATTTCAAAAGCATATGCAATAGTACAATGAAGTATGATATTTGGGTAGTAATAAGTTTTGAGTATATAGTTTGAGTATTTATATATTTTGTATAATTTTTGTAACATATACTGTTATTTTAATATACTTTAATTGTAAGTTTATGTCATTTAATTTTTAAAAATTGTAGTCCTTGAATATTGACTTTTATATCTATCCCTTGTCCCAGATGGCTATTAAACCAAAGCTCAACTTCAACAGACTCGAGAAATGTTCTCAGAGTAAATAAAGTTTTAGTGGCCACTTTCATGGTTCCCACCTTCCCTTAGATTTTGAATTGGCTTTTTCTTAGTATGTTGCCAACTTTTTGAGATTTTTAAGGGAGAGAGAGGGATGTAACATATACACACACACACAAACACACACACCCACATAGATACATATGTAGTAGAATTTTATTTTTATTTTTTATTTTTTTTACTAAGTACTTTTTAAATTATACTTTAAGTTCTGGGGCACATGTGCACAACATGCAGGTTTGTTACATATGTATATATGTGCCATGTTGGTGTGCTGCACCCATTAACTTGTCATTTACATTAGGTATAATCTTCTAATGCTATCCCTCCCCCCTCCTCCCACTCTACAACAGGCCCCAGTATGTTCCCCTTCCTGTGTCCAAGTGTTCTCATTGTTCAATTCCCACATATG
The DNA here is from genome assembly GCF_008728515.1 of Papio anubis. Classification (NCBI taxonomy): domain Eukaryota; kingdom Metazoa; phylum Chordata; class Mammalia; order Primates; family Cercopithecidae; genus Papio; species Papio anubis. Next base: position 48,436,493 of record NC_044986.1, on the reverse strand, counting down.
AGTAAGAACATGTGGTGTTTGGTTTTCTGTTCTTGCGATAGTTTGCTGAGAATGATGGTTTCCAGCTGCATCCATGTCCCTACAAAGGACATGAACTCATCCTTTTTTGTGGCTGCATAGTATTCCATGGTGTATATGTGCCACCTTTTCTTAATTCAGTCTGTCATTGATGGACATTTGGGTTGGTTCCAAGTCTTTGCTATTGTCAATAGTGCAGCAATAAACGTATGTGTGCATGTGTCTTTATAGCAGCATGATTTATAATCCTTTGGGTATATACCCAGTAATGGATTGGCTGGCTCAAATGGTGTTTCTAGTTCTAGATCCTTGAGGAATTGCCACACAATCTTCCACAATGGTTGAACCAGTTTACAGTCCCACCAACAGTGTAAAAGTGTTCCTATTTCTCCACATCCTCTCCAGCACTTGTTGTTTCCTGACTTGTTAATGATTGCCATTCTAACTGGTGTGAGATGGTATCTCATTGTGGTTTTGATTTGCATTTCTCAGATGGCTAGTGATGATGAGCATTTTTTCATGTGTCTGTTGGCTGCATAAATGTCTTCTTTTGAGAAGTGTCTGTTCATATCCTTCACCCACTTTTTGATGGGGTTGTTTTTTCTTGTAAATTTGAGTTCTGTGTAGGTTCTGGATATTAGCCCTTTGTCAGATGAGTAGATTGCAAAAATTTTCTCCCATTCTATAGGTTGCCTGTTCACTCTGATGGTAGTTTCTTTTGCTGTGCAGAAGCTCTTTAGTTTAATTAGATCCCATGTGTCAATTTTTGCTTTTGTTGCCATTGCTTTTGGTGTTTTAGACATGAAGTCCTTGCCCATGCCTATGTCCTGAATGGTATTGCCTAGGGTTTCTTCTAGGGTTTTTGTAGTAACATTTTAAATTTTTGGTAAGAGAGTTGATTCAAATAACTGAATCTGCCATTTCCCACCAAAATAAAAGTTTCTCACTTAAAAAATTATATAAATGTTGTCACACTGTATTATGCAATTTTTTCATTTAGCATTGTTTCTGAAATTTATCTGTGTTAAATTTAACTAACACATCTATATTCGCTTTCATATAATATTCTATTGTTTGAATACACCAGATTTAATGGTCTGTTATCCACGTGATGAATAGTTTGACTTCTAAATTTTTTACTATTTCAAAATTATTCTGAAGATATGCTGATATATGTATATATCTCTCCTAGTGAATGTGTATGAATTTTTTTCTAGGAAATACACCAATGAATAGAAGCGTTCAGTTATAGGATACAGACATTTTCAAGTTTGTTAAATATTGGAAAATGATTCTTCCAATTTGTAAAAATTCCCATTTGTACCAGCAGTATATGAAAATTTTACATTACTCTACATTCTAACCAACATTTTGCTACTTTTAAACTTTAATTTACAAATCTGATGAATAAAAATTTACTTTAATTTTTAAATTTACAGTTCCTAGTAATGAAGTGGAGTATAGATCCATATATTTCTGTTTTCTGGATGAGAAGACTAACCTAACTAAATAGGTTAGTATAACCTTTATACACAAACAGATGAGGATAATTCAGGAAAGGGGAATTTTAGGCTACTGTCTTGAGATCATACATAGAAAAGTCTAAAATATCATATTGGTGGCCAAGGTAGGAGGATCACTTGAACCCAGGAGTTTGAGACCAGACTTTAAAATATAGCAAGACCCAATCGCTATAAAAAATAAACAAACTAGCTGTGTGTGATGTGTGTCTATAGTCCCAGCTACTCAAAAGGCTGAGACGGCCTTGAGGATCACTTGAGCCCAGGAGTTTGAGGCTGCAGTAAGCTAGGATTGTGCCAGTGCACTCCAGCCTGCGTGACAGAGAGACCCTGTTTCTAAAATACATAAATAAATAAAATATAACATTGGCAAATCAAAAACACCAATATATTTGAAATGCATGTAATGACAAAGTTGAATTCATGCCAGGGAATCATGGGTGGTTTAACATTAGATGTGTTATACATCTTCTGCCAAGTCGACCACAATAAAAGGATGAAGAAAGTAACGTGCCCTTCTTAATGTATGTTGAAACAGAATTTTGATTTTTTAAAAAGATTGACCAAGTAAGAACTCTCTTAATATGATCATGTGTATGCATATAAAACCTGTATCAAACATCTAATGAGGAAATTTAAAATCAGAAAAGAAGCAAGGGGGCCGACTGTAATTTTATTATTATACATTTACTTGGAGTCCTAGCCAGTCCATTACTTCGATAAAAAAATTACTGATTGGAACTATAAGGAGTTAAATATAACATTTTATTATTCAGAGATGACAATATTATCTTTAGAAATAACCTAAGAAATAGATATAGATATTAATCAGTAAAATTTCAGCAAGGATGGTGGACATAAGAGCACTATACAAGAAATTGGCTGGGCACAGTAGCTCACGCCTGCAATTCCAGCACTTCGGGAGGCTGAGGTGAATGGATCACTTGAGCTCAGGAGTTCAAGACTAGCCTGGCCAACATGGTGAAACCCTGTCTCTACTAAAAATACAAAAATTTGCAGGGCATGGTTGTGTGCACCTGTAAGTCTCAGCTACTCGGGAGGCTGAGGCAGGAGAGGCTTGAACCCAGGAGACGGAGGTTGCAGTGAGGCGAGATAGCACTACTGCACTCCAGTCTGGGCAATAGAGTGAGACTCCATTGAAAAAAAAAAAAAAAAAAAAAAAAATCAGTTAAATTTCTCTGTGCCAACAAAGAATTAAAATATTCAAGAGTATAATATTTTAAAAGATGTTATTTTAACAGCAACCAAATATGTAAATGAATTGTATTGAAAATGCTTTTGAAGACATTCTATAAACTGTAAATAATGCTCATGAGTGGAAAAAGTTATAAGATTGTCATTTCTCCCATTAATCTATGAACTAAGAATAATTCTAATCAAAATCCTAAAAGGTATTTTCATGAAATGTGACCGTATAGTTTTAATATTTATATAGAATAAAAGGACTCTAATGTGCCAAAACAATTTTAAAAACAAAAAGCTAAGAGGATGGAGGGAGGGTGGGGGGGGGGGTATCCCATAAGATATAAATAATATTTATAAACCATGTTAATTGAGCCAGTTTGATAGTACTGCATAGAGTGGCAAATATGCCAATGAAATATTAAATACATATTAAATTATATTTCTATATATGCATGTGTATATGTGTATATACATGTGCACACATATATGTGCATATACATGTGCATACATACATGTGTATATACATGTGTATACATATATACATGTGTATATATGTGTATACATGCATGTGTATATACAGGTGCATACATGTATGTGTATATACACGTGCACACATATATGTGCATATACATGCATGTACATATATGTGTATATATGAACATATACATATGTATATGTATGCATGTGTACATATGTGTATACATGTACATGTGTATACATGTGTGTATACATATATGTACATGTATACATATATGTACATTTATACATATATACAATATGTACACATATATACACATAAATACATATGGGTGGTTTAACATTAGAATATTTTTTTTTTTTTTTTTTCCACTCTTGAAAGTTTTATTTCACTAACTTCAGGCCAAATTTCCACAACTGTGTTCTGGTCAATTTCCTATCCTTGCTTGGCTTCCCCAAATGCTAGTACCAAAAGATTTGCGGGGTAGGGAGAAGAGACCACTTTAAGAAGCACTGCATTTACTCATCTTCCACAAGGCAACAGAGTTGGGCATCTGATTGTTCAACAAAACAAAGCTTTAATAGCATCCAGGAGGGCAGACAGGCAAACCAGGTTGTAGACACTCTTCTATTTGTCAAAATCAGACCAGAGAAAACCTACTCCACACAGATATAATAGGTATTGATATTCATCTTTTCTTTTTCTGTTGCCGCAACATTTTTTTTCTTTTAATGATCATATCATGTAGTTTCTCAAGTCCTTCCTTTAGGCCATCTCCTATGATTGCACAGGTAGGCTGCAAATGCCAAGGAGTTGATGAGCTCAGTTCACCCATTGCTAACAATTTCTCAATTTCTGAAAGAGACAATGAGTTCCTCAAGTCTTGTTTGTTAGCAACTATAAGTACAGGGACTCCTTGATTTTCTGATATCCTAGTTATTTTGTGAAGTTCAGTTTTGGCTTCCTCCATCCTTTCGACATCAACAGAGTCCACAACAAATACAATGCCATCTGTGCATCTGGTATATGACTTCCACAGTGGCCTTAACTTCTCCTGACCACCTACATCCCAGAAGTGAAACGTGACTGTTTTAGAATTTCCCAAGGTTACCTTAATTTTCTCAGTGTTAAATCCTTTGGTAGGTATGGTATTTACAAATTCATTGAACTGCAGCCTGTATAAGACAGTTGTCTTTCCAGCACAGCCCAAACCCAGAATAACAATGTGGAAGGACTGAAATGAAGGCAGGTTGGACAGGATAGAAGTCTGGTCTGATAGCCCATTCCCCATTTCCAGGTGCAAATAAATGTCCCAAATTGAAGTGCTTTTCTCTTCTTGCTTTAGAACTTCTCTTGGTAGCTGATTCAGCTATAAGACTACTCCCGATCCGGAGTCTGGGTCCAAATGAGAAAGCATTGGCAAGCGTTTCCACGCAGGGATAAGCACCCCCACGTCTTTCCAGCTTAGCTATCCAAGCAGCTCTCAGAATATGTTAAACTGATATGTAAAACAAATAATATTGTAACCTTTCTGACTGAATCAGAATTAGAAATCTGGAGCCTATGGAACCTACTCCCTGCATGTCCCCTTTTCTTAATCCAGGTACTCCTCTCCCTATTCCATCTTGGTAGACTTTGAGACATTACTTCAATGTCCTGAAGCTCTATGGAGAAGTGAACTTGAAAATCGTCAGCTCATTGCAAGCCAACCTTTTTCTGGAAAGGGCCAGATAGTAAATATTTTAGGCTTTACCTGCCATGCAGCCTCTAGCTTACTACTCAAGTGCTGTTGTAACATGAAAGCTACTTTAGACAATATGTTTGTTCCAATAAAACTTTATTTACAAAAACAGACTGTAAGGCAAATTTGGCTGGTGTATCATAGTTTGCCAAACTCTGGAGGGAGGTTGTAAGTGAAGGAACTTAAAAGCATAGAGTTTTATTATCAAAAATAAGTCTAATAATCTTCCTATGGGTCAGGAAACCAAGGCCCTAAGTAATTCACTTCAATATACGTAGTAATTTGTGGCCCACGTAGTTAGCAAAGGGTTACACAGAAGACATTTAGAATTATAGTTAAGATGGTATCTTGCTCCTATTCCAACTTTCTTTTATAGTAAAATCTTTCCACTCTCACCTCTCTCCAGGAACCTTGAAGAATCATGTTCTTCCTAGGAATTACAAATCCCCCGATTCCATGTCTAACATAATTTCTAGTGGCCTCTTTGCTTCTCTTGCTTTAGTACCAGTTCTTCTGAATTTGAAAGTCTTCATGCAATTTGCCCAGGTAAATCATTGCCCCAATCTTAGATGGTCTGGGCTCTTAAAATGTTTCCTTCCATTACTCCTTAAAATGTATCTTTGCTATGTCAGGTTTGAGGTAGTTTCTGTCAGAAGATTGGGCATTTGGGTGAATTCAAGCCTTCACTGCAGTTTTTACTGCCTGTGACTCAGGGTCTAAAGATTTATTCTGTAATTTTCTGCCTGTTATTTTCTACAGTGGTAAATCACCTTGCAGATGCCAGGGCAGGCCTCATCTTTCTTTTGTATGTGACAGTTGTATCAGTCAGAATGGGCAAAATCCTATTGAATAGACAAAGCCGAAATCTTAGTGGTTCAAAACAACAATATATTCCACTGTAAAGCCTTTGGGAGTTGGTGAGGGGCTCCACTCCTCCTCATCACTGTCCTTACTCTGCTTCTGAAGCTGACAGGGCAGCCACTGTTGAGGAAATGCTGATCACAACATCACAGGGAAAGGAGAATGTAACGAAGCAAGAACTGGCTCTTAAAGCTTCTGCTTGCAGTGACAAGGCTCACTTTTCAATGGCCAAAGCAAGTGAAAAACCCCAACCTGACTTACATGGCACAGAAAAGTCCCCTAGGGAGGGAAATCAGACATTGATGAACTGTGGCCAAAATCCAGCTGAGTCAGAACCTCAGGTCACCAGTATCATTTCTCCTCAGAGGACTAAGAGTTCTCCTGCAAATTAACTCCTAGTATCCTGTCCTGATGTACCGGGTACTAAGGGTGGGTACACCTATTTATTTTTGGCTTTGCAAATCAAGACATAGGTCTATTCCTTAACAGAAAAGTAGCTTATTATTAATAGGGCATTTTAATATGTTAATTGAAAGGACACTTCTATGGGTGGAATATAAATACCATTTAACATTTCTGAGAACATTTATAGGCTTTGGATGTCCATGATTCTTTACAGACTTTTTTTTCTGTTTACCTCATTTACTCTATCATTCCTGAAATGTTTCTCCATGGATCCTTTTCTCCTGCTTCTATCTCAGAGATGTATATTCTCATCAAAATACACTAAGGGGTTGGTTAAAAATTCAGAATCCTGGGTTATACCTCAAAATAATTTTGGATTATCCTAGAGACCTATGTTTTTATATTATTTACCAGATACATCTTATGACATCAATGTTTGAAAAACACTGGCTTAGATCTTATGCCTAGAGCTTGTCCATGAATTTTTGTAAAATCTGTGGCCAGACTTTTGGGTTGTTAGGGATGCCTTGTTTTCCTTTTCCTTTTTCTTTGTATAATTATTATTATTATTATTATTATTATTTGCACAAATTTGAGGCTTAACCTGTTTGGCTTTGCTAGTGGACATGTAGATAGATAGATTTGTCTTTTGCTCCATAGACTTACCTTGGATAAAAATCAGCTGCCAGAGATAAATATTACTGTTTTATCAATTTATAGGACTTTTTGAGTTAGAAAGGAGAAATCTGGGGACACAGAGGAAAACTCTCAATATGACTCTCAATTAAAAAAAGTGTGAAATTAACTGGGCATGGTGATGTGCACCTGTAGTCCTAGATACTTGGTAGGCCAAGGCAGAAGAGTCCCTTGAGCCCAGGAAGTCAAGGCTGCAGTTAGCTGAGATTGTGCCATTGCACTCCAGCCCGGGTGACAGAGTGAGGCCCTGTCTCAAACACCACCCACATACACAAAAGAAACATTAATGTGGTGGCCTGTATTATGAGCTTGACACACAGGGCTATAACTAAGAATCTCAAGGTAGGTCTGCAGGTGTAACATTGTAATATTTGCACTTGGGTATCATTTGGGTGATCACACAATCAACCCATTTATCTCAAATTTAGAATTGATTCCTATTGTCATTCTTGAAAAATTGCACACTGATTTATTCCCATTGAAATATGCACAAGATGTGAGTGATGTAGATGCAACATCATCACCATCACTGACGCCTCCTCCTCCCCATCCTTCTAATGATTGTGTTGATCTGCATGTTCCTCCCAAAACTGTGCGATTAATATAAAAAAAAAAAACTTTCACGATCAAGAAGAACATTCTTAGATTAAGGGTATGAAAAAACTTAAAGGATGGATGTTAAAAGCTTATGTTACAGTTCTGTTTGCAAAAGAAATGAATTACTGGATGTACAATTGTGACATAGTATTTTTTCAAGTGGTTTTATTGGCTTTATCTGAAAAAGTTCCCTAGACTGAATTTCTAGTTTACATCAAACAAGGGTTTTCAACTCACTGTCACTGGCAATGTGAGATCAAAAAGACAAAAACAATGTAATTGAGAGGATCTTCATGCTGCAGACAGTTTTAATGTGTGCATCATTTACTACAGAGAAGAACAAAGGGATGTAGAAAGAATATATTTAACAGGCTTTAGAGAGTTGAATTCGTTGTAATCATATTGTTCCCCAAATTTTTCTTATTTGTGCATATGGTGAAGCCAAGGAATCAGGTGAACTATCCTTGGACAAAGACTCATGAAGTTGCTCTTCATATGAAATCATTTCCTCCTAGGATGTAGTAATATACAAGAATTATCCCTTTGATTGTTTTAACTAGTACAGAGTTTGACTAGGGATAGCCCAAAAGGACTGTGTGGTGGTCATGCTCAGAAATCTGCTAATTTCTGAGTTTGTGTAAATATCTGTATTCACTTTGCTTTTCACACTGGATGGCCCAACATTATTCCTATGAATTCTTTAAAACCAATTTGTTGGATTAGTTTTATATTAGATTACAATATAGTATATTATTTCATGAAGAATGCTTGGATTATAGGTATTTCATACTTTGTTATAGTGACATTCTATAACAGTACTACCTGGTATTTCATCTAGGATGATATACCAATTCTATTCTTGGAACCTTATCTGGAATTAAACATCAACTAAGTTCAAAAGTAATTATTTTTTTATTTCAACTCTATAAAGTATACAACAGGCACTCAGCAATTACAGCTGCAGGAAAAATACAGAGCAAATCAAAGCAGGTTAAGTTTATGAAAAAGTTTTTAATCTACATCAAAAGAGTGCAAGTGGTCAATGACCATTTGATGACAGTTTGTTGCATTCTGACTAACAAAGAACTCTTTCATGTAGAACAAATTGTAAGAGGACAATCAAATAACCATAGCTGTAAGAATACAAAAGAACTGACCAGTTGTAAAAACATCATACATTGAAATAAATTTGATAGATGATGCTTAAAGAAATGTCCCTTTACTCAGAAAGCCCCAACCTCTGAGTCATTGCCAAGGTCCCAGAGCTCTGTCTGTTGATGCAGGGGCAGAGAGGAGGGCTAACAACACGCTTTCAATGTTTTGCTTTCTAGGTCTGTTGAAAACTTGCCTCATAAATGATTTGCATATACAAGAACTCGGAGAAAGCATCCTGTTTTGTTGAGAGGTGCACCAAGTGACTTTTTCATCATTGGTATCATAACGAGGTGTGGTTAGCAGTCATTTCCATTTTTCTTTTGGGTTGGACCATTGTCAATGGAGTCTATAAAATGAGACATGTTAGAACTTGACTGCACTAATTTATTTTTACAGAATCTGCACAGCTTAGCAAAACAGGAATACCTGTATACAGACTGATAGAATGTCATATATTAATTTGACCTGCACATACATTTATACATTTCACAGAAATGACGCTGTATCTCATTAACAGATACACAGCTCTGGTACATTTAACAGAAATAAGAGAACAACTTCATCATTTCTGTAATTCATCAATATTATATAATAAAGGCTTAGAAATTGTTAGCAGAAAGAACTGTAAAACGCAGCAAGCTAAGAAAGGACAACATTTTGAGGTGTGTTTGTCTTTGTCATGCAGCATAACACCAAATTTGTTTTTTAATAGGATGCCATGAATTTAAGGCACTTGCAACAATGCCAGATAGCCAGGTCATGTTCTAAACTATGGGACAGATGAATAACAGTACAGTTGACATAATTTTCAATAATACTGACAATTATGACATTAATTCAAGTCTACTTGGACCTAAAAACATTATTCAATACAAATAAAATGAAATAATAATGCTGTGAAACACTAAAAAAAGTTATATGTACCACAAAATATCACACAAAAATATCTATTTACATAAATATTTGTCTGTGGTCCTATTGTGAAAGGAAAAGTTGTTATGGATAATGCACAGATCACCTCTATTGTATGAAATCAGTTCTAATATCTTTATTTTCAATATGGTAGCTGATTTCATTAAATTTGTTTACCATCAGTTCAGTAATTTATAAATGAAAGAGGAAAAATTCAATAGTTGAGTTTATTACTAGACATGTGTAATTCACATGCATATTCCACAACTTTAGGTAAAAATTATGACTTGTAAAGAATATAATCAGAATAAATTTATTTTGAATGCCATATGGATCTGATTCATATATTAATAAGAAAGAAGATATAAACATAAAAATCATGTATAGCATTTTTCCAGAAATTATTTTTTCAAATGTATTCAATCCATCTCAGTTATTTTAATGTTGTTTCCCTTGGCAGTTTCAGTTTTCCTGTGAGTCAAGACACACAGAAAGCCCTTATTTCCCATACTCAACACATTAACAAGAAAATCATAAAACAAATCAAACAAGTTGGCACTATTCTAACTTATGCAGATGTTCTTTAGTGTAAGAAAATAGAGGGGTTGTGAAAAATTCAGAAATAAAGTGAGATGCACTTTATGGAACTGACCATGAATTTTAGCCCTAGAGTCTTCATTAAGACAAGATTTAAATCCTAGAAATTCAGTGTTGAAAATTAGATGAATGTTTTCTGTTGGTACATCTCGGAAGATGTAGTTTACCTTTATTTTGTGATGATTGCTTCAGACATCAAATGCAATGCTATGGGTGAAATGAACAAAGATGCAGTAACAAGTGGAAGAAACAATCTACAGTTACATTGTGCTGAATGCTACTTCTTCCTTCTCCATTGAACGTATTCATATTGGTTGTCTTAGACTTGAACCATAGTTCCAAAATCCATAGTAAGTGCTAATCTCTGGGACTTTGCAGATTTTTAAAAAGTTACAGAAGCAGATTCTCTTTCCAAATAACAAGGTGAACTTAATATTCTAGCAAATCTTTAGCATGCCTAAACCACATTATCTTTCAACAAAATTTACTGAACATTCACTGTAATGTTGGAATCATATATTTTTTAAAAGCCAATTAAAAATATGAAATTCTTGGAATAGCATTCATAGCTAGATTTTAAATTGATATGTTTAATTTTATATTCTAAAATCTGTGGAAAACAGTGGATATCTTGGGGAATAGACCAATTTGGAGAAATTGTAAGAGAGGGAAAACCCCAGAAACACAAGAATAACAATAATATTTTAGGATTAAAGTTTTACTTGAAGTTTATTCCCTTTTCATTTTATCCTCCAAAATTTTGAGAATATTATATTTTCATAAGATATCATATTCTAAGGTAGTTCTGAGTAAGAACAATGCAAGCAAAATTTATAATACTTGCCTTCTTAGTTAAGGTGTAATGATCTAATTGGACTTTCTCTTCCAGAAATATAGGCATTTGATTGATTAAAAAGAAAACTCTACTGAAAAAAAAGCAAGCCTCAATTTAATATAACAAATTCACACACAGTGCCAAAACAGAATGACAGCTTGAAAGCTTCTATATTTTTCTTCATAGGTATAATGCAATTTTGTCCAGGAAATGCTTCCAAATGGCTGAGTTACTTATGACAGCTAATAATAGTCAACTGGCCTGCCAGTGAAGGACTCAGTTTAATATGTGGATTCTTTTCTCCATGTGAATAAAGTAAATCAGCTTGACATTTTCAAATCTAGTCTTTTTTAGGTAGTATGAAATTGCAGAATTGTAGGAATTCTGTTCTATTTAAAATTTATTTTTTAAAAAAATCAGGTTCCTGTTTTCCTCTGTACTGCTTTCTTACTTAGACAAGTTTATGGACTCAGCTAATTCACAAAAAAGGAAATCAACACCTGGCCAGGTTCTTGTTTTGTTCTCTGACCTCAAATAAGTAATGTTCCTGGTCTCGTAAACCCGTAAATCTTAACTTTGACTTTGGGCTTTCTTTCTTTGTCTTTTCTACTTCTTTTATTTTTGTTTTTCATTCCTGTTTTTTGTTTGTTGTCTGTTTTTCGGTTCAGGCCTAAGACAAGAAGCTAGTTCAAATAGGTTTATGATCACCTTTGTCTCTCAACTCTAGACTGACTGTGTTGTATAAGTGAAATTGGACAGGAGTTTGGTTTAATAACTTCAGTGAAAATGCTTGAGTTTCTGGCTACACATACAATGATTTGAATTTGTGTTGTCTGTTCAGACACTGACATTTACAGATGAAAGATATACATAGCACCTATATAGTTTTTATTTATTTTTTGGATGAATTTTAATCCCTCCCCATTCCACCCCACCCCAAGGGTTTATTTTTATAAAAGGGAATACTTTAAGCCTCAGTTTGAGGGTATGTTAGGTAAAACCAATTGGCTGCTAGTCATTTACTTCCAGGACCATCTTTAAGCACAATATTTTAAAAAATATGAAATGATTTTGTGAATTGCTTTTTCCCCCACTCTATCATGCCAATTTATCAAAAAAAAAAAAACCAAAAAACAAATATCATGCATTATTTTTCAGTCCTCTGTGAAAACGTATATATACCTACTATGAGAGGTCTCAGCAGAATCTATAGCAGTTGTGCTTTTATCATATCATTTTTTAAAATCTGTCAGAAAGAAAAGGTAACATTCAGTCTTGTCATCAGCACTGCTGGGAAATAAAATCATGAAACTTCTAGCACTGGTGTGACATGAACTCTGTGACCAACAGATGTGTGGTCCTCTTTTGTATGGTATATACACCGGCCTGCAGTAATAGATCCCACAGCCTTCACTTGAAGAAAGGGAATAGCCCAGTTTCTGTACCATAGTAATCTATTGTACTCAATATATTATTATTTCATCTTCTTGAATATTCTAGCAAGGTACAGACTCCTATACTAGATTGAAGTGTTTCCTACAGTCTTTCAAATTATAATCAGAGCAAAGCAAGGTCATTGCAACAATAGAAAACATCTCTTTACTGATGAAAGGCTTTGCTTCAGGACCACCATGTCAACTGCTATTTTAGGTTCAAACAGAAAACATGTAAAGAGCACTATTGTCATCTAAGCAATAAGTCCTAATGCCACTGTAGTTACTGGAGCAGCATCGATCAAAGGCATCATGGTGACCCCGAGCACTAATCTTCTCTCTTTCCCTCAGGTTTGCTGGCAGCTGTGTCTCAGAAAAAGCTGTCTTCAGCAAGGCAGAAGCAGGTAAGAGAAATACATTAGAAGTCTATGTCCCATCCTGAGTTGTCATCAGGTGGTGGTTCATCGTTGTCCTCAGGGAAACTGTCAAAATTGCTTGTATCTGTGGGTGATGCAACCTGTAAAAAATGGACAGTTTTGTTTTAGTGGATTTTTTTTTTTTAGTGGAATTCAAAGCTGGAATTTTTAAGTGCATTCTGTATTTATCCCCTATTAGTGACTATTTTGTTGAGTATCTACTATGTTACAGGTATTGAGGGTCACAATGATGAGTACAAATAGACATGGTTCTTATCCTCAGAGAGTTTATACCCTTGTGAGTAATAAATTGTATGATTAAGACAAATAATCACAAAAATCTTTCTATATAATAAATTTTGGCTAGAGCTATGGAAACAAAGATGCCACAGAAGTCTAAGAGTAATCATATAGGCCCAGCGTGGTGACTCACGCCTGTAATCCCAACACTTGGTAGGCCGAGGTGGGAGGATCACTTGAGGTCAGGAATTCAAGACCAGCCTGACCAACATGGTGAAACTCTGTCTACTAAAAATACCAAAATTAGCTGGGCATTGTGGTGAGTGCCTGTAATCCCAACTACTCAGGAGGCTGAGGCAGGAGAATTGCTTGAACCCAGGAGGCGGGGGTTGCACTGAGCTGAGATCGCGCCACTGCACTCCAGCCTGGGTGACAGAGTAAGACTCCATCTCAAAAAAACAAACAAACAAACAAACAAACAAAAACTGATCATGTAAAGACTCTTTGAAAAAGTGTTATTTTATTTTATTCTTTTTTTAGAGACAAGGTCTTTCCGCTGTCACCCAAACTGCAGTATAGTGATGCAATCACAGCTCACTGTCACCTCAAATTCCTGGGCTCAAGTGATCCTCCTGCTCCAGCCTGAGTAGTTAGGACTATAGGTGCACGGACTACAGGTGCACATCAGCACACCTGGTTAATATTTTCTTTTCTTTTTCTTTGGAGAGACAGAGTCTCACTATGTTGTCCAGGCTGGCTGGTCTTGAATTCTTGAACTCCTGGCCTCAAGTGATCCTCTCACCTATATATTTTTGTCTGCGTTTCTATCTTTTGAACATTTCCCATACTAAAAATTAACTTATGTTCATAAATGAGGGAAACTTGATTTAAAATGAATAGTTAAAAAAGATAAGAGTAAAACACAATTATAGCGACTATCTCCAAATGTATTTGCTTTTAAGCTTGGATTTTAGAATATGTCATTATTTTAATGTGACATTTTTCCTAGAGTTTGTTTAACCTAATCATAGGATTAAACTTTAAAAATAACAGATCATTGTTGACTGACATAAACACCATCAAGTGTCTCACACAATTATAAGCTGGAAAGTCTACTTACGCTTGGTATTATAGGAGGTGTCAAGGTACCTTTTCTTAAGCCTTCCCAGTTAAAGCCCTCAAACCATCTAGAAAAGGAAAAAACGTCGATAAAGACATTTTATGTCAGCTAAAACCTTCTTGTTGCAATGTATACAATGTCCATGGCTAATGGGAAGCAGTTAGGCAAACATTTTCATGTGACAAAAACGTTTCCTATTGAATTGCATATGTTTTTCCAATTAGTTTATTTTATGAAATACATATTTTTAAAAGTATAACCGTCAAATTTTAAACATCAATGAACATGCAACACTTTTTCCTTGTAATTCAGTCGTCATGTCTCTATGACCTTGTTCCTACACTATAATTATAATTTAATAAATGTCATAATGTATCTGGCCCTGGGTCTTACAGGGTATTTTATTTTAAGGAGGTAGAACCAGGGCATGAAAAGTCAGGATAGAAAATTAACTTTCCATTTTTGCCACTGATTCAGTGCACAATGTCAGCTAGTTAACCTTTTCGCATCTTTGTAGTAGTCTCTACATGTCCCATTTTCCTCCTTTTTTCCCTTTTTTAATGAAGAATAAAGGTGTTTTGTGTACAGTTTTTCTGTGAAAATAAGGACCAAAAAAGACTAAAGTTTTTGCTTGTTTGTTTTCTTTTGTCTTTGAAGGGTTTCCCCATTAGCAAATGCTTACAACAAATTCTTAGCAGGCTTTTCAGATATTCAGAGTTATTTTAGTAAACATGTTTCTTTGATAAGGATGTGAATTTCCTGTCAGTGTTACACAAACAAATAGAGAAAAACCAATTAGTTTAGCTTTAGAACATCCAATCAACATAGGAAAGGTCTGATATTTAAGATGTTGCTATTGTTTAAAAAACACTGTATTCTGTGCTTATGTTTTTCTCTTGTTATAACACCTAATTAGGAAATGCCTGAAAAAATATATTTTGTCTTTAGGAAATCAGGTAAGATACAGTAGGGGACTTTTGTTTGTAATTCTGTGGTAGAGAATAGAATCCCCGAATTTAAAATATACATTTCTTTTTTGTGCCAGAGAGGAAAAAATTGCTAGTTGGTATGAGTTGTAAGAAACTGAGTTCAGTGAATTCAGTTTCTTATGTTACAGGGTTGTCAGATAAATATAAATAAAGTTTCATAATCACAACTAGAAAGGCATTTAAAAGCCTAACTAGTTTATACACTGTCTTTGGATGTTCCTATAGGCTAATTACACTAGTTTGACACCAGTAACTTAAAAAGCAACACCCTGGGGAAATGATGGCAGGTGTTCAGAACTCTGAAACCTAAAATTATAAGGAAAGAACACTTACTTGTGCTTTTGAATGTCTTTTACTCCATTTTTCAAATTCCCTAATCTTTCTGATGGATTGTCCCTAAAAATAAAATAATGGTTTTATTAAATCTATTTTTTTCACATTATGATCTTTTCAGAAATAATGTGGTTGAAATACTTGCCTGCATAGTTTTTTAATTAAATTAGCAGCATTTTTGGCAATCTTCTTTGGAAATTCTATCATGTCAATCCCCCTCAATATGATGTTATAGGTTTTCATAGGATCTGGGCCTGAGAAAGGTGGGCTGCAAGAATGAGAGACATGACAAGAGATATTACTTTTATTTCCTACATGACAACACTTGAATTGCTATAAACTCCACAGATGACATCAATTCATATTGGGGGGCTTAGATTAATAGTGACAATGGAATGAAAGTAGATTAATAGCAAAACAATGTGGAAGCCCTTCCAAGTAAATCGCTTAGCAAAACCAGAAATGGGTCAAGTTTATCTGCTGTTCTCCTGATTTCTTTTCAGTGCTGGAGTCTAAGCCCTCATGCTGTCCTTGGTCATTCAAGATGCTTCTTTCACTCTCTGACCTTTTCCACACTTACTGACTCATTATACTTGAGATGAAGTCCAAAATCGTTAGGAGGGGCCACAGGAACACCAATGATACTACCCCATCTCATGCCATTACCACCCTCACTCACTGGGATCCAGAAACAATAGCCTTTTCTCTGTTCCACTGAAATGCCGAGCACTTTCCTACCTCATGGTGTTATTTATTTGGCCTGGAAGGTTCTTCCCACATTTATCTGGCCAATGCCTCACTTTATCAAGTTTCAGTATAAGTGTTACGTTGTTTCCAAAAAGGCCTACTCTGGTCAACCTATTACAACCAATTACATAACCTATATCAACCCACGTAACCTAACAATCTAATTTCATGCTCTAATTTAAAGTTTAATCTAAATCAGAGTCCCTGTTACACTTTTATAGCACCCTTATGCCATTTACTGTACTTTGTAATTATCTTTTCATTTGTGTGAGTATTTATTTTATGTCTGTCTTCCCTTCCAGAGGTTTGTTTTCTGCTGGTATTCCCAGAGTTGAGTAGAGTTTGCAGCATGTACATTCTAAGGGGTCAATAAATATTTATTTCTCTAATGTTTCTATAGAATAGTACTCCTCTTATCCTTTTCTCTCTGCTCAGAGGACCTCATTAAATAACTTAACACTAGGCATCCTCTTTGCTAGCAAGGCTGTAAAACCCCAGCCCTCATGAGCCAGATGTGTTGATTTTTTTTTTTTTTTAACCTATCCATTCTTGAAGTGTGGTTTGTGGCAGCTTCAGTGAGTACAAAGATGACTAAAATCAGGTCTTTCCTTTAAATTTCTCACAGTTCAGAGGGGAGATGATGATACACCTTGACAAATGATTTATTTGGAAATTTAATTATTCTTTTTAATACAAGTTTTGTGTGTCTTTGGGGAAGAAATCTGAATTATTATTATTTTTTGCCCTTCATTTTTATTAAGAGCAGTTCAAACTATTTCTTTTTATCAAGCAGTCTAATGAGTAATTTAAAGTAAGGAGTAGCAGATTTACCCGTGTTAAGGGCTGGGATGGAGTCTGCCTTGATTTTCTGTGAAAAGTGCTATTTACTTTAATATGTCATTCGCTAGTAATTGCCTATTGATTTTAAATCACTTAAAAAATGTATAAACATGTAAATCTATTTAGTATTCTCTTAGAATTTAAAAATTTTCTCTTTATGTGATTCTATGGTTGAATATTATCTTTAATCTCTTAACATGCCAGTTTTCGTTTTTACTTTTAAAAATGAGGAGGAGCCAAATTTTGGCAATGATTTCTAATTTATGGTTTTGCCTTATATTTATTTTGCTTTTATATTTACTTGCTTATCTTAGACAACTAAAATCAATTATTAAATATGGTATTTGTGGTTTTTATGTGATGCATGTTAGTCTAATATTCGTTCAATATAGAAAACAAAATTATTTAGAAGAAAGTCGTCCAAAGCCTCAAAATATTCAGAATGATCTACATTTGATAAACATAATTTCATAGATTTCTCTGTAGATTGTAGACACAAAGGATTATATTATGCATATTTTTAAATTAAAAAATATTCGATTTAATTTTACTTTAAACTGAGGAGTAAAATGAAAAGAGAGGCTAAATTTCAAACATGTGTGCTCCTTAGCCAATATTAATTCCTTAAATATTTCTCTAAAATTAAAAAAAATTCAAACTGAGTTTAGAGATTTCTTTAATGACATATTTTAACTGTAAAATATATGTAAGATTACTAATTATTAATGATGAGAAATAACTATACCTATAGTTATACCTGCTTTCCCTCTCACCTTAATGTTTGTTGGTTTTAGTGTTATTTTAAGATTGCCAAACACTACAATATTTACATTCTGTTCAGTTACCCAAATTTAAATTATTTGATTTAATAATTGATCAGTCCTAATTAATGAGACCCAAAGCTCATCATCAATCTTTTTACTAGTTTCTCTATTCCTGAATGCTTTATTTTGATTCATCTTTTTATTGGCTTGATTGAATAGTAGTGTTTTTGAGAAAGACCTGGGGTCCACACTTTATATGTTGTGTTTGTATTTGAAGAATAACTTAACTCAGCATAAATTACTTACTTGGGTTATACCTTCTCTGACCCTCGGAACTACGTAGTTCTTGATATACTATCTTTTGGCATTAAAGGTGCTGTAGAGAAGGCTGAGGCCAACTGGAACTTTAACTGTCTTGACTCTCAATACCACACATGCCATGTTTTTATGGCTTTGATGCCATTAAGACTATTCCTTATTAATGAATTTAATTCATTAGTTCACCACATTAACATATTGTGGTGTTATTATTCTGAATCAGTTTTCTCATGGTCACTGCAGATCAAAAAGATACACTGAGTCAAGTCTTTCTGCCATGGATTTTCTATTATGTAATTAACGATGTTTTTTCTCCTGTTTGTAATATTCTATTCATACACATAATTGATGTTTTTTTCTATTTTTTTGACTAATAGATTCTCTTTCTGAAATCATATTTTTTCTTTTTTCATTATTTTTTCCAAGCCTGTCAACTATCTCCCTTGCTGCATTTTTAATTGTTACTATTTTATTTTCTGTTCTTACAGCATGACTTTCAGTTCTGTAATAGTCCTGAGCTCTGCTAGTTACTTGTCTTCCCATTTATGAACACTGGCAAATATCTTAGAGGTTACTTTTTAGAGAGATCATACTTTTGATAGCCTCAAAGAAATTATAGATAAGAGTTTATCTGAACACTTCCTCCTATATTTCCTTGATTCATTTTTCTTGTGTGTTCTTTAGCTGTCTTTTACCTTTGCATCTTTCAGCTGACATAGATGGAAAACATCAGCTCAAACTGATTAAAATAAGAAAACATTGAACTTACAAAAGCACATTCCAGAGGTAGGGCAAATTCTAGACCTGGTAGGATCAGTGGTTTAAATACCTGGAGTTTTTCCAGCTTTTCATTCTGCCATACTCAGCATTAGTTTCATCATGGCCATTTCCCCTCATAGTTATAGGAAGTCTACCAGTGGAAATAGGGACTTATATTCATCAGAAATTATTTACTGAGTAGCTATTGTAGAAAAAAAGAATTCTCCTCCAATAATGTATTTTAAAATTTTTCCTCTAATTTACGTACCCAGTCCAATAAATGACGATCACTAGAGGAATGCCATGTGACTGGAATAGAGCTGAATCAAAATCTAAAACGGAGATAAATTCATCTTTTCCTAAGTTGGTGGGGGAGATGGATTCTTCAGCAAAATGAGTAAGAAAGGAGTTGGTGTGTATGCTTGGAAGGGGGCTGGGATTGTAAGAGGGGCAGGGACTGGCTTCCCTGGGACCCTTTCTGACTATTACTTATCCTTAGATTGGGCTGCCCACCATAAAGAATAGAACAGGGAAGATCGGAGGTTAGGAAGCAATGAGAAATTCACCAGCCTTCACTACAGTTTGTTGCCTTATAACCAGATCATGTATTTCCTTTGCCCTCAATTTAAGGCATTCAGGGAGGTCATGTGGCTCATACAGAAGCCCCACCACATTCTCCGAAATTATGTGATTACACTGCCTCTCTCCCCTTTTTCACTCCCTGTTGCTTCATTGACCAACATTATAAGCCTTAAAAGGCAGAATTGGTACATTTGTATGAGTTTTCCTTCACCTCAGTTCCTCTTTCATTCTGTAGTACTTAATTACGTCTCTACATGAACAGTGTTTGCTTTTTCAAGGTCCAGCCAATCCTTTAAATGTTATTATTACTATCGAAGATCATTAGATATGACATTCAGGACCAAAATACTTTGGAGTCATGCTTGTAGTCCAAGAATCATTCCTAGTCACATGCCGCACTTCACTGTGTTTGGCAGGTGTGTTTGTTGGAACTTTAATTGTAACTAAGGATCATCCTACTTGTTTTATTCTTGCCTTCTCCCACCCCAAATCTTGGCCAGACTAAAAATATTTTAGTCTTTCACCACCACCGTCATCTCTTTGGGTAGAAAAAGAAAAGTAAAGATTTTTTAATGCTATTGTCTTTGACCAAAATTCTTTCTGTCTTGTTATTTCTTGAAATGGATATTAAGTTTAGGTATTTTTAATCATAATGTTTCAATATATGTATTTATAGCAAAAAAAATTAAGTTTGGTTTTGACCATACAACACAAATTGTGACTTAGAGTGCTTTGTTTTTATTACTGCTCTGCTATTCCATAATTTCTATGTGCCTGAGGTTATTTAGAAAAATGCTTTTTAAATTTTCAAGTATTTAGACTTTTTATTTTAAATCTTTGTTATTAATTCCAAGTTTTATTATATTCCTGTCAGATATTGTAGCCTGTGAAATCTGTAAAGAATTAAGGGTTTTTCTGTTATTAATTATTTCTTACAGTTTAGTATATGCCAGTTTTTAAGATTAAGGTTTTAATCGTTTTTACCTTATTACTTAATGAATAAACAAATGATTGTAGAGAAATGTCTAAACACATAAGGTTTAGACATGTCATGGTTAATATTTTAGTCTAGTTATTATAAGTAAATATTTTACTTCCTCAAAAATAGTTAATATTTAGTTTTCTTCTATTTATTATATAATTGGTTCTTATAGCAATTCTAAGCACACAGAAAGATTACCTTTTAATCTATCCCTCTGCTTATTTACCTATCTATCCATCCACATACATATGTTAAATTTAACCTTCTACTTTGTCCAAATTTTTCATATCTTTACAGGTCTACTTAATTGGTCATACTTTTAAAATAATTTACCTACATCCACAAGAAGAAAATTGAACAATCCACATTGAACAAAATTGGATTAGGTCACACATAATTTATTTGAAGTCAACAGAGAAACTTTAAGAACAATAATGTAAAATGCCCATAAATAAAAATAAAATCAAAACACAACTATTTCTGGCAATGATTGTTGTCGTTGTAGCAGTAGCAGCTGCTAACATTCATGGAATGCTTACTATGTGCGAGACACTCTTCTACGTGTTTCCTGTATGCACTGAATCCTCACGGAGTACCGTGTGCTCAAAGTCCTCAGTCTTCCTCTCATGTTCACTGTAGTAACTAAGTCCTCTTAAGTAATTCTTCACATCCTGCCTCACACTTACTCTTTCTTTCCATTGCCCTTGCCCTACTCTAGGTTGTCAGTGTCCTAGAACTAAATTACTGCAACAGTCTACAAACTAGCTTCCTATTCCTCTTCCAATTAGCTCTATTACTGCCAACTTGGTTTTCCTTAAATACCATAATGCATATCACTCAACCTTTGTCAGAAAATCTCAATGATTCCCTCTGTAGATGGAGGCCAAACACTCAAATGCAGCAATCATGATCGTCAAAAGATAACTGTTCCTGTTTTCTTACATGGACCTTCTCCATATCTGTGACCATTATTGCCTTTCTGTTTAAGCCATGCCTGTTTGCCTAGAATACCCTTTTCCTGGTCTCTACATTTAAGTCCTATTCTTCCTTCAAGACACAGCTGCCTTATATTCATTCTTCAAAAGCCTCTTTAGGAACCCAGCCCTATTCTGAAATCTGTATAATGCCCCTGTCACTGACTGTTTTAGCACATGTCATGGTAGTGTATTTGTTGTTCTTTTAGTATGGGTCCTTGAGGATCTTAAAGTCTGCTTTATACCTTGCGGTGTCCCTAGTGCCTATTTGAGTTGATGATTATAACATTACAGGAAAGATCTACAAAGCAGTCACCTTTCATTTAGATATAACAGTTGCTAACAGGTCCTCTTACTTCTATAGAGAATTGACCCTAGATATTTTCATATGATTATCATCTCCCCTGTTTCATTGCTGGCTAAATGACTGGGCTAAAATATCTCACAGAAAGACATTATATCCTTCCACATTCATATATGTAAAAAAAAAAGGAGCAATAATGATACCAAAAGTTGGTGCTGAGGTGGTTGCCCTAGCTTGACCTATTTTATACCTTACTTTTCCCGGTCATTCGTATAACTAATTGAACTGTGGTACCAAGATATGGTGAAATGTACTTTAAGATGGTTTAATCAGAGTGACAAAAGCGGGAGTGTGTAGCTGTTTGCTGGTCTATTTTTATCAGCAGTTCCCTATCAATATCCATACCTGCCAGTCAGGAGTTCATACATTAGGATTCCTAGTGACCAGTAGTCGGCTGAAATGTCATGGCCTTTGTTCAGGATGATCTCTGGGGCTACGTACTCTGGAGTCCCACAAAAAGTCCATGTTTTCTTTCCAAATCCTATTTTCTTTGCAAAGCCAAAATCAACCTTTCAAAGAGAGAAAAGCAAGATACTTAAGCTTCTTATGATTACGTTTTAAAGTAATAAATTATTTTGTTGAAGTACACCGATGATCATAATAATTTAAAAACATGCACGTTTTTATAGTTCTATCTTCTCAAAGGAATAGTCTGTATTGTAAACAAAGTCTCCCTGATGAAACTCAGTTTTAATTGGAAAAGTTGACATGTGAGTATAGCATAAAATTCCCATCATTAAAAATAAAGGTAAATCTTTCTTTCTGAATATAGTTTTCATTTTTCCTTTGTTTATGCTAATGGAAGTTAGGGTATAAACACAGAATCTCTTCTGTACATAAAAATGTTTAAAGACAAGTTGGGCCTCCTTAACATCTTTTCCAGAATATAAATGATTTCTGCTGGATTTAATGAAGTCGACAATTCATTTACTATTAATTATTTGAAAAGTTATTTTATTGTTGCAGGAAGTAAATAACATAACAATAACAAGGTGACTCTGCCCTTGGTAAGCATAAACAGAAATAAAATTATAATGTATTCTTCATTTTTCTGGAACTCTTTTGAAGGAAGAGTCTTGACTGTAGAAAATCTATTCTTTTCTAAAAAGATTTGGTTGAAACTACAAATAAAAAAACTGCCACTGATTTGATTTCTTTAAAAACCACATGCTGAATAACAATTCTAAGAAGTTTAAAAATGGAATCAAGCCGTAACAGATCCAACGAAAGTTGTGCATTTGCAAATAAGAGAACTTCTCTTCTATGGTAAATCTTTACAAGTTTTGACTGTTATTATTATTATTACTATTACATAGCCTGGCTAGCATTGCTTGTAAAGCACATTTTTTTTTTCCGTGACTATTATTCTTAAATCTAAAACATTGAAATGATTTATAGTTTTCCATAATATAAAAACCCATTGCTCATGAATGGCAAAAAGCTGACTAGAGAAAAGGACTTCTAGGCCTGTACACGTGCCAGTAAGTATGTTTTCTCGTGCTTATAAAAGCGTATTTTGCCAGAGTATTGTTAATTCAAACTTAGCCAACTTAATTTTTCATAACTGATGCATCATTTGAAAGAACATTCAGTTGAAAATTGTAATGCTAAAACCTGCTTTTAAGAAAGTTACAACATGGGAAAGGAAAACTGAGATTTCATATTAGCAAATGAACACAGTTTTATAAACAAATATTTTAAATCTGCAGGGCAGAAAGCATGTGTGAAATGCACTGACCAGTTTGGCATAACCTCGGTGATCTAGGATGAGATTTTCTGGCTTGAGGTCCCTGTAAATGATTCCTTTGGAATGCAGATAGGCAAAAGCTTCTACCACACATGCTGTGTAAAATCTGGTTGTAGAATCTTCAAACGAACCTCTGAGATACAGAAAAGGAATGAAAATTGTATGAAAAATTAGTTTCTCTAATATGGCTTTATTTTTTTTTTCTCATTTCACTATATTCGTTTGCCAAAATTTAACCCAGAGACCACTGTCCTAATAGCTAAATGTTACATGATTGCCATTACATTGGATTTTTTGAAGCATTCAAGGATTAAGTTAAGGAATTCTCTGTCTTTATGAATGGAATAGTTAAATTTCACTTCCTGAAAGGGCTGAAAGGGCAGTTAAACACACAACACATTTCATGTACTTAGTGTTTTCTTCTCAACAGCCCACTACAATCTAAAAAGGCACAGACTTATAGCAGTAGGCAGGAGAAAAAAACAATCCTATTTTAGAACTTGCTTACCAAGCATTTGTTTTTTAAAGGAGAAGTTTATGGGTTATTCATATTTATTCTTAGAGGGCCTGTTTTTTAATCTTTCTAAACAATGCACATACTGTTCATGAAAATGTGAATAAAAGCTACTGTTTTCAAAGAACCACTCTGGAAATGAGTTGTAATGCTACTGATGCAATCATAATGCAAACTAAGTACTCTTCTGTTTTTGAAACTCCTGCAACCAAAACAAACAATATCTATCTCCTACATGACTGCATTCTTATTAAGAGGAAAAGATGGACTAAAAGACAATTAGAAAGAAAAAAGTAACTAGAAGGGAATGTTTATTAGTAATCTTGATTATGATGTTTAGCAAGAAGGCTCTCTCTTTCTGTCTCATATATATGTGATATATGGGCACATACATGTTGATTGATTGAATGAAATAATTTACAAAAAACCTTAGTATCTAAGGTTAAACCCTTCTTTCTAGGGCAGAAAGTTTAAATTTTAACTCTTCCCCCACCATGGTACTTTTTAAATAAACCATGTTCTTTTTTTCTTTCCTAAGTAGTAAGCACAATTTAATAATTTCATTTCATAATTTAAAAATATTAGTGTGAACATCAGCTCCTGAGGTGGTTGAGAAGTAACATGAGTGACAAGCACACAAATGATTTTATTAATAGTGTGCAACAAATGATAGTCTCAGAGCTTGCTTTCATGAGTCTCTGATGCCTATTTGCATTTTGGTGACACTTTTTTTTTTTTTCCCCCCAAAGTTGTACAGTAAAGTTTAACAAACTGGGCAATGAAATATGGTCACATTTTTACAAAATTTATAAGTGAATCAAGGCTAAAGCAACCACTTTTCAGGCTATCTTTCAGAAAAAGGTAGTATCTTCCAGAAAGAGAATGTCTTTGGTTCAGCTACTAATGTAACTTGAGTTTTTCACTGAAATAATCAGCTTTTCCTAAGAAAAATATCATTCTTCTGAAACATAATTAATTCTAGGCATAATGATATCCATTCCTCTAGATTCTAGAATCTTAACTATAATTACCATGATTCTTGAATCTTTCTTGAATAATATCTGAATGGCACAATTGCGAATTTATGAGCACAAGAGAAAGTTTGAGAATGGCATCCGTATGAGGAAATGAATGATATACTTCATGGTACAATTTTCCTCTGACTTGAAGATATCCTTGGCAGAGCTAAAATTCTATAATCGTATGTATTTGCAAAGGGATTAAAGTATTGCCTTGAAGGCCCTTTCTTCTTTGCCCTTAATTAAGTATGTTTACCTATCAATAGAAGCATGTTTCTTTCACTTGAAGAGATTATTTACCTTAAAGTGTAAGCATCTGTGTAGAGATAATTAAAATATAGCTTTAGATACACTGCTATGAATTCAATCCCTTCTCAATGGAGAACATTGCAAAGTAAAACAAAACAAAACAAAATGAAAGAGTAAAGGGAATGGTCTTATTTTATTTCACACTATAGGTCTTGTTCTTTTTTTTTCTTTTTTTTTTTTTTTTTTTGAGATGGAGTCTCGCTCTGTCACCCATGCTGGAGTGCAGAGGCGCAATCTCGGCTCACTGCAACCTCTGTCTCCCGGGTTCAAGTAATTCTGGTGCCTCAGCCTCCCGAGTAGCTGGGACTACAGGCATGCACCACCATGCCCAGGTAACGTATTATGTTTAGTAAAGATGGGGTTTCACCATGTTGGCCAGGATGGTCTCAACCTCCTGACCTCGTGATCCACCCGCCTCTGCCTCCCAAAGTGCTAGGATTACAGGCGTGAGCCACTGTGCCCAGCCGAACTCATTCTTTTTTATGGCTGCATAGTATTCCATGGTGTATATGTGCCACATTTTCTTTATCCAGTCTGCCATTGATGGACATTTGGGTTGGTTCCAAGTCTTTGCTATTGTGAATAGTGCTGCAATAAACATATGTGTGCATGTGTCTTTAAGTAGAATGATTTATAATCTTTTCAGTATATATCCAGTAATGGGATTGCTGAGTCAAATGATAATTCTGATTTTAGATCCTTGAGGAATTGTCACACTGTCTTCCACAATGGTTGAATTAATTTACACTCCCACCAACAGTGTAAAAGCATTCCTATTTCTCCACATCCTCTCCAGCATCTGTTGTTTCCTGACTTTCTAATGATTGTCATTCTAACTGGCATGAGATGGTATCTAATTATGTTTTGATTTGCATTTCTCTAATGACCAGTGATGATGAGCATTTTTTCATGTGTCTGTTGGCTGCATAAATGTCTTCTTTTGAGAAGTATCTGTTCATATCCTTTGCCCACTTTTTGATAGGGTTGTTTTTTTCTTGTAAATTTGCTTCAGTTCCTTAAATATTCTGGATATTAACCATTTGTCAGATGGATAGATTGCAAAAATTTTCTCCCATTGTGTAGGTTGCCTGTTTACTCTGTTTACATGAGGACTGTCTAACTGTGATTTGAGTGGGCCTTTTTGAAAGCTTACAAATTCCTGATTACTGTTAGTAGAAGAGGAGATTATTTCTACAGTTGTGACTCTGGGCAACATACCTCTGCTTCCTTAATAGTCAATTGGTAATGGAATCAAATGGACAAACGCATTGTTAAGGTTGTAATGAGAGTAAATGCTTAGGTGAGAGATCAATTTCTCATGAAATCTCTACAGAGTATTGTATTTGCATTCTTAATAAGCTAGTCATTAGCAGAAAGATGGAAAAATGCTAATACAAACGCAAATTCATGAGAGGAGGCTATATTTTAGAATATGGACCCCGAAGCAAGAAGCCTGGGCTCAACTCCAGACTCCATTTACTGTTTGTTCTTGAGCAATTAACTATATGTCTCTGGGTTTCTGTGTTCTTATGTGCAAAATGGGGCTAATAAAAGTAACTATCTCATTGGATTGTTGTGAAGATCCAAATAATAATGCATGTACTGAAAATAAGTGTCTGGTACACTACTTGGGCTCACTAAATGTAATAGTAGCCACTATGATTGAGCACCAGAAAACTCTTTTTTAGCTACTATGTCTTAATATAGGAAAATTAACTAACATAGCATAGAACATGGATGAAGCATTTTCAGAGTGGAGGTTGGGGGTTTGCAACACCAATCCTCTCTGTTATTGAAGTGCTTCTGACTGCCAAGGCTAACTGCCACAAATCAACTGTGAAGAATCCTCTGCTAATCTCTCTTCTTTTCACTTTCCCCATGCTTCTCACATGGGCCAAAGTTACCCTTTTATTGCCTGCCAATCAAAGCTCTCCCTTTTTCACCATGAAGCAACGGACCACAAATTGTACATCTTATGGTCTTCAGTTCTTGACAACTCTATTTGTTTCCAGTTTTCTCTGTCTTGAGTCATTTTGGAATGTGGAGGGTTTTAGAAATCTAGTTTCCATTCCTTCAACACATTTATAGTGAGTATCTTTCACATATAAATATATTTGTGATGGCTTTTGAAAGTTAAATGAAAACTTCGTCTCAAACTTTGATAAATCTGTACAATGCATGTACACAAAATGTTTACCAGCACCTCACTGTCCCATCACTGGATGTGTGATGTAGGTAAGTTGTGAATTTTAAAATAGACATCTTGAAAGCAGTCACAAAGCATAACACTGAGGTGACTTACAATGAAAAATTACTATTAGAATTGCAAATGACAATGTAAATTTGATTTAAAACAAACCCTGTTTCATCAACAGTTTCGAGAGTTGCTTAAAGAAACAAATCACTTGCCTTATATAACGGTTTGAAATAATGAATTATGCCTTGACAGCTGTGTCATTTCAATTAAAACAAGTAAGAGAGAAGGCCCTTATGCCCTCTTTGGGGATGGATGGTTGCTTTAAGCTAGATGGCAGTAGATAACAATTTGAGAGAAATAGAAGGTTATTTATGAATATTGATAGACTCAAATTAAAATTTAATCACAATGTTTAGTCAACTTGTCATAAACTGAGTTCTTGGAAATCAGAATGTAACAGGAGCAAAGCATCTTTCATCAGAATATTTCACCTTTTTCATTGACGAGTAACAACAATCACTGAGTGTATGAACCTGAAGTATGTTGCAATCTGTGCAGATTTATTGCCAATTTTAAACTTAGGGAGGCTAAATCATTACAAAGATAGACTTATTTTCTTTGAAATACCTTCAATCTGTGCCAACTATTAGGGCATCTAAGATAGAATTTAAATAATTGCCACCTTCCACAAAATAGCCAGAATCAATGAGAATGAATATAAAAAGTAATGCACCATTCATGGGTTTACAACATACATATGGTATGACATGACCAGAAAGTGAGATGTATGAGATTCGAAAATTATGGTTTCAGAAGTCGTTATTTAAGATATTCAGTAAGAAAAATAAACATACATATGTTAAAAATTCTAATTAAGTAAATAATTGAGATTTTAAATTTTATTCAGTTCAAATATACATTAAATACTGATATTAATATATAATACATGTGTTAATGTTTTACATTATATTCTATGTTAATATAAATACTAATATATATTTATTTACCATATTAACCATTTACACATTCTTACAAAAATTGCAGGATTTGCCAATTCTTTAAGTGTTAGGGAGGGAAGGTGAATAAAATATAATTTGTACCAACTTATTACAAATAATAGGACAGAACCAGTGGGACACAAAATGTCATAAATTAGAAAATAAAGCATAATAGCTAACAAAGAATAAACCAGGGAAATTTACAGGGGCAATTAACATTTCAATGCTGTAGTTCATGTCTCAAAGCTAGGAAATATGTATTAGTCCTCAAACCCTATTCCTATTTGTAAATAGATGGCATCATTTTAATTCTTATTTCTTGACAGCAAATACAACAAATAAAGAGCTGCCCTGTGCTTCTCTTCTCTTCTCTTCTTTCTCTCTCTTTTTTTTTTTTTTTTTTTTGATGGAGTTTCTCTCTTGTTGCCTAGACTGGAGTGCAGTGACTTAATCTCAGCTCACTGCAACTTCTGCTTCCCGGATTCAAGCCATTCTCCTGCCTCAGCCTCCTTAGTAGCTGGGATTCCAGGCACCCATCACCATGCCCAGCTAATTTTTTTTTTTTAATTTTTAGTAGAGATAGGGTTTCACCATATTGGCCAGGCTGCTGTCGAACTCCTGACCTCAGGTGATTCACCCGCCTCAGCCTCCCAAAGTGCTGGGATTCCAGGCTTGAGCCATGGCTCACAGCCTCTGTGCTTCTTTTCTACGTTGATGAGAAGACAGAAAATGAGAAGCAGGGAATGGTCATCTCAGCTATGAAGTGAGAGGAGGATGATGTCTGGGTTGTCATCAGAGTCTTCCTGTGCTAAATCTCTGAGGCTTGGAGTTATTTCCATGTCAGTAATAAAAAAGGTCAGGCCAGCCTTTCTTCAGATCAATCTATGTAAATTTCTTGTATACTTTCAGAATAGCTTTTCCATTATTGCTTCTGTCCTCTGACACAAGAGGAAAACTGAATACATTGACGGGGTGGATTTTTGACCCCAGATATTTTCATATACACTGTGACTAATAGCATAATGGTATAATCTTTCCCTTGGTGTTTTTTTATATATTTCTAACAATTAATCTTTAAGATTTTCAACCCCAATTTGAACAAATAGAAAGCTTGTCAATGGCAATATTAATTGGAACTTGAATGTCTAAAACTATGTTTCTTTCCCCTGGCAAGTTTTTTGAGAAGGAAAAGGAAAAATCACTTAGAATAAAAATCAGGCTAAATGCCTACATAGGAAAGAAAGTTGGCCAGGGACAATTATTCTGAGATGATTTTACCTATAATGGTTAATTCAGCACCTCTAAATCTTTAGGAATAAGCAGGTAGCCACTATTACTCTAGATCATGACTCTTCATGGAGTATTAATTATATTGGGGAGCTCAGCAATTGTGTACCTCAAGTCCAAGTGTGATAAAAGGGAGAAATAATGTAAGGACTATTTCTGTAGATCATGACTCTTCATGGAGTATTAAGTATACTTGGGGGGCTCAGCAACTGTGTACCTCAAATCAAAGTGTGATAAAAGGGAAGAACAATGTAAGGACCAAAAAGCAACCAAGTGGAAGTAAAGAAATCCATTGATATTTTCCTTCCCTTTACTCCTCCCCAAGTAAGCTGCTTCTTAATAGCAAACCTTTGCTACCAGAGGCATCAGGATACGTCTCACTCAGAAGCCTTGGCTGGCATTATGAACAAAATGTGAAATCGAGTTAAGTAAGGCAAATTATGAAATAATACTTTCAAAAATAAGTTGAAAACGAATGCCTGTGCATGTTTGATGCCTCAAGAGTGGACTTTAAATTGAGTTTTATTATTATTATTATTGTTTTTATTGTTCTGGTTAAGAACATCATTAAATGATTTAAAAAGCTATGAGAAGATGTTGGAGAGATCATGGCAGTTGGGAGGCAGGACTAGATTGCAGCTATGGACAGAGTAGTGGGTGGTGGCTCACATTGTGAATTTCAGCTCCAGATCGACTGCAAGGACAAACCAGCAATCCCAAGAGGACCCAAATACCCTCTGAAGGAAGTGGACTGCTGCAGGACCCAGGAGACACCCCAGAACTGTGAGTCCCTCAACTGTGGAAGTGAAAAAGGGAGACCCTCCTCCCCGGACACACCCCGCCACAGGAGAAGCTGAAGGTCTGTTTTTGGGAGAAGTTTCTGACTTTACTTGGAGCTGAGTCAATTTGGAGAGCTGAGTGAAATACAGGGGAAGAGGAAGTAGCAGAAAGGCCCTGGGAGCTCGCTGGGTCTCCTAGCAGGCCATTCCTGCCTGGCACCAAAGGGATCCAACAGAAAAGGAGCAGGGGGTAAAACTACACAGGCAGAAGCAAATCTGTAGCTGAACTTTGTAACAGTTTGAACTAGGTGAGAAGTTTCCTGTCCTGAACTCAGGGGAGGACGCAAATCTGGTGTGTAGGCTTCACAAGTGGAGGAAGAACCAAACCCTTTTCTTTCAAAGCTGGGAGGCAGATAGCCTGGGCCAGGTTTTCAAACCCCTATCACTCTCCACCTGGAAATGGTCTGGGGGCTGTTGGGGGTGGCACAGTGGAAGTGAGACTGGCCCTTCAGTTTGCATGGGAGCTGAGTGAGGCCTGTGACTGCCTGCTTTTCCCCACTTCTCTGACGACCTGCGTGACTCAGCAGAGGCAGCCATAATCCTTTTAGGTACACAACTCCAGTGACCTGGGAATCCCACCTCCATCCCCCACAGCAGCCATAGCAAGACCCACCCAAGGAGAGTCTGAGTTCAGACACACCTAGCCCCACCCCCCACCTGACAGTCCTTCCCTACCCACACTGGTAGTGGAAGACAAAGTGCATAAAAACTGGGAGTTCTAGGATCCCGCCCACCGCTGGTTCCTCCCCGTAATACCACAACTGATGCTTTCTGGAAAGTGCCACTTCCTGACAGGAGGCCAAACAGCACAAAAAAAGAACATTAAGCCACCAAAGCTAAGAACCTTCACGGAGTACATTGTACCCCCCCACCGCCTCCACCAGAACGAACATTGGTATACAAGGCTGAGAGAACCATAGATGGTTCACATCAGAAGACTCTGTGCAGACTACCCCAAGTACCAGCACGGAGCCAGGTAGACTCGCTGGGTGGCTAGACCCAGAAGAGAGATAATAATCGCTGCAGTTTGGCTCACAGGAGGCCACATCCATAGGAAAATGGACAGAGTATTACATCAAGGGAACACTCCATGGGACAAAATAATTTGAACAACAGCTTTCTTTTTTTTTTTTTTTTTTTTTTTGAGATGGAGTCTCGCTTTGTCGCCCAGGCTGGAGTGCAGTGGCCGGATCTCAGCTCACTGCAAGCTCTGCCTCCTGGGTTTACGCCATTCTCCTGCCTCAGCCTCCCGAGTAGCTGGGACTACAGGTGCCCGCCACCTCGCCCGGCTAGTTTTTTTTATTTTTTTTAGTAGAGACGGGGTTTCACCGTGTCAGCCAGGATGGTCTCGATCTCCTGACCCCGTGATCCGCCCGTCTCGGCCTCCCAAAGTGCTGGGATTACAGGCTTGAGCCACCGCGCCCGGCCCGAACAACAGCTTTCAACCCTAGACCTTCTCTCTGACAGAGACTATCCAAATGAGAAGGAACCAGAAAACAAACCCTGGTAATATGACAAAACAAGGCTCTTCAACACCCCCCAAAAATCACACTAGTTCACCAGTAATGGATCCTAACCAAGAATAAATCCCTGATTTACCTGAAAAATAATTCAGGAGGTTAGTTATTAAGCAATCAGGGAGGGACCAGAGAAGGGTGAAGCCCAATGCAAGGAAATCCAAAATATGATACAAGAAGTGAAGGGAGAAATATTCAAGGAAACAGATAGCTTAAATAAAACACAATAAAAAATTCAGGAAACTTTGGACACACTTTTAGAAATGCAAAATGCACTGGAAAGTCTCAGCAATAGAACTGAACAAGTAGAAGAAAGAAATTCAGAGCTCAGAGACAAGGTCTTTGAATTAGCCCAATCCAACAAAGGGAAAGAAAAAAGAATAAGAAATATGAACAGCTGGGCGCGGTGGCTCACACCTGTAATCCCAGCACTTCGGGAGGCCGAGGCGGGTGGATCACGAGGTCAGGAGATTGAGACCATCCTGGCTAACACGATGAAACCCCGTCTTTACTAAAAATGCAAAAAATTAGCCAGGCGTGGTGGTGGGCGCCTATAGTCCCAGCTACTTGGGAGGCTGAGGCAGGAGAATGGCATGAACTCAGGAGGTGGAGCTTGCAGTGAGCTGAGATTGCACCACTGCACTCCTGCCTGGGCGCACGAGGTAGACCTCCCTTCACAAAAAAAAAAAAAAAAAAAAAAGAACAAAGCCTCAAAGAAGTCTGGGATTATGTTAAATGACCCCAAACCTAAGAATAATTGGTTTTACTGAGGAAGAAGAGAATTCTAAGAGCTTGGAAAATGTATTTGGTGGAATAATCAAGGAAAACTTCCCCAGCCTTGCTACAGACCTAGACATCCAAATATAAGAAGTACAAAAAACACCTGGGAAATTCATCTCAAAAAGATCTTTGCCTAGGCACATTGTCATCAGGTTATCCAAAGTTAAGACAAAGTAAAGAATCTTAAGAGCTGTGAGGCAGACACACCAGGTAACCTATAAAGGAAAACCTATCAGATTAACAGCAGATT
This sequence comes from Papio anubis, assembly GCF_008728515.1. NCBI lineage: Eukaryota > Metazoa > Chordata > Mammalia > Primates > Cercopithecidae > Papio > Papio anubis. The sequence continues at coordinate 48,403,154 of NC_044986.1, read as the reverse complement.
TCTCAGCAGAAACCCTACCAACTAGAAGGGATTGGCACCCTATCTTCAGTCTCCTCAAGCAAAACAATTATCAGCCAAGAATTCTGTATCCAGCAAAACTAAGCATCATATATATATGAAGGAAAGATACAGTCTTTTTCAGAAAAACAAATGCTGAGAGAATTCACCATTACCAAACCATCACTACAAGAACTGCTAAAAGGAGCTCTAAATCTTGAAAGAAATCCTGGAAACACATCAAAACAGAACCTCTTTAAAGCATAAATCACACAGGACCTATAAAACAAAAATACAAGTTAAAAAGCAAAAACAAAAAATAGAAGAAACAAAGTATACAGGCAACAAAGAGCACAATGAAGGCAATGGTACCTGACATTTCAATACTAGCATTGAATGTAAATGGCCTAAATTGGACACTTAAAAGATACAGAACCACAGAATGGATACGAACTTGCCAATCAACTATCTGCTGCCTGCAGGAGACTCACCTAACACATAAGTACTCACATAAAGTAAAGGGCTGGAAAAAGACATTTCATGCGAAGCGACACCAAAAGCCAGCAGGGATAGCTATTCTTACATCAGACAAAACAAACTTTAAAGCAACAGCAGTTAAAAGAGACACAGGGGCATTAAATAATGATAAAAGGCTTTGTCCAATAGGAAAATATCACCATCCTAAACATACATGCACCTAACACTTGAGCTTCCAAATGTATAAAACAATTACTAATAGACTTAAGAAATGAGATAGATGGCAACTCAGTAATAGTGGGGGACTTTAGTACTCCACTGACAGCACTAGACAGTCATCTAGACAGAAAGTCAACAAAGAAACAATGTATTTAAACTATATCTTGCAACAAATGGACTTAATAGATATATATAGAACATTTCATCCAACAACCACAGAATACACATTGTATTCAATAGCACATGCAACTTTTTCTCCAACATAGACCATATGATAGGCCATAACATGAGCCCCAATAAATTTAAGACTATTGAAATTATATCAAGCACTATCTCCTACCACAGTGGAATAAAACTGGAAATCAACTCCAAAAGGAACCATCAAAACCATACCAAGTACATGGAAATTAAATAACCTGCTCCTGAATGAGCATTGCATCAAAAACGAAATCAAGATGGAAACTGAAAAATTCTTTGAACTTAAAGACAATAATGAAACAACGTATCAAAACTTCTGGGATATAGTAAAGGCTATATCCTAAGGGGAAAGTTCATAGCCCTAAATGCCTACATCAAAAAGACTGAAAGAGCACAAACTGACACTCTAAGGTCACACCTCAAGGAACTAGAGAAACAAGAACAAAGGAAACCCAAACCCAGAAGAAGAAGGGAAATAACCAAAATCGGAGCAGAGCTAAATGAAATTGAAGCAAGCAAACAAACAAAAGAATACAAAATATAAATGAAACAAAAAGCTGGTCCTTTGAAAAGATTGATAAAATTGATAGATCATTGGCAAGATTAGCCAAGAAAAGAAGAGAGAAAGTCCAAATAACCTCACTAAGAAATGAAACAGGAGATATTACAACAGATACCACTGAAATACAAAAGATCATTCAAAGCTACTATGAACACCTTTATGCACAAAAACTAGAAAACCTAGACGAAAAGGATAAATTCCTGGAAAAATACAACCTTCCTAGCTTAAATGAGGAAGAATTAGATACCCTGAACAGACAAGCAGTGATATTGAAATGGTAATTTAAAAATTACCAACAACAGAAAAGTCCAGGACCAGACGATTCATGAAACAATTCTAGCAGACATTCAAAGAAGAATTTGTACCAATCCTTTTGACACTATCCCACAAGACAGAGAAAGAAGGAACTCTCCGTAAAAATAATAAGGGTGAAGCCAGCATCACCCTTATACCAAAACCAGGAAAGGGCATAAACAAAAAAGAAAATTACAGACCAATATTCTTGATGAACATAGATGCTAAAATCCTTAACAAAATACTTGCTAACCAAATCCAACAATATATCAAAAAGACATTCCACCATGATCAAGTGGGTTTCATACCAGGGATGCAGGGATAGTTTAACATACACAAGCAGATAAACATGACACACCACATAAATAGAATTAAATTAAAACAAAAATTACATGATCATTTCAATAGTGACAGAAAAAGCATTCAACACAATCCAGCATCCCTGTATGATTAAAACTCTCAGCAAAATCTGCATACAAGGAACATAACTTAATGTAATAAAAGTCATCTATGATAAACCCACAGCTAACGTAATACTGAATGGGGAAAAGTTGAAAGCATTCCCTCTGCGAACTGGAACAAGACAAGGATGCCCTCTCTCACCACTCCTCTTCAACATAGTAGTGGGAGTCCTAGCCAGAGCAATCAGACAAGAGAAACAAATAAAGGGCATCCAAATCAGTAAAGAGGAAGTCACACTGTCACTGCTTGCTGACAAAATGATCGCTTACCTTGAAAACCCTATGGACTCCTACAGAAAGCTCCTAGAACTGATAAAAGAATTCAGCAAAGTTTCTGCATACAAGATTAATGTACGTGAATCAGTAGCTCTTCTATATACCAACAGTGACCAAGCAGAGAATCAAATCAAGTACTCAACCCCTTTTACAATAGCTGCAAACAACAACAACAACAACAACAACCACCAACCAACCAAGGCTAATGGATGACCCAAATGACATAAACATTGATGAGTAAAATCAATATTGTGAAAATGACTATATTGCCAAAGTAATCTGCAAATTCAATGCAATCCCCATCAAAATACCACTATCATTCTTCACAGAATTAGAGAAAAAAAAGTCTAAAATTCATATGGAACCATAAAAGACCCCACAGAGCCAAAGCAAGATTAAGCAAAAAGAACAAATCTGGAGGCATCACACTACCTGATTTCAAACTATACTATAAGGCTATAGTCACCAAAACAGCATAATACTGGTATAAAAATAGGCACATAGATCAATGGAACAGCACAGAGAACCCAGAAATGAAACCAAATACTTATAGTCAACTGATCTTTGACAAAGCAAACAAAAATATAAAGTGGGGAAAGGACACCCTTTTCAACAAATGCTGCTGGGATAATTGGCTAGCCACATGTAGGAGAATGAAACTGGATCCTCATCTCTCACCTTGTACAAAAATCAACTCAAGATGGACTAAGGACTTAAACCTAAGACCTGAAACTACTAAAATTCTGCAAGATAGCATTGGAAAAACCCTTCTAGATATTGGCTTAGGCAAAGATTTCATGACCAAGAACCCAAAACAAAATGCAATAAAAGCAAAGATAAATAGTTGGGACCTAGTTAAACTAATGAGCTTTTGCACAGCAAAAGGAAGAGTCAGCAGAGTAAACAGACAACCCACAGAGTGGGAGAAAATCTTCACAATCTATACATCTGACAAAGGACTAATATCCAGAACATACAGCAAACTCAAACAGATCAGTAAGAATAAAAACAAATAATCCCATGAAAAGTGGTCTAAGGCATGAATAGACAATTCTCAAAAGAAGATACACAAATGGCCAATAAACATATGAAAAAATGCTCAACACTATTAAGGTCAGGGGAATGTAAATCAAAACCAAAAGATGATACCACTTCCCTCCTGCAAGAATGGCCATAATAAAAAAATCAAAAAAACAGTAGATGCTGGCATGGATGGCAGTGAACAGGGAACACTTCTACACTGCTGGAGGGAATGTAAACTAGTGCAGCTGCTATGGAAAACAGTGTGGAGATTCCTTAAAGAAGTAAAACTAGAACTACCATTTGACCCAGAGGAAAAGAAATCATTTTTCAAAAAAGGTATTTGCATACTCATGTTTATAGAAGCACAATTCACAATTGCAAAATCATGGAACCAACTCAAATGCCCATCAATCAATGAGTGGATAAAGAAACTGTGATATATATGTATGGGCATATATACATGTATATACACATATGATGCATATCTATGTCTATATATAGATATATAGATATATGTGATAGAATACTATGCAGCCATACAAAGGAATGAATTAACAGCATTTGCAGGGAACTGGATGAGATTGTAGACTATTATTCTAAGTGAAGTAACTCAAGAATGGAAAACCAAACGTCGTATGTTCTCACTGATATGTGGGGGCAAGAGATAAAAGACTACAAATATGGCTCAGTGTATACTGTTCGTGTGATGGGTACACCAAAATCTCACAAATCACCAGTGAAGAACTTACTCATGTAACCAAATACCACCTGTACCCCAACAACTTATGAAAAAATAATTTTAAAAAAGCTGTAAGAGGATAGTTGGGCTCTCCCTTTGTGGCTTATTATTGCTTTCATGTTTAATTCTACCTGTAAATCTTCTTCTATTCTAATTAGAAAAAAATGTAGAAGACTTCAAATAAATCAGTGAATTGAAATATTGAGTCAAATATAATACGGTAGAAACACATTAGATATGCCAAATGTTAACTCACAAATTTAATTAACTTTGTGCAACAAACTATACATTCTGAGGAAAGAGACCACATCCATTTTGTTTATTACTGGATCCCCAGCCTCTATCACAATGTCTGGTATATAATCTGTATGTGCATCTTAACTAGCAATAATGCATAATATATACACTTAGTCCAGATGTTAACCTTATCTCCTAATGCAAACGTGATACATTCCCTTTTATGCTTTTTTAACCTTAAATTTAAGAATTGAAATAAAATACTGATGCAATAGGATACAATGTGGTAACAAGAAATCCATTTGGCATATATAAGTAAGGCCATGGGAATAACAAGTGAAAGGGCCTGTTGTATAATGATATGAAAGTACCATAAGAACACCATTAGGAATGAGAATTTAAATCAACAGTGTATGAGGAACCACTTGTTTTACTCTGGGATATTTACAAAGTAACAAATATAAAAACCTTACATGGTTATGTACATCAGGGCTACCTATAGCTAAGTTTCAGAAGGATGCTACCCTATGAAGAGGAGTCTAGGGGGCAGGACTCAAACAAATAAGAAAAATACAGATGCCTAAAGGTGAGTGTTCAAAAGAACAAAGATGACTTTTGTATGATCAATAAATCATTCATAGAAAATAATAAAAAGATTATTCATAGGAAAATAAAAGTGTGTTTTTAAAAAACACAGGGTAGATAATGATCTCCTGAGACATTTTATAGGATAAATTATATTAGAAGATAATTAGATAATTTGCTAGTTATCTAAATATGAGATGGAAAAGACAATGAATTTGCATGATTAAAACAAACAAACAAACAAGCACCATCTAGACAAACTTTCCTTGCCCTGCAAGGGTAAGAAGGCAAATCTAAATCAGATTATTTACATGAAATATTGCTTATAAGTGGATTCTTTTCTTTTTCCTAAGACTAACCAAGGGATAAAGAGATGGCTGGAAACTTTTTTTGTTTTGAAACCAAAGAGCAATGTAGAGAGAAAAATTACTTTGGAAAAAATTCTCAGTGTCACAAAAGGCAAACTGCCTATCTGGAAAAAGAGTAGAGCAATTAAATCGGTAGTTAATTCAAATTATAATTATAAAAAAAACTACAATTCTCTTTCTGCTAAAGCAATGAATGAATTGAATTCCAACTATAGAGTTGTCTAATTCTAACATTCATGCAAAACTAAGGCCATGTATATACTTTGCTATGTACCATTTTTATGATCGACTAAGCCTGTATTGTTAGTTACAAAGTGAGTTTTATTATATGTACAATAAATCATATGTGTATAGTGGGTTATTCCCTGTGCTTACTTTAAATATTGAAATATAAGCATGTATAAAGTATAAATATGATTATTATACTTTATTATATTAATTCTTCTTATAGACCAACATGGGCAACTATGTTTTTACAGACATCATAGAAATTTCTTAAATCTCCTACCTATCCCTGAGAATGGTCCAGAGCTCTCCACCTAGACAAGCTTCCATCAACATATACAAATATTTGCTGTCCTTAAATGTTCTGTACAGTCTGTAAATTGCAAACAAGAAAACAAAGATTATAAACATTATCATCTTTTACAAGTATGCAATTCTGGGGGGCCCAGATTATAGTTTTGATTTGCCAAGCTCAAAATTTTATCAGAATGAGAGAGAGCTAAGCCCACACATGGGGAAAGGAAGTCAATGGCTCATGAATAGGATTTTAATAGAAGAAACTAGGGCACCAATCTCTCCCTTGAAATGGATTAATCATAATGATTATGGACAAAGAGGGTTCCTTGGGGTTCTTTCCATTCCAATTTGGGTGATGTTTTGAGCATGGACTGTTGGGGCAATGTTTAGTGGTCATCAACATGCAGTGAAAATGGGAATAAAGTGGATTAAACTTTACAAATTCAGACATGTATATATTTCATGTGCTATTCGCTCAAATTTATGTTACATCCTGTTTTCACTAGGTGCCACTGGAAAATTTACTACAAAAAAGCTGCTTCTGCATATAACAGTCTCCCCATTATCCATTTATTAGTACAGAGGTGGAATGGTCAGCTGTCATTTCATTTTTTTAGATCTTCAAAACATATTCAGATAATTAAAGGTTAAATAGTTTGACTTTGAATATTTTGTCTTTTAAGCATCAGAGATCTATGTAGAGTTTGGGGGTTTAAAAAAAGATAAAAACGGAACGTTAGAAACTCTGGTACGTCCTTTGGGAAAACACATTGTTTTCAGACACTGATTCTCTTTAAAAGAAAGAGTAGAATCAGAACTCTATTTTTAGAAATCAAACAAAACTTTCTTAAGATTAGATTAAAAATAAGTTTCTTTGTGCATACGAAATGTGTTAACAGTGAGCACAAGTGGCAGAGGGTTTTGTGGTGGATTTGTCACTTGGAGTTGGGTACGTCTGTCCCTGGCACGGGGCCTTTACCTCACTATGAAATCGGAATGAGCCCCCTGCATGATCTGCTTCTCTGAGCGGATGTGCTCCTGCTGTCTTGTGTCCACAATGTGACGTTTCTTGAGAATCTTCATTGCAAATGTTTTGGATTCTTCACTTTTCAACTGGACCTTAAAGAAAGAGAGAAGGGAGTAAGAAAAAGCCCATAGACTTATAAGAGGGCATTATTATCCTCAAATTAACAGGTACATGGAGCACTTAAATGAACCTTAGCCACCACGCAAGTCACACACACAGTAAATCCTTGCTAGAGCTGGGTTTAACATCCAGGGTTCACAGCTATCATCCAATCTCATGCTCTGAATTGGCTGAATTTTAACTAACTTGATTCCAAATTAATTGTGTTCACATGTGGATTAGAAGAGGTAAAATGTACTTAGTTCTAGTTTTATTATTTCATTTCATAGAGTGTGTTTGAATACATTTTATGGTTTTTCTTCTTCAATCAAAATAGTAGAAAAAAATAACTTCTTTTCCAATTTTATTTAAGCAAAGATGACCAAAAATAGGGTCATATGGGATTTTATATTCTTCCTCCTTAGTTCTAGTCCACAGATATTTCTAGAGTTTTTAACTTGAGTGGTGGACCCTAGTCTCTCCTGAGACTGCAGACTGTTATTTCTTCAGTACTGACTGTATTCATTTCTTCTTTTTAACCTTGCAGAATTTTCCCTCCCTGCAGTTTAAAGAGACAAAAAAAAAATTGTAACAAGATTTTTTCCAGGAGATTTTGAAAACTGTTTGTTTTTCTTCTCAAACAAGCATGATGGCTTTAGTTCCTTTGACCTCAACCTTTACTCTCTAGTAACTGGGAAGACCTGGAGCCTTAATATCTTTCAATGTGCCATGCCTCTCTTGCAGCCCACATGGCTCCCAGTGGCTCCAGAGGAGGCATGGATCTTCCAAATGCCTTACTCAGACAGGGTGCTGTTTATGGTTTTACAAGAAATTTCAAGAAGGTGACTTGTAGCAAAAACAAGAGAGATAACAGAGCTAATTATTTAAAAGCAATATAAGGACATTATCATTGAGTGCTCTCAAGCAGCACAATCCTCAAGATGATACCAAACAGCCCATATTATTTGGGAGTAATGAAACCTTGGGGGAAATAACATGGCATGCTGTTTCTGCTTTGTAGCTGAAGTATGGCTGTCCCCTCTTTAGTTGTTAATTATTTACTGCTTCATCAGCAGGAATAGCGAAGTTCTTAAGTGTCTTGTTCCTGCACACATGTACAGATTGAGTTCGATCTTAGAGGATATTAATGTGGCAAGTTCCGTAGGAGGGAGCATGAAGATACTGCAAATAAATGGGCCTCGCTTAGCTGCCAGCATTCATGAATCAATATGACAGGTAGAGGGAAAAATGGGTATTTGAAAATGCCTTTAACAGCCAAAGGCCTTCTGCTCTATCTGTGAAACTCAAAGATGACAGATTAGTGTGATACAAATAAATTCAGTTGTAACTCATAATAAAACACAAAATGTGAAAACTCACTTCTAAAAGAAATCTGGACAGCTAGGGAAGATGGCATGAAAAAATGAGCTCTCTTACAGTACTACAATTCAGAGAAGAAGGAGTAAAGTCATATTCCCTCTTCAGAGTCATATCCAGTTAAACTAGTGAGTACTGTTGTGTAGTTCAAAAATGCCTACTATAAAAATTATTCTCTTCAGTGATGATAACGCAGATTTTTTTTTTCTCTATGAACACAGGGTAGGAGGAAAGAATTCAGCCTTTATAGTCACAGGTCTGGACTTGAATTCTGACTCCGCTTAGTCTGTCTCCAGTTTAAGCAACTATTCTCTCTCGGGCTAGTTGCTTAACTGCTCTGAGCCCTAGTTCTGGCTGAGGATAATACCAGATACCACAGTTATTATGATCCTAAATGAGAACACGCCACCAAATATGCATTCATTGATGAACTCTCTGCTTGTAACCAGCAATCTCTACTGAATAGGAAAAATCAAATGTTGCTATTTCAGAGGAACAAACTGATTTCCAAAAACAATTCCTATCTTTCCCAAGGTGACAGAGCTATCAAGTGGCAGAACTGGATTCATGTTCAGGTCTTTTTTGGCCCAAGCTATTTCTATTATATGCTGCTTCCCTTCAGCTGAATACAAACCAATTAAACACACAGTGATTGATACTTTGCAAATCAAAGTTTAATGGAATCGACTAACGCATGGACTGTGAGATAAACTGAACAATATTTCTATTACATTAAGCTTAACTTATACTAGGCATGTGATTTGGGAGAACAGCCAAAGCCTCACTGACATTTTCCTAGGCACTTCCAGGGACCTCCTTGTGTTAGGGGTTTGGGGTAAGTGATTGCTTGAATACTGCAAGGAGAAGCCAAGTGGGGTAGGAAGAAGGTGATGAGAGCTGGTGGGTGGCATATGTCATAAGAGATAGGTGAAGGCTACAGAAATTCTTGGGAGTCAGGCTTACTACTTGCCAATTTAAAAACATTAATCACAGAAAGTTTATAGAACTATACTGCTAACCTACTGAGGCTTTCTGCTTTGCCTTTACTTTGCATAGAAGCAGTCCTTGGGTCTAGAATCATCTTCCTTCTTTGCACTCTGTACAAGATCTCATGAGTTCCTTAGGGCAGGGCCCTTAGAATCTCCACTTTCAATTTAAACCCGAATGCTACAAGACTCACAGAATTCAGGATCCTAACCAGAAAGTCGGGGTACCTGAGGACCACTCGTGTGAACTAACTCAACAGAGACAGTCGAGAATGTTGAAGTTAATAATCTGCATAAAGTCCAAGTAACATATTCATCAGAAATCTTCTGATAAACCAACAACTTTCCAAAGATCATTCAAGAATGTTCAATTCAACATTGTTTCTAATGGAAAATTTTAGAAACAATCTAAATTTCTAGCAAGAGGAGGAGCTTGCAAAAATAAATTATGGTATATCCATGCAATGCAACTATAAAAATGATTACTTAGAATTATATTTAACATTATGGAAAAATAACCAAAACAAATAACCAAAACATGAATAAAAGATACTGATTATAAGACAGCATACATTTTATGATCTCACAGTGTGTTTGTATATTAGTGTGTATATATACATATATATACACACACACATCTATATGTGAAATAAATTTATGAAGAGACAATCAGAAATGTGTTCATCAATATGTTAACAATGATTTTTCCTTAGGGATTTTTTTGGTTGATTTTTACTTCTTTTTACTTTTTGAATTGCTTAACTTTTGAACAATCATCATATCTTGCTTTTATAATGAGTAAAAGTAAAACTCTCGTCATGAAAAAACTTGCAAGTCTCTTTTATTTATTTATTTATTTATTTATTTATTTATTTATTTATTTATTTTTTGAGACGGAGTCTCGCTCTGTCGCCCAGGCTGGAGTGCAGTGGCTGGATCTCAGCTCACTGCAAGCTCCACCTCCCAGGTTTACGCCATTCTCCTGCCTCAGCCTCCCGAGTAGCTGGGACTACAGGCGCCCGCCACCTCGCCCCGCTAATTTTTTGTATTTTTTAGTAGAGACGGGGTTTCACCGTGTTAGCCAGGATGGTCTCAATCTCCTGACCTCGTGATCCGCCCGTCTCAGCCTCCCAAAGGCAAGTCTCTTTTAAATTGTAATCGCTATTTATTATTATTGTCTGAATCTTTCTAATTTATTCTGATTCAACTAGAATTCCATGAATGCAAAGATATGAAGAAATTGTACAGAGCATAACAACCTATTGAGGTCTGGGGCTGAACCACACTATTACCTTTTTACAGGGCTGGCTACAAGCATTTTTTTCAATATAAACTCTGAGTAAGTTATAGCAATTTGTATTTGTTGAGGCTAAGATATTATGTTTTATTATAAAATATTTTAACCTAATCCATGATGAATTATAAGGTGACATTTTGTTTTCTTTTTATTTTTCCTGTTGTCCAAATTAATTATACCAAGTCCACTTGTGTACATTTAAGATAATAATAATGGTGATGATGATGATGATGATGATGATAATGATGATTTTTTTAGCAAGTTGCTTAGAGCTATGAAATTCCTTTTGAGTATGGAAAGAGACCAGCCAGGAAAAGAGGAGTACAGGAGTGCATATTTTTCTTCTGCCTCTTGCCAAGGACTAGCTTAGATAGTTATGCATGGTCCTCAGGTTTGTCTTCCTTTGAAGACTGTCCTAATCTCCTAGGTGTACAGACTAATACACTGGTTGAGAGTGTGACTAGTGTGATATTTGACTAATTTTTTTCAATCTCAACCTTTTTTTTTGAGAACACATGGACACAGGGAGAGATAAAACACACACTGGGGCCTGTCGGGGGAGGGCTGGTGGGTGTTGGCAGAGAGCATCAGGAGAAATAGCTAATGCATGCTGGCTTAATATCAGATGATGGGCTGATAAGTGCAGCAAACCATCATGGTACATGTTTACCTAGGTAACAAACATGCACATCCTGCACATGTACTCCAGAACTTAAAAAAAGGTCTAAAATAATAATAATAAAGCATTAATATTGGTTCATTAATTATATTAAATGTACCATACTAATGTAAGTTGTCAATAATAGGAGTAATTAGGTTCAGCGTATATAGGAATTTTCTGTACTATCTTCACATTTTTCTGTAATTATATAGCTGTTCTCAAAAACAAAGATTATGGATGCTTATACCACACTGGTTTTACTCTCAAAATTCCTACAAAGGGAAAATGAACAAGAAAATCTGAATACTCAATATCTTCATTTTATTTTATAGAAGAAATGCTATGTGCTATCTTAGAAATTAGAATTGGTAAATGTTTCATTTACAATAAACTGTTACTTCAATATGAAGTATTATATTGACATTTGAATGAATGTATACTTGGGCCAAGTAGATCTTAAGGTGGGAATTTTTGACAAGGATTTTGACAAGTTCTTAACTATCTGGGTATAGCTGATGTCTGCATAATACTGGCCTGAAAATGAGAGGTGATGTCATCAGCATTTAAAGCGCTTTGAAGATGCATTTGCTGGTTGTATTTAAATAGAGTACATCCTTCCTTTCTAGGTAGGGTAGTTGGTTGCCTTAAAAAGGCTTGTTTCCTACTGGACCCAACTTTTTGCCCTTATTAGGAAGGAAGATTATGATCAAGGCAAGGTTAAAACTGGCTCAGTACCACTGGCTGTGAGTTGGTCCTTAGAATTTGTATCTATTCATTCATTTAACCTTGTTATTAAGAGCTCATAGCTTATTTTGCACTGTCAATATCTTAATTATTTTGGAAGAAAATTACTTCCTGAACTACACTATAATTGAAATGATTTCTTAAATTCAAAGCTTAAATGGTCAGTGTCACATGACTCATTATTATGCAAAAGTCCTATATGAAGTGGTTCAAATTATATTTCCATGCACTGCAGGAGAAGGGTACTCCCTTTATGCTCTCCCTTAGGTAAACTGATGCTACAGAACAAAGGTGATGAAGGGAGTTTAGGAAAACATAAACCTGAGACCTAATTCTGGATCTCTGACAAATAAGTCATATAATCTCACTGGGCCTCAGACCACTTTTCAGAAAATAAAGGGCGAAACTATATTATCTTTAAAAACTCATTCCAGCTAGAGAATTCTATACATCTGCAATTTGACACAATATGCACTTTGAAAGCACATTAATTATATTTAACCTTACAGAAACGGCCCAACAAACATGTGGCAATATCTTGAGAAGAAAGAAAAGGGGAAATACTCCAAGTAACACACAGGTCGCTTAAGGAAACATGATGGTCCTCTCTGAAAGTATGACCTTGACTTTATATTTATGTTCATATTCTATTGGGTGGTGCGGGTTTTATTTTCTCTGTCCTCTCAACCTCAACATATGAAGGGATTGGTTTCTGTTATATTCTCTGTGTTACTAACTTTCAAATAACACACACTGGAAAACAGTAGCAGTAGCTTTCTCAGGAAGAGCATTAAAATGGACTTCAACGCATAAGGGAATCCGGGCAGAGTCACCGTAATTGTAATAGCTGCAAAATAGGAATGACAAATATTTTCTCTAAATAAAATAGCACAAAATTTTAATCAGGAAATCTATTATTTGGTGAAGCATAAAGCCATTTTTTAGTTTCGGCTCTCTTTAACCTGGGAGAAAAAGGCCTTGTAAGTAATCCAGAAATAATTTGGCAAGGTCTGTGATTTTATGTTTAAGTAACCCACATTTAATATAAATTGAGATAACTTAAGGAATTTATGACAAGTGCTGTAGTGAAACGTTCTACAAAAGGAAGAAAAGAAGAAAAAAAAAAGCCTAGGGTGGGGGTGGCAAGAAGAGAGAAAGCCCTACATTGAGAGACTATGAGTATCTTATCCTATTAGATTAACCATGCCAAAGGGCAGGTTCACCAAAACCAGCCAAAGGCATATAATAAAACATCAACAATAAGAACATCAGCAAACAAACCACTAGACTCTCTATAAATGCATAAGCACTCTGTTCCACCTCTATCATTTTCCAATATTCTCCTATTGCCAGACAGCTCTTCACAGCCCTGTAAGACGCTGGCCTTAGATTCTATGTTCAGAAAACAATGTAAACATCCTGTTCTGCAGCAGTGGAGTATAATCACAAAGCTGAAGTGGGGCGTGCAGAAGCCATAAAACTGCCATAAAATTCAGGAGGAAAAAAGGCATGAAGTGACTATACATTAAATAACTGGGTATTTAGATTATTGAACTAGATCATACATGTAAAAACTAAAAACATTTAGTATAACACAAAATTTTAGCATCTGAATATCTGTACCAGTAAAGGTAAATCTCAAGAGATAGAAAGTAGATGAGAGGCCAGGTGTGGTGGTTTACGCCTGTAATGCCAGCACTTTGGGAGACTGAGGCAAGCAGATCACTTGAGCTCACAAGTTTGAGACCAGCCATGGGCAACATGGCCATGTCTCTACAAAAAACACAAAAATTAGCCGGGCATGGTGGTGCACGCCTGTAGTCCCAGCTACTTGGGAGGCTGAGGTAGGAGATTGCTTGAGCCGCCAAGCTCAAGCTGTAGTGAGCCAAGATCATGCCACTGCACTCCAGCCTGGGTAACAGAGTAAGACCCTGTCTCCACAAAAAAAAAAAAAAAAAAAAAAAACCCTGGAGATTGGAATGGAGAGTATTTCTAAATGGGCACAAGGGTTCTTACTGCAGTGGTAGGAAGGTCCTAAAACTGGGATATATGATCGTCATACAATTCGAAAAATCACTAAATTATACACTTAAAATGGGAACGTTTTATGGTATGTAAATTATACCTCAATGAAGTTGTTAAAGAATTTTTAAAAAGAGAGAGAACTCATCATTTCTTAAATCTACAACTTCTAGTTCTGTATTGATTTGTCAGGTAGCTATATGTTTCATTTACATTTTAAGGAATTTAATATCAAAAATGTATTTCTCTATGTTTACTTTTTCACTTACAATAAAAGTTCCTCACTTAGTCAAAAACTAGATTTTTAAGGTCTAATTTCTGTTAAATATTGACACATTTTTAAAAAGTCATTTTTAATGATTTTACTACTTGTTTATTGAAAAACCTAAATATAAAAGTCTTATTTTTAAAAAAATTAGGATCATGAATACATTTAAACAAAATGTACGTAATTAACACAAAGTTCTTTAAAAGCTATCTTGTCAAAATAATAGGTACAGTCGGCTTTCTGCATCTGTGGGTTCTACATCCACATTCAAACAACCAAGGATTGAAAATACTTGGAAAAAAAAATGGATGGTTGTGTTTGAGGTGAACATATATAGACATTTTTCTTGTCATTATTCTCTAAACAATACAGTATAACAGCTACTTACATAACATTTGCACCGTATTAGGTATTGTAAATAAACTAGAGATGATTTAAAATATAGGAGAGAATGTGTGTATATGCAAATACTATGCCATTTTCTATTAGGGACTTGAGCATCTATAAATTTTGGTATCTGCAGCTGGAAGAGGTATTGGTGAGGACAGGTCCTAGAACCAATCTCCCATGGATACTGGGGATTGGGAGGTTAAAATATTGCAATAATAAACCAACTGTGGTTGTATGCAAGTCCGTATGACATCCTAAAGCTTCATTTTCCTTACTTAAGGGAATAACACCAGGCCAGGCGCAGTGGCTCACGCTTGTAATCCCAGCACTTTGGGAGGCTGAGGCTGGCAGATCATTTGAGGTCAGGAGTTCAAGACCAGCCAGCCTGGCCAACATGGTGAAACTTCATCTCTACCAAAAATATAAAAATTAGCTGGGCGTGGCGGTGGGTGTCTGTAATCCCAGCTACTCAGGAGACTGAGGCAGGAGAATTGCTTGAACTCGGGAGGCGGAGGTTGCAGTGAGTCAAGATCGTGCCACTGCACTTCAGCCTGGGCAACAGAGCAAGACTCCATTTCAAAACAAAATAAATAAATAAATAAATAATTTTAAAAAACAGCTTCATATTATAGAAACATATATTGTAAGATCAAATCAGATAGTGTATGTGAACATTCTTTAGAAAATAAAAAGTATTATGTAAGAATGATCATCACTACTATGATTTCCAAGATACAGTATCTTACTATTACAATTCATAATTAAATCTGTTTTTAAGTTAGTAGTCCCAATCAACTGAATGAAAACAGGATTAGGAAAAATCTACCTGTTTGAATTTTAGGAAATTTTACTTTCATGGTGAAAGAAAAAGCAATTTTATTACTCTGACTCAAATAACTTTTTGGACATGGCCCACTAAAGTGCCCACATGTTCAGGAGAAGCCAGCTTACGACATTCATAAAATAAGATGAAATGCTTTAAGTGAACAGAAAGCTTCTATCCTACAAATCAGTGTTGGATTATATTTCCCAACATTTCTTAACAACAACAATAACAAAAAGTACTAATTCTATTATTAACTTAAGCAGAGATCACAGTAACTTCTCTATTTCCCTCACTTTTCTCTGCACAATAACATCATATGATTTATTTTTCCCCTTGGCCAATGTCTGAAATTTAAGAATGAACCATAGCATTTGCCTTGTTTCATAGGATACATAAGAGAGAACAATAAAAGAAACTTGTCACAGCCTGAGCGATACATGTTTGAAAGACCCGGAGAATGCAAAGGATAGATTATGAGTGTGACAGAGATGTCAGAATTGGAAAGCTTTTCAGCCATGAGGCATAGACGCACAACACTGTTGTAGTGGTGACTCAACTTCATGGTAAAGGCTTTATGCATCAAAGTTCCTATTCATAGATAGTCCCGTCGTCCCCCACCTACACACACACACACTCATACATACACAGAGTCAGGTATAACATTTTCAGAAGAAAAGAGGATAGAAAAGTAGCTTATTTTTCTATATGCCTTTTCATTTGATTCCATCTGCCATTTGCACAATGGACAGATAATCAAGAGAGGGTCTCTCTTCTTCTCATCCTCGTTTTTCTTTCTTCATTTACCTCAACACCTCATCAAAAATATCAGTAATCTTATTTGCTCTGTAACTTGCCTTCAGACTTAAAATCAGTTCTACAGCTAGCGACCAGAAATATCAGGAAATATCTATATTATTAAATTTAAATTTATTAAAAGACAAAGTTATTTTTGAAGAGGAGGTAAGTTGTTTTTTTTTTTCTATTTTTTAAAGACATTTAACTTTCAGTTTGGAGGAAAGTCAGAAAAAGAACCTGATACTTTTTTATTTTTAATTATACTGTGAACAAAGGCCTGGACAATTTCCTAGAAGTTACTTGCAAACCAAAGAACATTTATAATTTCCCTTATTAAGGAATTAGCATTCATTCATTTTCATTCAAAAGATTACCTACATTGAGTGTCTTATCATTCCTTAAATGTAACATTTATTTCCTACCGCTTTTATGCTAAATAAACTTTACTTCATTTTGCAGTGATTATTAAAAGTGGTACTTACAGGATTTTATTACCTATAATATACTTTAAATTATTTTTTCAGCAACTAATCAAATATTTTTCATCCTTTACCCAATACTTTAGTTTCTATGCACAATCTCACTTGTATAAGGAAATACTATGTGTATCAGTTTTGAAAACTTGTTCACATATTTTAAATTAAGCACATGAATAGCTCACATAAATTCAATTTATTCTAATACTTAAAGTACACATATAACTATGTAGATGAGGTCGAATATTTAAATTTCAATTCCTTCCATTTATTGACTCTGAAAATCTAAAATGGGTTGAAATGAAACAGAGGATGACATACTGTGAAATTCAACTCTCTTTCTGACATGTGACCCAATTAACTCATGAAAGGTTTTGCATTGAGGTTATACTTCTAAAATATAGGGATGAATGACTTTATAATTTTTTTAAACTGTTATATACTGGAAAACTTTAATAAAATGGCTTATAATCAGATCTTAATGTCTTATTACATGCTATCCTCAAACTTTGTCCCTCTGATGTTACAAAAAGGATAACTATACAATTCATCTGTGTAGTAAAAAACCACTTATATCCCCTAAAGCTATTACAATTTAAAATACTTTTTAAAATACTGAAAAAGTGCTGGGAGACAGGGCTGGGGGAATGGGAATGAGGGTGGAGAGGATGGGGTTGGAAGGATGTAGGGGAGAACCTGCTAACCTAGAATTCAATGAATCTTTCAATAATAAGGCAAAATAAAGACCTTTTCAGATAAAAGTAAATTAAGGAAAAAAGAAAAAGATAACTTCTTCCCCCATATGATTCTGGTATTTCACATTTATCTTGTGTTTCAGATTTTCACAAATATAAAAGGACATCAACTGTAGCTAAGTCAGTTCAATAAGAATCTACTGGATTTTGCCTATACCAGTTTACTTTAGGGAAAACAGTCACATTAAAAATTTAAATTGCTTTGTTTGTGTAGATGTGGCATCCAAGGTCAAAGTGATGACCAGACAGTGGCTCTCCTTTAACTTATTTGTTTGAACTTCTTTTGGATAGTGATGATCTCCCCACTATCAGTGTGAACGTGAAAGGCAGTGGGCTGGAGCTGGGGCCTAAGAACAAACTACCTGGCCCACAAAAGCTCCTGACCTCATAGCTCAATGTTCAAGCTAATATGTTGCATATGTCAATGACAATGGGGAATACTGAGGGACCAAGTACTAATTAGCAATAAATTAAATATATGCAATTGATGAGATATATTGAAACATACAGAATTACCTGTTTTATATTTTTTCCAGAAAGCAAGATAAGTTACTTCATTTTATTTAAAAAGATAGGACTATTTTCTACATAACTAAGACACACAAGGGGACTATTTTTCCCTCTCGATGGAAGGAATCCCTCTTTGAAAGTGTTTACGTGAAATTTTCAGGAATGCAGACTGCACTGTGGTACAAAATAACCTACTTTTGTCAGAAGAGAAATTATGATGTCTATTTCTAGGAGCAGCGCCACCTAAAAATAGCTTGTCTAGTCACCTTATAGTGCTTTCTTTCATGTCATAGATAGAAGTTTGGAGCAGAGTCTGTGTTTATATGCTTTCATTACTCAATGTCCAAACAACTCTTTTTTTTTTGGCAAGTCTAATCTTTTTAAAGAATATAATACAATTATACTCTACTGATCAGCTATCTAATATTTCTCTCTGCTCCCCTAACAGTAATTCACTCTAGTCTAGTCACTTGCTTTGGTGTCCTGTAACAACATGTGGCCTTTTATGTTGTAACCCTTGCCTGGAATGGCCTTTTCCCAGAATGGCCTTTCCCCATCTGTTCATTTAAATCCCAACCTATTCTCCACTGCCTGGCTTCAGTTCTGTATATCTTCCCAGGCCCTCTTCTACTCCATCAATTTCAAATGACCTCTCTCCTGATGAAATACTGAGAACTCTTCTGCATACTTTTTAATTTAACACAATAGCATAAGATTTTGTTTGCTACTTTTCAAATATCTTAATCTTATCTTCTTTCTTAGAAGGAGGCAGAAATTCCTTGAGGGCAGGAATCATGTCTGATATTTTTATATCCCAGAAATAGTTTGGGTTTTTTAAAACAGATGATTTTTGCCTAATGTGATGTACCCATTAATTCTCTGGATTTAAAAAAAATAATATTTATGTCAGAGAAAACAAAAAGGCAAGTATGACCTAAATGTTAACTTTTGGAAGAGCTGTTTTATCACCAATTATCTTAAGCTTTGGAAAGACATACCCAGTGGATTCTAGATTTATATTGATCATTCTAAAATCCTATGCAGGTTTAGAGGAGAGACTACTAACATTTTATCTTGTGGTAGGATACTGACTTCAACTACCTGTAATAAAAAATAGGCATTTCAATTGATTGCTAATATATAAAATTTCTATAATTTCACAAGATGTGTTAGAAAGTAACTTACATTTGTTTTCATTCATGTAATCTAAATTTTATTATAATTATCAATGTACAAAAGAAAATTTATTGTACAATAATGAGATGAAGTAATGCTTATCTTACTTTATTTGCATATGCCAAAGTAGAGATAAGCTTTACTGCTTGTAATTTCTGCATTGAAACTGTCATGTGGTTATTTTAGCTGTTGCAGTATATTATTACTACACGTACTGATGCTTAATTAGTATTTATTAGATCAGATTTTCATTAGCTATCTGAAGAACTTATTTTCTGAGAAATGAATGCTATTTATTACAGTTAATAATTTTTGTCCATTTTCATTCTTTTGAAGAATAAACATAAAATGAGAATTACATATTTAATAATAAACCATGTAGAGTACCACTAGAGAAGAGGCTATGTTAAAATGAAGCAAACTTTCAGTTTCAGCCAGTATTGAGTCCTTACTCACTTTACTTACAGAGGACACAAGGCCTTAGGGCAGCAGGGTTTCCCCCCGGTGTCCAGTGCAGCATAAATCACTGTGGGTACACATGGCAATGCTGCCCAAAGATCTCCACAGCTATTCTGTTTCATTGCTGTGTGGCTTGGCTGTAGAAAGCTCTTGAAATGTTTTCATCGTACATGGGGTTTCCCTTTGGAGTTAAGTTGCTCACCTTTCGCAATAAGACTCTGCTGACTGAGCAATGGGTTTATCACCTAACTTCTTGCTTAATCACCTCTTAGTCTCTTTTTTTTTTCAATTGGTTTACATAGCACTCCAAGCCTGCTTGCTTGTTTTTATAGCGCCAAGGCAGCTGGCAAAAATGCTGTGAGAGTGGTATGGATGTCATGAACAGACACACACGTTGTTAACTACACGTGCTTGTCTTAGCATAAATTGGTTCTCACAACTACCACATGTTCTTTTCCTGGGCAATCCAGTTATGTGGTTTAGAAACTGAACTGCAGCAGAGAAGGAATGAGAGGTAACTTTTGTATTCAACTTGCCAAGAGCCAGGTCTTTATTATGCCCAATTGAGGTTCCATGGGTTAAGAAGGCTGGAGAAAAACTAGATATGATTCAGCAGTTTGCACTGAAAACGATTTCCCATTGAGAGGTTAAGAGGTGGGGCTTCACAATTTAGAAGTGAAATGGATAAATAAAAGCAGGCTACTTCAGGTGCACACAGGTTCAGCATAAGGGATATTGAAAATTGTTTCCCATCTCCTCTCATGACAGATGAGAAAGTTAAGAGCTTTAGTGGTCTGGAGAAATTTAATAGAAGCTATCATTGAAGGTCATTTGAAGACCTCTGGGCTCTTACTTATATTAGAATAATGGTTGCACTCTCAGGCCTTGGCTTAGCAGTGGAAAAGAAAAGAGTAAAATCATTTCATTCCCTTCCTTTTCTATGCATATAGCTGGAAGTGATAAAGAGAACTATCATTAGCATGTTTTAATAATAATAGCAACAGTAACAACATTAACACCATTTACTGACCCATGATGCGTGAGACACTATTTTGAGGACTTTAACTTGTTTAATTTTCACAACCTTGTGAGGTATATATCCTATTATTATCATCATTTCAGAGACAAGAAAACCAAGGCTCACAAAGTTTTAAGTAAATGACTAAGCATACACAATGGGTAACATCTGAATCCAGAATGCCTAATTCTAGAGCTCTAGCTTCTCGCTACCATGTTATACTGTCGGATTTTTTTCTCCACAGACATTTTGCCACTAAAATAGGAGCAGAAAAAGAGTTAGAGAAAGTGGAGTCTCTGAAGATATAACAGAAAGAGAGGCACATAGCAGACAATTACTACATCTATTCTAGATTTAGTTTTAATTCAGGTTCTTGAATTCCAGAAGAATTTTTTTAAAGCAAAGGTATACATATGACAATGAAGTAACACTTGTTTGATTTGGGGGTGGTTGTTGTTGATGGTGGTGGTAAGAATCCAAATATTTTTAAAAGCCAGAATGGCAGAAAAAGCTTCTAGTTAAAAAAATCAGTAATTCTAGGCAATAACAACAACTCTTTCGATGACTAAGTGGCCTTAAACCATATATATACATTATTCTTGTCTTCTTTCCTGTAAAATGTGGATCATGCCTCATGTTCTCCTCCCAGGGTAGCTATAAGGGCAAAATTATACAATGAACCTGAAAGCAATTTGAAGATTATAAAGTAGTGTTCAAATGAAAGGTTATTTTATTAAAGAAATAATATTAATTTATTAATAAACATTTGTTTCTACAATAGTTTCATTTTACTAAGTATATTCCATAAGGCATCAGGTTATTTATAGTAATGCCTTAACTCTCCCTCTGCCTCAGAAATGCTATCTCCTGCAAGAAGTCTTGTTCCCCCACTCACTGAGCCCCTGCTGATCATGCTTCGCTTATGAGTTTAATTATTAGTTTACATGATTGCCCCTCCCAGTAGACTGCGAGTCTCTAGAGCCAAGGACTATTCTATTTATTGAATTTTTTATCTTCAATTGTAGAGCTCAATACATATATACAGAATAACTGATGTAGAAAGTATATAATCCAAAATCACAGAGGTTATGTTTCTCTTATATTTGTTCCTGTATTTTATCCAAGTATGCCACTCTGGTATAGGAGACATTTGGATTGCTAAATAAACAGATTAAATATCTAATATTTTAAAGTACAAACTACATATTATTGGCATATTAAAAAATCGGTTTGTCTTTGACTTGTGCAAATCTATTCTGAAAAACAGGTGCCTTTCTCAGAAGGACAAAAGTAGAGTAAATGGGGAATATGACTATAAGGCAATGGGACTAATTTTCACTTGTAATTTGTAAAACCAACCTCCTTATTTTACAGTCATACTTTGTAAATGAAGATGATTACCTAGATGACTTACATCAGTGCTTAGGGCTTTTGTGAGTAAGTCATATATAAAAAGAGAGCTGAGTTCTTTTGCTGAAAGTGATACTATAAATGGAATGTGTTCTCCTAGAAGACATACTGTAAACAGACAGTAACTGAACACATTAGAAAGACCATTCTTAAAAATAAAGAACATAGGCAGAAAATATGGCATATGCCAGAAAACAGAAAGGAAAGCAGTCCAAATGACTGCCCAGAGGAAATGGTTGTGAACAGGACATGTCTGATATTAAACAAGTGAAAGTCAGTTATGCTAAGACCATTTAGGAAGAGACTGAATATCTTAAGACTACAATTCCCATGCATAAAAGACCTTCACTTCAAGCTTCTGGACTCTTTGCTGAACACATATTTAAGTTTCTTATTATGTGGCAAAATTATGTTCTTACCTCCAAAAATTGATAATAAACTATTTATAAATTCTCCTGTAGAAAAATACTTCTTCATCTACATTTATCGAAATTGACATGAATGATAAAAATTAAGAAATGCTAAAAAGTCTGTGAAGGGTATAACTACCTTCACACACAAACATAATCTGTATGTCAAACAGTGATGAGAAAACTACATTCTTAACTTTAATAGGAAATGAAGTTCAAAAATTCAAATTTCTAAATTCTTCATACTCCACTGAAGGGCTTATAATTTTATAATGTTATTTCTGGGAAACTTTAAAAAATACTATTTTAAAATTAAAGTGTAACTTATGGTATTATCTTGAAATGTCATTTACTTGCTCAACATTACTGCTAAACTAAGATTCTAAGTATTATATACTTTGTATTAACATGTTGAGCACTCCATACATAAATATAAAATGAGTTTATATGAAGATTTTATTGCTTAGATATTGCTTTAATAGGACTTTATAATATTGACAAGATTATCTTGCATGTGTCATTCTCAGAGGAGAGTGAAAACTTCTGTAATCACAAAAGAACTGGTCTCTGCCTACATCTTACTCCTAACTATGAATGGGGTAGGTGCCACTCTGATGGTACACCATTATCATTACGGTGATTCGTTATATTCCATGAAAATGGTATGTACAATTACAAGCAAAGTGTTGAGGCCAAACTCTCAATTCCAGCATTATTGAATGTATGTAAAAGATGAACAATCACAGATAATATTTTAATACCCCCAAAGTAATACTACCAGGCAATTAGTAAGTGGTAAGAATTGGGAAAATAAGGTATTAGTGATCATTTAAATGACTGGTCCACATCGAATGCTGAAGACAATATAGGCACTCTGATTGTCCTACAGTATGTTGTACACGTGCAAGACAACGAAAGCTGATGTGACCTTAAAAGGTTAAGGACATGCGCCTCTTCCCCTAATGTAGAAATTGTACCCTATACTCCATTATGAATTTACCACTCATCAGTAATATCTACAGTTTTTACAAAGTGGGCTACATTTCCAATATCAATTAATTCTTAGGGCTATGGTGTTCATTATCTATAAACATCTATCTAAAAGAGTAAAATATAATATCCATGAGAAGAAAATTAGGCTGACTATCTGGTATTTCTCTGGGGATGGAGATTATATGCACATATATATGTGTATATATACTCAAACATGCACATGAATACACAGAAATGAGCATACACACGTGTGCACACACACGAGAGCACAAATGCAAATTTTTGTTTTTAAACTAAACTTTTATATGCCCACATTAAATTCTTCCCAATTTTGAGGCTAATCAAACTTTTGTTTGTACCTCCTCGTTTGCTTTTCAGAGGATTTTCTAGAAGATTTGCACTATCAGCTTGGTATTCAAATCTTTAGCCTGAAATGACTTCAGTGCCTGTAAGTTATTTTCAATATTTCAAAAATCCTAAGTAAATTCCTATATTTCATTAAATATCTCACTGGTAACTTCAAAGATCGCTCTTTAAGTTATCAAATGTCTAAGAGTTCACAAAGTTGTAACGCTGATTTTTTTTTGTCAACAAAAATAGCAGTTTTATTGTCCATCATCTTTAAAAAATAATATTTAAGGACTCATAACAGTCCTACAATCACTGTCCAAGAAATTCTATCCCTTATACTGCTTCATTTGGAGAGTGTTTTAGAAATACACAACTATATAAACACATCAGAAAATAAATCCTGCATGGCAGGGAGCTCTGTTTTCTTTTCCTGCCTGTATGTCCCAACACCTCCAAATCAAAGCAGTTCATGCATAATGCTGTTAATGAATATTTATTAGCTATACAGATAATTATAATTTTCCACAAAACCAAAGTTCTTAAAAAATAAATTCATGGTTACATTAATTTGTAGGGTTCAGAAAAGCAAGATGTTTGTCTAGAACCTTACTTGTTTTGTTTTGTTTTGTTTTTCTCCCAGAACTGAAAATACTCATATCATCAAAGGCACACTTACAGACTTTCAAGTCAGAGGTGGTATTACTACAGTATCTCCAACCAGTGTTAAGGGAAGCATAATACTAATTCAGTGAGACATATGGCTCTAAAACCTTCTTGTCTAATATCTAAGTAAATACCATCTTTCTGCCTGTTCAAGTCAGAAATTCCAACTGCAATACAAATAGACAAATATAAAAATAGTGCTGGGTCAATATACTTTTAAGGAAGGGGATTTCTCTTGACCCCTGATGGCAACCGTAACTGTTTACTGCACTGTACACCATCTCAGGGAGTTCCTCACATACTGTACTGGTGTCTGATATCAGGAAATCCTCCATGTTCAGCAGGGAGGTGGAAATCAATCTGCATTTTCAATTAGGGTTTATAGCCACACCGTCTTGAAATGCAGTTAGTCATAAGAATACATTTTTTCCTCATTCTTGTGATAATATGTCAGTTTTTAAATTTACATTTCAAACAAATGCAAAATAGAGTACGTTTTCATGTTGTTTACACCACATTCATGCAACGTGTTGAATGCATTAACTTGTACAAAGTGTCTTCATCTTCATGAATCTATAGCTGTATGTGCATGTGTATATATATGTATACAAACTGTGTGTGTGAAATAAACTATATAAAATATTCAAACTATTAGCACTATAAATAGGTACTTGCAACTACAGAACCACAGAATTACTACTACAACACCATTTACTTCATATATATCTCTTCTATTTCCCTTTATATGTATTTAAATTTACATTTAAATTATTGTAATTATTGTTAGGATGCATAATTGTTGGTAAGCACCACTCAGAACTAGGAAATAAAGATGATAGAAAATTAGTTGGGTAAGACGTGCTTAATGACTCTTCTTTAAGTCAATGTGTTTACCTTACACTTAATATGATGGGGTTTTCTAAAAAGCAATGAGTTATTTATTTTATTTTTAGTTGTTGACTGCACAATTTAGCCCACTTTGTTGCGAATTATGACATGTCTACTGCAAAGTATTTGGTACTGATTTAGGAATAATGGTAATTAATGATGAAAGACAGAACAAAAGAAAAGGAAGAAATCTTAATCTAGGGAAAAAAATTAAAAAGGAAGCAGAGGTGATCAAAAGCATTTAAAGAACCATCACCTACCAGTTCTACTCGTCCGAAACCTCCAACTCCAAGGGTGTCAATGATGTTGAAATCAGACAGCTTCAGGTTGGCGAAGAAAGCCGCTTCAGCTTCATATCTGGATTTTTTGATGTGAAAAAATGGAAATTTCTTAGAGGTGCAAACACGAGTACCACGTACATCTGTACCAGAATGACATGACTGTGGAACAGGGTTTACCTGCTTACATTCCATCTTGCTTTTAGAGTTTGTGTTTTCTCACACTCATAATTTTTTGGTCCCAGTTGTGCAGAATAACATAAATTTGCACTTGTGTTTCAAAGTACTGTAGAAAAATACAAAGTACCCACTGCATGCCAGTCAAGTGACTGATAAATCCAGTTATCAAATCAAAGTTACATGGAGGCCTTTTTCTACGCGTCTTCTTGTGAACACGGATTGTTTGAGTTGTTCTTTTTTGGTTTTGTTTTAGATTTTTTGGTTTGGCTTGGTTTTGTTTTTGCCGTTCAGATTTTGGATGGCAGTTTCTCATCAGTTTCCCTTATCCACAGGCTGGCAGCGCCTCCTATAAATATTAATTAAAAGCGGCAAGATCACGGAGGTCTCTGGAGCGAAATCACAGCCAGGTTTTATGAAAACAGATCCGAGAAGCTGAGAACTGATGTATAAATGTCCAAAATGGATGATTTCGGAAGCATAGTCACATTCCTAAAAAGTGTCTTCCCTTCATTTTTGTGTACCCACTGACTTGTAGCCAAAACTCTCAGCTAGCAATCTCAGGGTCTTTATGTTTGTAAGTTTCTTGGATGAGTGGTGTGGAGAAGCATGGACCGCTATTCCCAAAGTCTAACTATGCACACATGCAAACCTGACACATGCAAGTGGCCAGAATAAGCTTCTCCTGATGCGACAAGTGAATATGAGCTGCTTAAAATATATCCTTGTCAAAGGCTCTGCTATTTTTAGAAAGGACAGGAAGGCACAAAGATGAAGATGATCTGCCCACTCACTAACGTCAGGTCAGGGAGTAATTCAGCTGTCTCAAAAATAAAGTATTTGAATAGCTATGCATAACCCGTGACCTTCAGCTCAGCAACACCTGATTCAGTACTACACTATAGATAGAAATGATGAATGCACTTGAGGTAATGATGCTAACACAGCCTGTTTATGTATACTTTTGAAAAGAATCAGTCATGGGTATGTTTAACATTAAGCTGTGTAACATTTTAGCTATTCCATTACAGTCAAACATAAATTTAGACTCTTCACTTGGGGGATTTGTGAAACAGCTTTCTAGGTAAGCTTTCTGCATTCTTTAACTTACAACCATGTTTCTAATTTTTTTAACAAATCAATTGTTGACAGGCTTCTCAGAGGGTAAAAACATCATTGTTTTCCATTATTGGCTAATTATGTGAAATCAACTCCCTCCAATAAACTTTTATAAACAAGGCTGCTAGTCCATCCTAATGGTATTTGTAGACTTCTGTCATTAACTACACACTCAAGAGATCAACATAGTGATCCGGGAGATGGTTTACTAGAATGGAACAGAAGCAGCAAATGTGCATTTCTAGCATTCCAGCTGGCTTGCTACTTTTGGAAAATTAAAACTCCATCCCATTGAAAGGGCTAGTGGCAGAGTTGACTCCAACAGGTGCTGAAAAAAGACATCTGTTGAGATCAGACCCCGTGACTATTTGTATGTGGTCAAGCATTTCCTGACTGCCTGGATAATTAAATCTTTTATGAGATCGTTGTTGAATAATAATCCATGTGTTTGTTGGATTTAGAAATCTCAGGTGCAAACAGGGTGAACCTCGTTTCTTTCTTTTTTTTTTAGACAAAGTCTTGCTGTGTCACCCAGGCTGAGGCTGGAGTGCAGTGGTGCAATCTTGGCTCACTGCAACCTCCACTTCCCGGGTTCAAGCTATTCTCATGCCTCAGCCTCCCAGCTAGCTGGGAATTACACGTGTGTGCCACTACGCCCAGCTGCAAACAGGGTGAACTCTTTCAGACTATTGTGATACCATTTCATATATTTAAAGTATGGTGTTATTTTTTGTAATCCTTGAAAGCACCCCAACAATTCTTATTTTGGGGCCTTGTGAAATTAGGCTGGAAGTACACATAGATGAGTGGAGGGATTCTAGCCTTTTGTTGCACATTAGAGCTACATGAGCATCTTTTAAAAACAATTAATTTAAGCCTTGCCACAGACCAAGTGAATGAGAAATTTCTGGAGGTGCTACCTAGACATCCCTATTTTAAAAAAGCTCCCAGGTGATTTTGATGTACAAGAGTTAAAACCTATAGTTCTATACCTTCTGAAAGCCTCAGGAAGTTCCATAAATCATACAAGATTTCTGGGGTGGATTAAAACGGCCCAGGAGATAAGTAGCTACCCAGTGAATCTGGGGATGAGATATTTTGGCAAGAGGGTTGGGGGCTTTTATACATTGGTCTTGGGCCCTGCTCTTCTGGTCCTAGAGCAATAGGAATAAACAATAGTTCTGAAATAGCCAACATAGCTTAGAAAAGACAGAGAAAGATAGAGAAAGAGAGAAAGGAAGGGAAGGGAAGGGAAGTCGGGAAGGGAAGGGAAGGGAAGGGGGAGGGGAGGGAACTGGGGGAGGAGAGGGAGGAAGTTCGGGGAAGGGGCAAAGGGGAAGGGGAAGGGGGAAGAACTTTAGAACTAAGGAATAACAAAGTTGATTTGATTTTCATCTTTTCATTTCTGTTAATACACCAAAGGAGGTTCCAAAAACAATAAAATGTACATTTGCAAGTATAAAAATTAGACCAAGATACATATGCATAGTTTAGAAACAGGAAAACAATAATAGAATAATCTCAGTCTCCTTCTCCCCTCCCCCATCTCTCTTTCTAAAACCACGTATCTGCACAGTATCATATTCACATTTCTTTGGAAAATAGATAATAGTCATTAGTTTATTATATTTCCATTTCTTCCAATATTACCAGTCTCCACAAAACCAAGGAGTAAGAATCCAGTGGCCCTTATTATTCACAGTTGTTTTCCATTCTTGATGTAATATCCTTGAATCAATGCTGTCATTTTAAATTAACAGAAACGGATGCTACACCTTATGATTGAGCATTATTATTAAGAAGTAAACATCTTTCCCTATGTATTGGAAACCAAATATAATGTTTCAACCCAGGACAAAATTTGTGAAACTTAAAATTTTACTTTCACATTGCCATTCCAATAACAGAAGTAACTCAGCATTATTTTACAAAGCAGACAATATTAAGTACCATTTAAAAGTAAAGACCACATGCAAAAGGAACGTAACTGTAGTTCCAGATGGGTAATTCAAAGCCAATAGTACAAAAGGCAAATATAGCCGTATTAGCTTTAGCCCAGCTCACCCATAATCCAAATGAGCTACAGAAGTCTACTCTAAGTGCCTCCAATAAATAAATAAATAAATAAATAAATAAATAAATAAATAAGTTGTTAATATCTACTAATTCACATGTAAATCTGTTAGCCTGGCTTTGCCTGCACTCATCTACTCTTCAGTATACTTTCATTTCCTGTTGAGTTTAGATCGATCAATTCTTGGGGAAAACTACGAAAATGAAACGTTTTAGTAAGCACACATAGACTGTCATGCATGACTGAGTTTATTTCTTATTCCGTAACTGTAGTAGGTAAGATGAGATTCAGTAAGAACATCAGTGTCTACCCTGGATTTTAAAATGCTACAAGAGAGCATCCTGGCTTATCAAAAGCTCATGACTTATGTTCCTGGTTCTGCTACTGACTGTCCTTCCAACTTTGATTTCTTCAATGTCTTGGCCTTTCTGGGAATACTGATAAATATACACTTAAGCAATAAGTATAAATTTACTGGAAAAATCAAGTCAGAATCCCAGCTTACTTAAATGTTCAGATACATGCCCAGAAATCCTCTTTCATTTTTTTTTTTTTTTTTTTTTGTAAACTAAGAGCACCACAATCTATAAATAATTACTTACAAAAACTGTTTGAAAAAGGAGTAAGAACATTGAGAAAGTGAGCCGTAAGCTCAAAATATACAGACCTGGTCTATGATACATCCAAGATATAATGCTGGCTATGTACTGAATGAGCACTTAATTTGGTACACAGGATTTTATGTGATAATTGTTCCTGATTTAATAAAGCTTAGCGTACTGACTAATCTGTAAGTCTGGCAAAGTACATAAAAATGCCTTCAGAAGAATGCCTATATAGAGAGAAAGTAGCATTGAAAACTGAACCAATAAAATATATTTTCACATTTAAAAAGGAAGATGCTATTTGGGCTTAAACTACAGGGACTGTTGCCTCATTGTGCAACTTTAACTTTGTGTATATGGAAAATGTTAGGAAATACATGTCCTTATTCCCTTGATTTTCAAATGCTTGAAATTAAATAAGCTTAGACACTAAAATAAAAATGGGTAGACTCTATAATCAAGTCATCAATCATCTCTTATTAAATAATTGCTGCTACATAAAGAGTCTTATTGACAACTAAGCTTTGAATGCAGAATCTTTTGACTTCATTGGAAAACAAAAAGAACCATCTTAGCGTTTGTTTGTATGGGGAATTATTTTCTGCTAAATCATGTTTTCAAAATAAAAAACTTTTTAAAGTACCTATTACTATAAAGTTTTTAAAAACCTCTTTAAACAAGAAAACTCCTAAAATTCCGAGCAAAAAGGGCCGATTTTTAATGTATTCTTGTTGTACAGCATCTAGGTGTAATCACCATCCTTTCAGCAGTGGAAGGAATAACTTAAAGAAATAAAAAGTTTAAAAGTAATTTAATGAACATAAAGTATTTCACTATATCAATTTACTCTGGAAAATATAATCTCTTCTTCAGGGAATTTGAGATAACATTAGTTTGCTCCTGCTATTTCCAAAATTGTGGTTTTCAGAAATAGACGTTTTCTTTGAGCACTCTAGTCATGAAATAGTTCCACTTATTTTTCAAATACATGTTCTTGAGGAGCCATAGCCAATAGGAATATACAGGAAAATTGCATTTCGTATATCTGCTGCATAAGAATAATGATAGTAATGCAAATATTCTGCATTTAGAAAGCACCTTTCTTCCATGACTTTAAAATCTCTCTTATTTAATTTATCCTGGCTGATTCTTTGTGAAGATAAGATAACAAATATTTTTACTTCTATTTTGTACCTGGGTAAACCAGTTCTGATAAGTGATTGGTTTTAATAATTAAGCACTGGAAAAATTAGGACCATGGGCATGTTTCACATCATAGCATATTTATGCTTATTCTAAATAAATAAATTTCCTTTTAAACATAGAGAGTCACCATTTTAAAGATGTTTTTATCTCAAAATCTTAAAATACCAACATACTTCAAAATGTGGATTCACGCCAGTGGACCTCATCTAGTTTAACCTCCACATTACTTTTTTTTAAATAAAGGAACTAATCTGGAGATGTTAAGTGACTTTAGCTAAGGTCATAAAGACCTAGGCACAGAAGACTGCCATTCTGACTCCTGGTCTGTAATAATTTTTACTATCTGCAGTTTTTATAATGTCCTTATATTTGAAAAACAAAGGCAAATAAAAAAGTTATAAAATATATTTGAGTAATATGTTCTTTTACTACACATTTCAGTCTAGAACAATTTTGGCCTCTTTATAGCTAAGCACTTATGTGTTGTTGCCTACAATGTGTTTCCTGCCTGTGTGTGTTCCAATAAAATTAAAGGCCAAAAATGAAAGTCCACAGGGGCTCAAAAGAGATGTTTTAAAAATTCAAATATCAGTACTAAAGATGAGAATACTTTTACTCCCTCTTTGTCAGCTTTTGAATGTATTAAATATTCATGACACTGACCTTTTGAAATTTTTTACACAGCTTGAGATAAATTTTTCTTTTCTTTCTTCTTCTTCTTCTTCTTCTTCTTCTTCTTCTTCTTCTTCTTCTTCTTCTTCTTCTTCTTCTTCTTCTTCTTCTTTCCCTCCTCCTCCTCCTTTCCTTTCTCTTTCTCTTTCTTTCTCTCTTTTCTTTTGAGACTGAGTCCCCTGTCACCTCAGGCTGGAGTGCAGTGGTGTGATCTTGACTCACTGTAGCCTCTACCTCCTCGGTTCAAGCAAGTCTCCTGTCTCAGCCTTCTCAGTAGCTGGGACTACAGGCACAGGCCACCACACCCAGCTAATTTTTGTGTTGTTGTAGAGACAGGGTTTCACCATGTTGGTCAGGGTGGTCTCCAACTCCTGCCCTCAAGTGATCTGCCCACCTTGGCCTCCCAAAGTGTTGGGATTACAGGCATGAGCCACCATGCCTTGCCAAATTTTTCTCTTTCTAAAAAAGGTCCATGAATAAAGAACTGGCAGGAAAAGAATTCAAGGGTTTTTTCCCCTTTTGGTATATGTTACTTTAACAGAATCATTGGCCATAATAAAAAGTTCATTTATTAAGTTATTTAGTGATGATTCTTTTTTGATTTACAGAATATAAATAATCTCATATATGTATTCAAACAAAAATGCATGAAGTTATCAACTTTATTCATGCCAGAATAGATATTTCCTTTATATAAATGCACAACCATTAGAAGCTGGGGTCTGAGGAAGTTCTCTCTCTTCTCAGTGCAAGCTAATTTCTTCATTTTCTTCTGCGTCTCTCTGAACCTCAGGGCGTTTTTTCTTGTAGACCAGGGGGGTCCAGAGTTAGTGACTATTATGGCATGGCTACCCAGGGCCAGGGAGGTGAGGTTTAATGAGAAAGAGGATAGATGAAAATGACTCCTTCCTCTGCCTTCACTGCTGTAATATCAAATGACTATAATATTTGAGCAACTCAGCCCTGGAGGTAAACGTCCCTCATCTTCATGTTATTGCTTCACGCCACCCCGGAAAAATTATGCATTACTATAGCTCTCATTGCAATTTCCATGAGGACATCTTTGCCATAGCCTTCATTTCTAAAGAAGGGATAACTAAAGACAGCTCTTGTTTTGCCTTCAGATATAAAAATCCCTCTTCTACCCAAAGACTAAGAAGAGTCTTTATTTTGTTTTGCAGGTCATTTGTTATATGGAGGTTAAAAGTATTGGAAGAAAGATGAAAACATTTACTCTTAAACCTTAAAATTAGTCTTAATTATTTTCTTAATCAAAGAGATCAGTCGAAATACTGAACTGGGAACAGAAGGATTAGGCAGGACTTGAACACTAGAAGTCAGCTTTTATTTCTGGCTTACAAATTTTTGCTGTGTTCTCTCATGTTTATAAAAATCCAGGCTGCACCTTTTCTCTATGGTTACTAGCAGCGATCTTCTGAATAGAAAATCTCTGATGAATTTTGCATAACTTCATGGACAGGAGGCTTAGGGATACAGCCATGGTTGTAGTAGATCAAACAATGAAAAGACAGTATAAAGCAATGTGTGAAAGAAGAAAATAAGGCCACAAATTACCCTCCATGGCCTCTAGGAGTATAACAAAAGAAATAATCAGGAAGCTGGCCCCAGCCCAGCTCGTGCAAGGTATCCCCTTTTCTGCAAAATGAAGGGTTTGCATTGGACATGTCTATGAAGCTCACTTACAGCTTCACAGTTCCATTATTCCAAGTGTCTTGAGAGATACAAACTTTGCAGAGAGTCCTTGTACCTGTAGTTTCTCTTTCTGCTACTCAATGGTCCTCTTCCCAATTCTGTCCTCCAATCCTAGACTCCTAAACCTCCTGCTTCAGGAAAATAATACCAGAGGTTTTCATTTCATGGAGTCCTGCTTTCAGCTCCTGGTATGCAAAACAGGCATGCAAGAGACCCTGATTTAATGCCCAAACAGTAATTGGGGAAAATACATCTTGGATGTTTGAAATAGACCTATTATAGACCAGTGGTTCCTTCCCTTCCCAGGATTCATATTAGAATATGGGTTGTGTGAAAAACAGACATGATAAAACTTTGAGATTTGGGACTAGGCATCAGTATTTTAAAATGAAATTCATATGCAAGTCTATACAGCAGTTAATTACCAATGGTAATAATCACATGTATATTTTAAAGAACCATTAGTATTTATTTGATATGTATGTGACAGACACTTACTACTTAGTATACAAGTATCACAGGAAAATGTATCCAGGGACCAAACAACTGTTCTCAAATGATCTTTGAGAACACCATCCATTCTTGAAATGGAGAAAGCCTGTATATCTGTCTTAGCATAGAAAATACTAAGCAGAAAAGAATAAAATGGAGCAAAATGTTTACCATGTTAAGTTGTTTAGTAATAGTGATCGGTACATTAATCGAATGAATTAAGTCCCAGGAAACATCTCACATTTGTTATCAAGTCACTGCCATTGGATGCAAAACTTGGCATTGTTCTATGATGCTGCCAAAAAATTGAATGGTTTATCAATAAAACATTGTTTTAAACTTGAACGATGAAGAAATCTATAGGGTTTTGTTTTGTTTTGTTTTGTTTTGTTTTTTTTGGAAACTAAACTCCATACTTTTATTCAGATTTCCTTAGCTTTTACTTATGGTCCGTTTTCTGGTCCGGGATCCCATCTAGAATATCATCTTGTATTTATCTGTCTTATCATCCTTCCTTGTTTTTGAGGAATACTTGCCAGGTGTTTTGTAGCGTGTACCTCAATTTGGGATAGTCGGATGTTTTTTTTTCATGATTAAACTAGAGTTAGGACGTTCTGGGGAAGAAGAAGACTACAGAGATAAAGTGCCATTTTCATCACATCGTATCAAATGCCACACTATTGATATGACTGATCACTAAGGATACGTGAACCTTGATCCTGCCAATATAGTCATTCTATAGTTTTTAATACAGTGCATACTTATAGGAGATGACAGATACAAAACAGCCTTAATTGAAATGTGATCTTCTTCATAATTTTTACCTTGGAACAGTGTCCCTCTCAAAATCAGATAACTTTATAAAGGCATTACAAATTTCCACACTGCTAAGGTTTCTGCACAGTCATTCCAAAGGGTCACAGTAAAATTCATTGAGCAGGATTTGAGCAGATGACTATAATATTAGAAACTGGTGCCTTTCCATACATTTTCCCACGAATCACAGGAGTGAAGAGACAATGGTGAAGGTGGAACAACTCAATGTCTTTTCTTTTCTATATGTATAAAAAATTATTATAATAATTGTTTCTCTGAGCATATTGATTACTCTTTATGGAAGTTTAGGACAAAAGCTGCAATCAGATTTCACTTTAGCCATATGCTGGTTCAAATGAATGCTGCTGTAACACTTAAACTGACATTCACCTCATAAAGCTCCTCACTCTACACTTGTATATATCTAGTTGAACGGCACTAAATAATTTTCCCCATTTATTTTATCATTGGTAAATAATAGAGTAAAATGAAAGAAACTGGGTGGGGGCATTCAGGCCTATTATGACAATTCTTTATGCCATTTAACACCTGGAGATTTTTTTTTCATATTTGACTTCCTTTTTCCCACATAGTTTTCAGAGACACAGAGTTGAATATTTGGCCAAATGCTATTCTCACTACTCTCTCTCTCTCTCTCTCTCTTTTTTTTTTTTGACTCCTTTTTTCTCACCTAAGTTATTAAGTTTTCTCTCAAGAGTTAATAACTACCAAATTCACATGGCCTAAGTGGATTAATTGGGTTTGCAAGGCTTTTTGATAATAGAAGAAACTATATAAAGTGATAGGAGCACTACCTTGACTTGTTGCCTCTCTTTCCCAGTCTTAACAACGGGGATGTTCAATGTCCACTTAATGTTTTCAAAGAACAGACAGTATCTGATTGGATTCTCAGTCTGATTTACCATCCTTTAACTTTGCAGTTATAAACAGACATAGTAGAACTTGCAGATTCACAGGGACAGAAAATCTTTCTTTGACCTCATCATAACAGGAAATTGCTGAACTGGAGGTGGAAGCCTTAGAAACTTGTCCTGAGTGTTGTCACTTGGAGCAGTGTCCAGTGAAGTATGCTAGGAGGAAGTCTTGGGACTTAGTGTGTGAAGTCACAGGGAGGGGTTGCCTCTCCTGAATGGAAGCAGAAGTGGTCACACAGTATCTTCATTTCTGTAGTACTTGTGAAATTTGGCCACTCACAAGAAAAACAAAATATGAACCAACCTCAATGTAAATATATAAAATATATGAAATGTGAGGCAAACAATTGCAAATTGAAAGAATCTATTTTTAGCAGCAATTGTTCTATTTTTACTGCTCTATAAAGGATATTCTGGTGGTAAGAATATTCTGGTGGTAAATAAATTATGCTATAGCATATACTATTTGGACAAAGATGCCACTTAAGATACATAATACGAAATAGATAATTATTTGTGGAGTTTCGTTTTATATAAAAAAGGTACATTGACATTCTGAAGCCAAAAATTCCACTGCTATATAGAGAATTGTTTTAGAAACAGCATTCTTTCTTTTATTTATTTTATTTATTTATTTTTTTGAGATGGAGTCTTGCTCTGTTACCTAGACTGGAGTGCAATGGCGTGACCTCGGCTCACTGCTTCCTCCGCCTCCTGGGTTTGAGCAATTCTCCCGGCTTAGCCTTCCAGGCAGCTGGGACTACAGGCACCCACCACCATGCCCAGATAATTTTTGTATTTTTAATAGAGATGGGGCTTCACCATGTTGGCCAGGCTGGTCTCGAACTCCTGACCTCAGGTGATCCACTGGCCTCGGCCTCCCAAAGTGTAGAAACAACATTCTTACAGGTCTTTCTTGCTAAAGTCTGAAGAATCAAAGCACCAACAAAGAAAATACAATGACCCTGATACAACTGAGTTATTCAGCTTGCACTGTTAACTTTTTTCCCCCTACATTTTGTTCCATCCTATGCTTGAAGCTAGAAAAGGTTCAAATCTGTTTCCAGTAAGAGAAAGGACTTGAAATAGTTTCATAAATGTTATTGTTAATTTCTAGTGTGTTACTTGCTGATTAGGAAACAAAGATTTAAACAAAAATGAGCAGCAATAAGAATCACTGCAATCTTAAGTTTCAGGCTGCTAACATATATTATCATGTGTGCTTAGGAGATATATTTGTATACAGGAAGTGGAGTTCTATTACTATCTATCTATTCTTAAATCCAACAGTTTAGAGTATTTGTTCGGAGATAAGATCTTTCTTAGGTAATATAAGGAATGAAATTTGTTACCTAGTGTAATGGTGAATCAAAAGTTTGCCTAATAAGCAAAAGACTTTTCAGTCATTAATCTAAGCCCTAAGTATTAAGGAAAGTAAGCTGAGTGGGATACTTTCTAGATCCGGAATCTTTCAAACATATTGATAAAATGTAAACATTCTCTCTCTCTCTCTCTCTCTCTCTCTCTCCCCCTATCTTCTATTGCCTAGTCTGGAATGCAGTGGTGCGATCATGACTCACTGCAGTCTTGATCTCCTGGGTTCAAGCAGTTCTCCTGCCTCAGCCTCCTGAGTAGCTGGGACCACAGGCACACTCCACCATGTCTGGCCAAAAATTTTTGAATTTTTTGTAGAGACCAGGTTTCACCAAGTTGCCCAGGCTGATTTCAAATTCCTGGGCTCAAGTGATCTTCCTGCCTCAGCCTCTCAAAGTGCTGGGATTACAAGTGTGAGCCACCATGCCCAGCCAAAATATAAACATGCCTGTAATAGTAAACCTAATTACCTAACACCATCAAAAACGGGGTGCTCCATGAGGAAGCACGTAATTCAAATTATTGAAGTTTATCCTTTCTAATGACCACATAGATTTCTCTTACCCCATTAAAAAAGTAGATAATCAGTATTTCTAGGATAGTTGTTTTCTTCCAACCAATTAAGGCATAATCTACGTAGTAGAACAGAGGATGATGCCTGGTCAATATTTGAATAAACAATCACTGTGGTGTTATCTCTATTTAATATGACTCCAATAAAACTTCTATGGTATGCATTATTAGTTGATCAAACTTCAAGTATTATGTGTCAAGGAACCTGTCTTACCTCCCCATCTCTGACCAAAATACACTTGTTTTCCATAAGCTATAAAGTCAGAAAACCAATTTTGTAAGAATTGTCCCTATAATATAGCTATGTGAGCAATGAGTACCTGGCATGAAAATGCATAAAGGAGGCAGTAATATACAACAACTGAAGCATAACCTCTGGAGCCAATCTGCTTCAGACAAATCCCAATTCCATTACTCACTGGCCACCTAAACAAGCTACTTAATTCATCTGCCTCGGTTTTCTTCAACTGTTTAATGGGTATGATCAAAAAACCAACTTCAGTGGGTTATCATAAATATTAGTAAATGAGAGAATGCATGTGAAACAAAGCTATAAGCAATCATTAGTAATAATAATAAAGGATGATCATTATTTTTCATGGAGTTTTTGCTAGCGCCATGTACTGTTTTGTTAATGCTAATTGTCTGATTCTCTGTCCATGAATTTTTGGCTGATCTAAGTTTCCACTCCTCTAACCCTTTGGCTGGGATCTAGGTATGAGAGTTGCTTGGCAAGCAAACTAGAGATAAATGAGGTGTTACTATATAAAGTTAATGTAGGCACATATAAATATCCAAACGTGCCATAATGTTGGGGTTTGACTCTTTCCCTAATACTCAGTTTCTTTATTCAAAATGTTCTAATTGGTGGTTTTATGTTGGTCCTGGTAAACTTTGTTAACTCTTTGTACTTCGCTGTATATTGCAATTTATGCTTTTTTCCACGGTTTAATTTCTGAGCCATATTATATATAATCAGGTACCAGCAAATAAAAGGACCAAACTAAAAATGATGGAATATATAATGAAGGAAGCATGGGATTTCTGCAATCTATTCTAGACCCTTTATTAAAAGAACGGTAGGTGAAGCTCCCTTTTTGAAATTTAAATTTAATATACTTTTCACAATTCTACTGTGCTCTCAGTAAATATGGAATTTACGAGCCATCACGTGGACTAAAGTAAAGCATAAAGTCCTCACGCTGCTTCAGCTCAAGATGTTTACCTTCAACTATTCCCTGCGCTTGTAGGAGACAGATAATACATCACCATGCTCTTAGCCACGGTCAGGCACTAGATACAGAATCAGGCAACAAGCATCATAATCCAAGGCTGGAAATGCCTGAAACAGATTCCTGAGAGGCATTCACAGAGTCTGAGATATCCTCTCTGAGGACCAATTGTTGCCAAAATCAGAGTTGCCAAGAAGCGACTCAGGGACTCCATCCTGTAGATAGACCCCTCCCCATTTTCCTGGTGCTTACTCAGTATGACTCACTTCCTTAAAGCCACCATGAGGGTGGTTCACTGGGAAATGGGAAAAGACCTGGCCATGTTCCAGAGGTACAGAGGGTATCACTGATTTCTTCAGTAACATGCAGGTGAAAGCTATGGGAATCTCATGCTGACCAGAAATATGTAAGTGTACCTTTCAGAAGGGGAAAACTAAATCTCAGATTTTCTACTTTCTTGCCTTTGGCAAATCATTATGAATACTCTTTTGATAAAAAGGCCTTTTATAATGTCTTTACCCCTTTGCGTAATGTTTATTAGGGGGACATTCTCAGAGGTAAATTTTGAAAATAAAATAAACAGAAAAGAGAGCCAATCCCTTCTTTATCACTTTTACTGACAAATGACAACAGAAAAAAATAGTATATGGAAGATCTAATTTTTAGGCTCCATCAAAGCATATTTGCAACATGTCATCATGTCATATAGTTTATTAGCTATGCTGTTAATATACAATTAACATCACTTGGGGATATGCTATGTCAGTGGAATAAAAACTCATAAAAAGGCTAATGTTTCTGAGATGTACTGACATGATAAGTCATTGGAATTCACTTAGTGCAGATGTTTCATTGCTATCTATTCCAGCAAATATTATCAACCACCCACTTCTGCCCAGTGATGCTGACCTGAGGATCCTGGTCTGTATTGCACAGATTCTGACTTGTGTCTTCAGTACTCTAGATATGGGCACACAAGAACAAGCTAAGGCATGTCAGCAAAAGCATTTGCATTGTGTGTATGATACTGTTATTATTATTATTATTACAGGTCTATGTGCTCCACTAAAACTGAGCAGCTACTTACGTGCCCAGCACCGTGCCATATCCTTTCATATAATTTCATTTGGTAAAGGGGAGCAGATGTTTGCTCAGGTACAAATGAAGCAGGAAACACATAGAAGAGCATTAAGAACCACTGTGAAAAACTTACAATATAGGCCTCTTATTCTCAAGCTAAATTTAATCAGTTTACCTGGTGGGGATGAATGGAAAAAAGTAGGATTTCCAAGTGAAAAGATTTTCTCTAAGAGTTTAAGAGCAAGAACCCCCTCTCCTTTAGTTCAGGGCTCCTCCTTCCAGACCAGATTCCTTCTGAGATCAGCCATGCAGTGGCTTAAATCCCTGGATTAGCTGTGACCTCTTCATTTCATTTCATTTTTTTTTTTTTTTTTGCTTCCTATTGAAAATCAAAACCAGAATATTTTTGGATTTTAAACAAAGTGAATGAAAATTAGACTACAATGATTATGGCAGTGATGCAGTTGACAATTGCATTACAATGAAAGGTTTTCTTTTTATCCAAGAAAATGTCATCAGTGTTCTGACTTCCTCTTAACCTACCCACACTTGAACTTCAAATTTATATGCCTTTTAAAAATTCCAAATCACGAGAAATTATGTATCACCTGCTTTAGATTTTCTAACAGAAAGTGAACATTTGAGTTTTGCAGCTATAACAGACATTAAAGTGATGGCATCGCTAACTTCCTCTGGAAAGGGAAGGAGATCCGAAATTAGAAACACAAATTAAGAAGTAAAAAGGAAATTATCATGTTTTCATTGCTTACAAAATGATCTCTCACTCATTACCCAGAGAACAACAATGATAATATAACTGGGCACATATGCACGGCGACTTCACCCAGAAGTAGAAAATGTAAACTTCTATGTTTTGTTGTTAATGTTATTGCAATGCTATGCTATAGTTTTTGTGCTGCTTAATAGAAGATGCTTCTATTATTCATGTCTTTACATTTTACTAAATGCAGTGGGTTCTCATTTCCGAATAGACCATACAGTCATCCCTTGGTATACATGGGGGATTAGTTCCAGGATCTCCTGTGGATACCAAAATCCACAGACACTCAAGTCCCTGGTACAAAATGGTGTAGTATTTGCATATAGCCTCAGCACATCCTCCCATGCACTTTAAATCATCTCTAGATTACTTATAATAACTAATACAATATAAATGCTTTATTTACAATGTAAATAGTTGTTACACTGTGTTGTTTAGGGAATAATGACCAGAAAGAAAAGTATGACATGTTCAGCACAAATGCTACTTTTTCTAATATTTTTGATTTTGCGGTTGGTTGAATTCAATGATGTGGAACCCAAGGATACAGGGGGTCGACTATATTTTTATTCTTTATAATAAAATAGCACATTATGAAATGCATCTCCTCAAGAAAAAAAATAACCTTAGATGGTGCCACTATTAGTCAGGTAAGCAACATTTCCTTATTTTTCCAGAGATAGAACTAAAAGCCTTAAAAATAATGTGATGGGAATTTGGAAATAGCTTCTATCTTTATGCTGTTTTCATATACTGTCTTGCTTTGATTATGATAATTCATTAATTAAAATACATAAAACAATACCTCATTCCTGTTGAACTGCTTCAAGGACCAGATGTTAAAATTCTCCAATTATATTTTTATTCCACTAATTAACATGTGTCATTGACAGAATATGAGATCTCTTGCAATTTAGGATTTTCTATTTGCCTATTTCACTGTAATATTGGATGGAATCTATGGATATTTAATAGCATCTGCACATTTTCAAAGGAATTCAAGAATAAACCTTAGGTTCCTTTGGTGATTATGACTGACATGTTGACCCTATTCATAAAAGTTGTCAATATTTTTTTCTCCATGGATTTTTAACCTGTTCCTTTGTGATACATACAAGATACCTAATAGTCCTGAAGGAATATAAAAATTTTTCCTACTCTGGAGTCTCTGGGGAATGAAAATGGCATCCACTGTGCATCTTGTGATCATGAGCTCAGCCATCTCTGCAAATGACTCACACCCCTGAGGATGCTTGGGGCAGGTTTGACCTATTGTGTGTCTGATTATGACACACATTTTTTAGTCATTATTTTTCAGCATGGAAATAAGATTTTAATTGACTAAAACAATAAAGTATATTTTCAGTGTTGGTAAAACATCACCTTTGCTCTGCATGTTTTATAATAAAAACCAAGTGGCTAAGTATGACAGCAATTATCCTCAGCTTAATAACAGAATAATCCTGCTGTGAGGGACAAACTATGATTCCAGGGGAATTCTGTAATCTTTTCAGTGTTTGCCAATCTAACGAACTCTCTTGAGACTGGTAAATCATGCAAGACAGTCATGCTAACAGGCATTTGATAGACTGTGGTAAATAACTTGAACTAACTAAGACAACGTAAAATAAAAACCCTTGAAATTATTTTGGACATTCTAAGTAATCTGAGTATTGTAATCAAGACAGTATTCAGATTGTCTATGTTTTCAGCAGAATCAGGCAGTTTTATGATATCATGAACTACTTTTAGCAAATTATCAATAAAAATAAGCTTATGCCAGGCACTGTTATAGATGCTGGCTGAGGATGGAACCGTGGACAAAACAGACAAAAAAAAAAAAAAAATCAGCCCTCATCACTTATATGCTGGTGGAGGAGATCAAAAATAAATAAATAAATAAATAAATAAATAAATAAATAAATAAATAAAGTATACTAAATGTGTTAAGTGTTGTGGAGAAAAATTCGGCAAAAAAGGGGTACTAGGTCTGATTTCAAACTACATTATAAGGCCATAGTGGCCAAAACAGTGTGGTACTGGCACCAATAAAGGCACACAAACCAATGGAACAAAATAGAGAACTCAGAAATAAACCAAAACACTTACATTTAACTGATCTTCAAAAAAACAAACAAAAAGATAAAGGGAGGAAAGGACACCCTTTTCAACAAATAGTGCTGGGATAATTGGCTAACCCATGTGGGAGAATGAAACTGGATCCTCATCTCTCACCTTATACAAAAATCAACTCAAGGTGGATTAAGGACTTAAACCTAAGACCTGAAACTACTAAAATTCTAGAAAAACATTGGAAAAGCCCTTCTAGACATTGGCTTAGGCAAGGATGTCGGATGTCATGAACAAGAACCCAGAATCAATGTAATAAAAACAAAGATAAATAGTTGGGACCTAATTAAACTAAAGAGCTTTTGCACAGCAAAAGGAATTGTCAGCAGAGTAAACAGATAACCCACAGAGTGGGAGAAAATCTTCATATTCTATACATCTGACAAAGGATTAATATACAGAATCTACAACAAACTCAAACAAATCAGTAAGAAAAAAACAAAGAATCCCATCAAAAAAATGGGCTAAGGACATGAATAGACAATTCTCAAAAGAAGATATACAAATGGGCAACAAACATATGAAAACATGCTCAACATCACTAATGATCAGGGAAATGCAAATCAAAACCACAAGGCAATACCACCTTACTCCTGCAAGAATGGCCATAATCAAAAAATCAAAAAACAGTAGACATTGGCATGGATGTGTTGAACAGGGGACACTTCTACACTGTTGGTGGGAATGTAGACTGGTACGGCAACTATGGAAAACAGTGTGGGGATTCCTTAAAGAACTAAAAGTAGAACCACCATTTGATTCAGCAATCCAACTACCAGGTATCTAACCAGAGGAAAAGAAGTCATTAATTGAAAAAGATCCTTACATACAAATTTATAGCAGCACAATTCACAATTGCAGAATCATGGAACCAACCCAAATGCCCATCAATCAATGAGTTGATAAAGAAACTGTGATATATATCTATATATCTATATATCATATATCATATAGATATATCTATCTATATCTATATCTATCTAAATATAGATAGATATATAGATATATATTTAGATAGATATAGATATATATTTAGATAGATATAGATATAGATATATACGATGGAATATTACCTATAGATAGATAGATAGATAGATAGATAGATAGATATAGATAGATAGATAGATAGATATGATGGAATACTATGCAGCCATAAAAAAGAATGAATTAACAGCATTTGTAGTGACCTGGATGAGATTGGAGGCTATTATTCTAAGTGAAGTAACTCAGGAATGGAAAATCAAACATCATATGTTCTCACTGATACGTGGGAGCTAAACTATGAGGACACAAAGGCATAAGAATGATACAATTGACTTTGGGGACTTGGCGGAAAGAGTGGGAAGAGGGCAAGGGATGGAAGACTACAAATATGGTGAAGTGTATACTGCTTGTGGGATGGGTACACCAAAATCTCACAGATCACCACTAAAGAACTTATTCATGTAACCAAATACCACCTGTACCTCAGTAACCTATGGAAAAATAAAAAATAATAATATAAAATTAAATAAAGAAAGGGATACTAGGGTGCGTGGAAACAAAAACCAGAGGGCTGTAATTTTAGTTTAGGAGATTAGAGAAGGTCCAATTGAGAAGGAGATGGAGGAGTGAGCCCTGTGGGATCTGAGGATGAAATATTCTTGGTAGAGAAAACAGAAACTGCAGTTGCTCTGGAGCAGAAGTCTGTCTGATATGTGTTACAATTAGCAAGACAGTTATAGTGGCTGCAACAGTCTCCTCTGAAGGCAGAGGAGAGGAGGA
Organism: Papio anubis; assembly: GCF_008728515.1. NCBI lineage: Eukaryota > Metazoa > Chordata > Mammalia > Primates > Cercopithecidae > Papio > Papio anubis. The sequence goes on along the minus strand of NC_044986.1, from coordinate 48,358,574 downwards.
AGTAATGAGATGGGAGGCAAGGTGGAGCAAGGGGTGCAAATTGTCTGGGGCCTTGTAGACCATTGTAAAGATTTTCCTTTTATTCTGAAAAAGGAGCCTCCAGAGGGCTCTGAGCAGTCAGTTTTGTCCTCTAATTTATATTTCAAAATACCTGCAAGGTTGAAAACAGGCAATAGGAAGGCAAAGGCAGAAATATGGAGACAAGTCAGAAGTCATTGCAATAATCCAGGCAAGAGATGTGGCCTAGAGTGCAGTGTTGATGCCAAGAGTTGGTTTTGGATACATTTTTAAGGTAGAATTCATGTGATTTGCTGTTGGACCAAGATATGATGTGAGTGAAAGAAAAAAGGAAAGGATGATTCTGAAATTTTGAGCCTCATGAATGGGAAGGATGGAGTTCTTTTTGGTAAAATAGGGAAAATTCTAAGAGAAACAGGCTTAGAGAAAAGTAGTTCAGTTTTGATATTTTAGGGTGATGTGTATGATTTATTCAAGTCGATTTTTCAAATAGGTTGCTAGATGTCTGAAGTTGAAAAGATAAATCCAGGCTGGAAACATAAATCTGGAAGTTGTCAGCATATACAGTGTATCAAAAGCTGTAAGACTACCTGAAGACCACCAAGGACGAAAGGATAGATAGAGAAGAGAAGAGATCAAGGACTGAGTTGTGAAGCATGACGACATGGAAATACTGGAAGGCTCAGGACCAACCAACCAAAGTAGCAGAAATGGAACAGCTAATGGGAAAGAAAGAAAACTAGGAGAATATGGGATCCCAGAAGCCAAGTGAAGAAAATGTCTTAAGGAGGAAGAGTGGTCAACTGTATCAATAATTACAGATAGGTCAAGTAAGACATAATAATCAAAACTTTGAATTTAAGAAATCGGAGGTCACTAGTGACCTTCGTAGAGAAGTATGGGTAAAAGCTTCGGGAGAGGATGGGAGGTAAGGAATTGGAAATGCTATGTTTTTATGTATTTCAAGAAATTTTCTTAAATGGGAACAAAGAACTGGATTAACAGTCAAAGCAGGGATATGGGGATAAAGTGTTTTTGTTTGTTTGGTTAGTTGGTTGGTTTTTAAAGATTGGAGTGAGGAAAAGATTCACATAAAAGAGAAAAATAATTTCTACGGTGATGCCTTTAAGTAAGAGAAAGGGGAGATGAACTGGTACACAGTGAAATGTTAGTGTAGGTCAAACCAGTGATAAGCCAATATGGCTATCAGTAAAAGTCAACTGTTCCAAAAGAATGACCAACTAGGTTAACCTATAGGACAGGTAAGAGTTTTTATACACCTGGGATGGTATAAAGATAAGGCAAAGTTGGGATAACATCAAGTATTACTACAAGGCAATACGTTTTCTATCAATAGCACCACCAAACACAAACAGCTGTTTTATTTAATGACTACATAATATGTGGTAGGCATTATTCTAAGTCTTTTATACTTATTATCATTTAATTGTTACAAGAAATGACTATATCCCCCTGGAGAAAACTGAGTCACAAACAATTTACTAACTTTCCAAGGTCATATGATTTGTAAGGAGTTGTATTGGGTTTTATATGCAGGCAGATTGACTGACTCTAAAACCTGTGCTAAACCACAATCTGATTCTCACCCATCCATCTCTTTATACATTGATCTACATAACTATCTAGAAAATTCCATATTCTCACTCCTGGTTAGTGTTTCCAATGGTGAAGAATTGTATTGAGAAATACTCATCAGAAAATGAAAGACTGTGAAAAATACAAAATACCATGAATCCAGGCAGAAATTCATGTCATTATAGTAGGCTTGGAGTTTAGGGATCAATTACAGATTGAATTTTTGGTTCATATGCATTATTGGAAGACTAAAAGCCATCCCTCACTGGACCCCCATTCTTCTCAGAATATACTTGTGCAGCATCAAACAGCAGGAGAGGGGCAGAAGCAGGCTAATGTTTCACACAAGGAACACCGTGCTGCTCCCATGGGTGAACTATTCTGATGGCTTAAAAGGGGTCACCCCTGCTGGTGTCATCAAAGGGATGGGAGTCTTCAAGGGGATGACTCTAAGGGAACATCAAGGAGTGTTTACTGGAAGGCAAGGCCTCCTTACCCACTCACCCAATTCCCCTGACTCTGGGAGAAGGAGAAGCAGCTGGTGACCTAATACACTCATCTCCACCCTTACCAGACTCCAAAGCCCAACATAAATCAATGATATTTACCCATCTATGCAAATCTTTTTCATCAACACCTAACCACCTCTGCTGCAGTTTTATTTCTTCAGTTTTCTGAAAGCACTTAATCCAGTAGCCCAAACAGCTCCCTTAATTTTTAGTGTTTGCTAGCTTTTTACTAACAAATAAGACTAAAAGCACCTTGAATTAAGAAACTTTCTTATTTTGCATTTGTTACAATATTTAGAAATATTAAGCCTCTAGCACACATGCAGTTGATAATTTTAAGTCTTGTTTTAGATCAACTTATCATCTTGCTTGTGTATGTGAAAAAAGTAAAAAATATCTGATGTTATAGCTCCTCATTTATTGATTTAATTTTTTCACTGACAGTGAATATAAATATGAATACTTGGATTACTTAAAAATAAATACAACTTAACACCTAGCTCACATTCCGGTTTTCTTTTACAAATAATATTAATAAAGTTTTTATTTTTAGGCTTCATATGCAAAAAATTAAGTACCATGAAATATGGGGTGTGTAAATATTCTTAACTTTCATATTAAGTAGTAAAAAAACCCTAAGTTTTTAAAAAGATGTGTTGACTTAGTTTTTCAAATAAAATTCATTGTAACATTTATTCAGCTCATTTTCTACATTAAATTTTAACAGAGGTTATATATTATTGATCTAAGGCTGCATAACAAATTATCTCTAGAGATATTGCCTTAAAACAACAATAAACATTTATTATGTTATGGCATCTGTGAGGCAAGAATTGGGGGTAATTTAGCTGGGCAGTTTTGTCTTAGTCCATCAAGATGACATTTCCATACATGCAGCCAACAAGCATATGAAAAAAAAGCTCAGCATCATTGATCATTAGAGAAATGCAAATCATAACCACAATGAAATACTGTCTCATACCAGTTAGAATGGCTATTTTTAAAAAGTCAAAAAAAAAAAATAACAGATGCTGGTGGGGTTGTGGAGAAAAAGGAATGCTTATACACTGTTGGTGGGAGTGTAAATTAGTTCAACCATTGTGGAAAGCAGTGTGGTGATTCCTCAAACACCTAAAAACAGAAACACCATTCAATCCAGCAATCCCATTACTGGGTATATACCCAAAGGAATGTAAATCATTCTATTATAAAGACACACACGTGTGTGTGTGTGTGTGTGTGTGTGTGTGTGTGTGTGTGTGTGTATGTTCATTGTAGCACTATTCACAATAGCAAAGACATGGAACCAATCTAAATGCCCATCAATGGTATACTGGATAAAGAAAATGTGGTACATATATACCATGGAATGCTATATGGTCATAAAAAGAATGAGATCATGTCCTCTGCAGGAACACGGGTGGAGTTGGAGGCCATTATCCTTAGCAAACTCACACAGAAACAGAAAGCCAAATACTGCATGTTCTCACTTGTAAGTGGGAGCTGAATGATGAGAACACACAGACACATAGAAGGGGACAACACACACTGGGGCCTATTGGAGGGTGGAGGGGAGAGGGAGGGAGAGGATCAGGAAAAAGAACTAATGGGTATTACGCTTAATATCTGGGTGACAAAATAATCTGTATGACACACCCCCATGACACAAGTTTACCTATATAACAAACTCGCACATGTACCCCTGAACTTAAAAGTCAAATTAAAAAAAAAAAAAAAAAGATGTCATCTCGGCAGATATGAAGCCTGACTAGAATTGAAGCTGCAGTTCCAAGATGTCCCACTCACATAGGTGGCAAGCTGGTGCTAGTTGTTAGGAGAAGGGCCCACTTCCTCTCCATGTGAGCTCTTCCTGAAATTGCCTAAGTATCTTCATAATAGGGTGACTGGCTTCCCCAGAAAGCAAACAACCTCAGAGAGTAAGAGAGAGGGCACAACATTTTCATAATGCAGCCTCAGTTGTCATATATCAATCCTACTCACAGTATTCTGAATGTCACTGGGGCCACACCCTAGGAGACCCTGAAGACCAGACAGAGGTTTCTTGACTTTGTTCTGCTGTTAAGGGAAAGCAACGTCACTTTTTAAAAATATGGGATATTGGAAAGGATCCCATTAAAATGGAGTGTGTTTTGCTTATTTATTTACAGAGGCAAATATGATGTTCACAGAAGCCTAAAGATGACCTTCCAACTTTTAATCTTTCTTTCTACAAGAATTTATTAAATCACTTTAGAAAAATAAATGAGAAATATATGTTTATTTTCTCTCCCCACCTCTTTCATTTGCAATATTTAAAGGCCTATGGCATAGTTTGCTCTTGGCAGGATAATTATAAATAAATGTTTGGTAGCAAAGAGGGTAAGAAGGAATTATTATTTTGCCCTCAGTATTTATATGTAAATTCACTTGGGTGAGTAACAATAAATAACAAGAGGATGAGTGATTGTCCGCTAATTGTTGGTTATTCAACACGTTGTTAGCCAGTATGGAGGTTATTTAGGTTCTTCCCAACTACATCTCCTTCTTTCCAACAGGTTACTTGAGACACTTTGTTGTTCGTTATTAGGGACTGAAAAAAAATCAGTTAGTTTAGTAGTTTGTTAGCAACCATGGATAAAAGCTTACTGGAGGAGAATAATAAATGAATATGTAAAGTGAGATGTTGGGATTGTTTGTTATTAATATTTATATCCTACCTCATTCATTCTGCCTGATCCCATTCTAGATTATCAGTTAAGGCATCTTAGACTCAAAGGATTACTGGACACTTATGCAGACAGTTTGTAATCTGAAGGAAAATACACTATAATTACATTTTCTAATTGGCTAAATTATTGTCATGCTTTTCAGTTAATTTCTTTATTTTATTTTCCCATGACTTTTCTAATTCTCATAAGCTTGTAAATATGCTGCACACGACTAATTAAAGCCTCCCAGTTCAAAATCTATTCATCCTAGTATGTAAATGTTTTATGACCCACTTACGTCTAGTGTGAACATAGGAAAAAAGTATTTCTTACAGAAGCGCTCACCATGAAAACAAAGAAGCCCCACAAGGGAACGTACTTCTTTCTTTGTTTTTCCTTTTAAAATTGTGTTTCATTTTTAAATAAATATGTTATCATTTGTCTTTTATCCTCAGCTTATCTAACCGCTGTTGAATTTAGCTTTGGTTGGACACAGAGACTGGTCATAATATTCTCTTATATTTTGTTTCAGAAAAATTATTAACATTATATTGTGGTTAAACAGTTCAGTTTAAAATATTAATTAATGAAGATAAGACTCGTAATACTAATTTCATTTCGTGGGAGGCCCTGAAAACATTAATGGCTCCTTTGTTCATCAAACACTTGGAAGGTATCAAAAGGGAAATTTACCTTGAAAAAGTATCCTCCTACTTATAAATTTTTAATTTAAGAATCCAGAATAAACATTTATTTCTGCAACACAAAATTCTAAAGTAATAAGTGTAGAATTTATATAATTTTAAAAAGTCTAAATTGTTTAGAAGTTAAGACTTCTATTCAGCTTGGAGGATACTGCCTTGGCTGTTGTAAACCAAGATTTTGTATTGCAGCTATTCATAGAGTTGGGTAAGTTTATGTTGAATCAAAAAGAAATTGGGTCAGACTTGATATGGTTTTAAAATATCTTTTTTAACCAGAAGCCTAAAAACATATAATAATTTCTGCTTGTCCCTTCTGTTGTCATCTTACTGCTTTTTATGAGAATTTCTTGGATTCTGTCTCTCGACCTGGCCTTGTGCTTGTGACCTCAATGCCAGGCAAAAGAGCAGCCCCTCTGATGGATGTCAGCTGTTAAGACTCCTTAGTTCATTCTGTTTTTACCCACTCCCCCCAAAAACAAAAACGAAAGACTTTAACCTATTTTTCTTTTTTTGAGATGGAGTCTCAGTTTGTCGCCCAGGCTGGAGTGCAGTGGGCGATCTCGGCTCACTGCAACCTCCGCCTCCCAGGTTCAAGTGATTCTCCTGCCTCAGCCTCCTGAGTAGCTGGGATTACAGGCGCCCGCTACGACGCCCAGCTGATTTTTGTATTTTTAGAAGAGACCAGATTTCACCATGTTGGTCAGGCTGGTCTTGAACTCCTGACTTTGTGAACCTCCCGCCTCAGCCTCCCAAAGTGCTGAGATTACAGGCATGCGCCACTGCTCCTGGCCCTAAGCTATTTTTCTAAACCATTAATTTCCTAAGAGAAGCCACTGGAATGAGAGACAAAATAGGAGTTTCATTTGTTATGCAAATTACAACTAGAGAGTAAAGGAGGAAGGAAAAGAAAGGCTAGCCAAAGTGTCATTATTAAAACATCCTTTGCGATGATGTCTATACTATCAACAGGGCTGAGGTCTGGTTTATCTCCCGGCTAGTACATTTGCATCAGTTGCCCAGGTCACCAATGAAACTTGTTTCCATTGTCTCCTGTCCAGTAGGAGACAGCACATTTGTCAACCCATTGTATGTTGTTTAATCCTTGCTATTCGAGTAACTGTAAACCTGGGTTAATGCTTGCTTGTAGTGTCTATTATTCCATATTGAATAATTAAATCTAAATCTCTCTATGTACCATTTGAAGGCAGGGTGAAAATATTGTTTGAAGGTAGGGTGTACTTAAATTAGAGTGATGTGGTTTGCTTTAGTTCCTGGACTGTGAGATTTGATGCTAATCTAAAAAAGAGAGAACTCTGCTTATACATATATAAGTGTGTGTGTGTATGTGTGTGTGTGTGTGTATATATATATATATAGATGTGTACGTGTGTGTGTATATGTATATTCACCCCGTAGTCTCTCAGGATAACTCTAGCCTCTCCCAGGATATGTACTTATTCCTCCCCATTTAAAAATAAACACAACAAAAGGAAGTAGGATAAACTTACTCCTTAGTAGGCTTGCGACTAAGAGGTGGAAGGAGGCAAGGTCAGAAGAGCCTTGGGTGCTATTTTGGAAGAAAGGGAAACAGGGCCTACTTAACCACCCTTCCATGACCTGTGGTTTGAGAAACACAGCTCTGAACAGTTCCCACACAACAGCTGTTTTTCCGCATCACCATCAGACAGGAAGTGGAATGGCACATAGAATGCAATTTATAGGATCTGTTCTCTCAGAAAGTGAAACAGGATCTCCAGGCTATTAAATTCACTGCGGTGCAGGATCTGAACTCACTTGTTAAACAGAATTGTCTGCCTAGTAAAAGAAAACTTCCATTTGTAAAAAACTAAAAAGTGTTCAGAAGCATTATGCAAATAGTTAAGCAGTCTTGGGTTTAAATAAAACTTATTTTGAAAATTTAGAGACATTTTGATCCATTTAATTATCATAACAAGACAATAAACTGATCTTAAAAAACCCCACCAAAACCGACAACCATATAAAAACCAAAGGCTCTACTCCCTCTAGGACCATGCAAGAAATGGCAACAGAAATTCTAGCCACATTTAAAATAGGAATCAAAATCTATCTAAGATGCTGTGCAGACCTGGCTCTATTAACTGCATCCAATTCTGGGGCTAAACTAATACTAAAAGGTAAAGATGAGAAAATAGGTAATGTCCATTTCAATAAATAGGTATTTTTCTATTTTGGATGTTCCATCTAACTCTGACTATTCAATTAAAATCTTATTGCCAAAACTCTTTGCCCTGCCAGTATGATTTGATTTTGAGGCTCTTGCAAAATAATTGTGCAATTATTTCACTGGCGTTCCAGTAGTTATCTGCTGGTTTCCCAAAAGATCGCCGGCCCAGGAGCCTGTTGATTGAAGTGCTACCTCTTCCCGAGTGAGAAGCTTAGTGTCACTTGTGTCCCAGCATAATTTATTTGACTGAAATAAAAATTTAAGCTTCCATGCTGTGCTTGGCAATCCTTGTTTAAAAAGTGTCTAAAAAGAGTATATTCAAGAGAGATCAAAAGAACCATCTGTAGTCCAAACCAGTCGCTCCTTTGCATTCTTGGAAGCAGTCTGAAGAATCTCCCAAGTCTTTTACCTCTCTTCTTACTTCAGTAAATTTATGAAAGAGAAGGAAATACCCTCCGGGTCTGTGGGTGTGCAGTTTGCTTGTTTCCTTTGCCGTTGGCTTGCCCTCCTTGGCCATTTTGTGTTTCTTGAACAGTTCTATGAGGATGAGTATATTCTCCAAATGGCCACTGGAGGGCACAAAAGTACAATGTTTGCCTTCAAGTTAGGCCTTTGGGGTTTCGTTGTTCATCTGAAACATAATCTAGGCTTCTTAAGATATTCAATTAGACATGACATTTTCACTTTTAGAGCACAACTATTAAATATCTACCTTGTCATATATCTTTTGTCAGTGGTATTCTGAATAAGATCAAAACCAAAAGTTATGTTTCTAACATTACTAATATAAAAATGTATATTAATATATTTTCATTCCTTATATGTATATTTCACATATTTTGAAAATCTTTCATATTTTAAGGTATCCATCCAAATTCATGATTTAAAATTTTCACAAGGAAGTTGTTTCACTTTGAGACATGTATGAATGTATGAATACAACCAAAGTGTTTTCAGACATCTTCCCATGGGGAAAAGAGAAAATGTTGAGGTGATATTGAAAAGTACACTGACCCGAGATGCACAAAAGAAAATAGTTTTATTTTCTTGCTGCTTTAACTATCTAAATGCCTGTGTATCTCGCTTTATAGCATAGGATACTTATAGCAAGTCAGTTTCAAAATAGACTTCTTTTTTTTTTTTGAGACGGAGTTTTGCTCTTGTCGCCTAGACTGGAGTGCAATGGCATAATATAATCTTGACTCACTGCAACCTCCACCTCCCAGGTTCAAGCAATTCTCCTGCCTCAGCCTCCTAAGTAGCTGGGATTACAAGTGCCCACCACCATGCCCGGCTAATTTTTATATTTTTAGTAGAGATGGGTTTTCACCATGTTGGCCAGGCTGGTCTCAAACTCCTGACTTCAGGTGATCTGCCAGCCTCGGCCTCCCAAAGTGTTGGTATTACAGGCATGAGCCACCATGCCTGGCCCAAAATAGACCTTGTATTTAGAATAATACATCTCTCCAAAATGGCATCTTCATGCTGGCCTTTTTTTTTTTTTTTTTGAAAAAACTTTTATCATTATCTTATCATAGAAAATGACGTGAATTATTGCAGAAAGTCTTAAAATGCATACTAAAGTTATATAACAAATAGCCGTGACAGCATTCAAAATGACCCACAAATTATAAAAACCGGCCTACTGCTTTCATAGGAGAAACTGTTCCCTCGGTAAAAGGCCTCCCGATTGGTTACCTGCTCCATATCTTCTTCCTATTGTCTCTAGATTTAACTTTCCAAAGCACATGGTCATGTTAGCTGGATTTTCCCCATTACATTTGTATCAAGTTGGAACTCCTTTTGGGGGCATTAATGGAACTTCACTGTGTAATCTTTATTTGGCCTCTTTCTTCACAGCCACTCCTTTCAAACTTCATGCTCTCATAGGGCTATTAAAGAATCCTTAAATGGTCTGTTTGTGAAGCTATAGCTATCATTTCTTTAGAAAATAAAAATAATTTCCAAGAGTAATTGTACTCACTGCATGCTAGCTACTACACAAAGTACTATACATACATACTCTCAATCTCACTCCAAAGTCTCAGATGTGTTTATGTACCTTATAGGTAAGGAAATTGAACGTTAGTGAGGCAATGATTCCCTAGATGTCACTGTATGTGTGATGGCAAAGTTCATGCATCTAAATGACACTGGTATACTGTTCTGTTTGCATATTTTCATGCTGCTGTGGATTTTGTGCTACATGAGAACAGTGAGAGATATGTACCCAAGGTATATCCTGGAAGGTAATCTTAAATCTTATCTTCTTCCAAGCAGAACCCTTACTTCCTCTATGCTACTGTTGCACTTTTGGGTGTCAGCATGTTGAATGCTTATGTATTAACAATCCTTTGTAGAGTGGGGGATCCAGAGTTTGGGCAGGGTGTATATTCATCTCAGTGTCTTAATCACCCAAGAGAACGGCTGGCATATTGGATGGGATCTGTAAATGAGGACTCTCCCATTTGCCAATCAGACTTTGAGAAAAGTAGGCTTATTTCACATCGTAGATGTTCATCAAATTTTGAAACATATACATTTTATTTTCTAAAAAGGCATTTCTTGTAAATGTATTAAATGTATGTTTGGTTTTCCTTTTAAAATTTCTGGACAGTGTTATTTGTAAATATCAAGGATATGTTACGTTAGTGTTACTTATAAGTTATTTATAATGGAGGCACTTAACATTTACATTTACATAGAGGTAGAATACAAAGTGAATTTCTAAAGACAGCTACCTAAAGGATTTATCTCTGCTCTGTGGTTGGGGTGCTCTTTCACAGTAGCCACTGCCTCTCTTCTAGTCTCTCCCACTGCTGAGTTAGAGCCCTGCTCCATCCCTGCAGTGACTATTCCATTCCTGGAAGCAAGATGGCTCTACCAAGCTACTTAGTTGAACCCAGCTGCCTGCTCCCAATCCCCACAAGTCCAATGAGATAAGTGGCTCTTTTTTCCCTAATGAGTGACAAAGCACATCCTATGTTCATGTCTGAACTGGTTCCAGCTAGGATTTCTTGAATGCATTGCTGCTATGTTAAAATGGACTCTTCCTTATGTTGGTCAACAAGACCTTGAGCTTTGCTAAAAAGCAGCTAAGATTTGCATTGAGTCTGCATGTTAGGACATAGTGTCATAAATAAGGGATGACGTTTTCATGACAAGTCTTAAATAAAGCTTTAACAATTTTTTTTTACCAAACAGAATCAGGTGAGATGTTTCCTGATTTTCTCCACATTTGAACATATTTGTTGCCAATTCAGTTTGTAAAGCTACTAAAAGTCAACTGAGCTTCTTGAGGGCCAGGACTAAATTTTTATTTCTTTGTGTCATAACATAGTGACTGACTTATGTTCAGAGTCGAATTAATATTTAGCTATTTGAAAGTTTATTTGCTTTAAGTGCAAAAGTCAACTTCTTAGTGTGTAAACATTCATGTACACAATGGTTATCAGGACCACTGATATAAAGCACTTTTAGAATTGCTGAACTTTCTCATGTATATCTAACTTGCTCTTATGATGACAAAATCACTCTATGTTGAAATTCCTGTTCAATTTTCATTTAGTGTTTTCACTGAAGGTAAATTTGACTTTTTAATAGGGAAAAACTACAATCCCTTTGAGAAAAACAGTATCTAACAGAAACCAAATTGAAATTTGGTTTTATTCCACAATCCAGTTAAAGTGTAATAAAAAATGAAGCCAAAACATGGATTGAGGTTACTGAAAAGATTTCTGTTGGAGAGAAAATGATCTATGGGTTTCATGCAATCAGAAAGATAATTCTGCCTCGTAACTAGTATTTCTCTTTTTATAAATCTCTCTCTCTCCCCTCTACACCATCCCTCTCCCCGCACCAGCCATATGGATGAAAATATAGGAAAGCTACAGTATATGAGATGAGAAAGTATATGTTATCTTTTTAATTCTCTCTTTTTTAAAAAATCAAGGAAGAGGAAAAATATTATCTTCTTGGAGGTGTTAAAGTTTGTGATGGTAGTTACGTTAACAGTTCAGGAGGCAAGTGAATTACCAGTATTAAATTAAGCCTAGCCTAAAGCCGCCTCCTTTCCTATTTTAAGTTCACCCTAAAGTTTTCTCCATACAGTGAACTGTAACCTAATGAGATGTAAACAGACTGTAACCTACTCTTGTATTAATCAGAGAGCTTTGGCCAATCACTGGTGGCTGATTGCTCAAACCTAGTCTGACTAAAGCAGATGCTGAGCTGTAACCAATCCAGCTGTTTCTGTACCTCACTTCTGTTTTTTGTACCTCATTTTCCTTTTTCTGTCCATAAATGTTATCCGACTATGGGGCAGTCCCAGAGGTGCTCTGAATTTATTTTGGTTATGGGGAGTGCCCAATTTGCAAGTCTTTCTTGGCTCAATTAAATTCTGTTAAATTTGTCTAAAGATTTTCTTTTAATGCCAGTAATAAAAACGTTTTTAACACTTAATAAAAAAGTTAGTTTGCATTAAAACACATTGCCAATGTTCAGGTAAGTGGTACTGAATTCCTGTAACTTTAGAAATATAAGATTTATAGATATCTTTTCGTACAAGTTTTTTTCTATTTTTTTAGATAGAGAAACTGAGCCTGGAGGGGTAGAATTGCCACAGATCACACAGTTATTAGCAGATCACTGTGCATTCATATCTTCCACTTTCTGTAGTAACATTCATCACCCCCATGTTACTTTACTAACCAATTATTGAATTACTTTTCTTTTTTTTTTTTTTTAACAGGATAGGTATTTGTGTATTTTTAAACTTAACTTCATTTCAGAAGTGTTAATCAGTGTCCACATTTGTAATAAAGACAATTCAGCAGAATTATCTCTCTGAATTAACTATATATTGCGAAAATCTATTGGTTTGGCCCACGAAAATATCATTACTGTACCATCTGATAGTAGCAATTTCTAAACACATGCATAATTGTTAAATAGAAATAAATAAGTGACAGTTGAACTCACAAACAAAACCTACAACCGGATGGCTGGTTATAGGCTGTCCTTGTTCGTTGGATTATGAAGGTTTAACCTGTTTAAAGGTAGAAATGCTTTTCTTTCTTTCTTTTTTTTTCTTTTTTTTTTTTTTGAGGCGGAGTCTCGTTCTGTCACCCAGGCTGGAGTGCAGTGGCGCGATCTCGGCTCACTGCAAGCTCTGCCTCCAGCCCTCCCGCCCTCAGCCCTGGCAGCTAATCATGGTGCCCGGCCACCACTCAAGAATTTTTTTTGTATTTTAGTAGAGATGGGGCTCACCATGTTAGCCAGGATGGTCTCAATCTCCTGACTTCGTGATCTGCCCACCTCGGTCTCCCAAAGTGCTTTTCTTTAAATAATTAGTTTTGAAAAATTTCTTGAATATGTCTCTACGTATTTTCTGGATATAGTGTTGTGTCACCTAAGGGCATCTCTCCCTTTTTGTATCAAAGCAAGACCTTGCAGTGCATCAGGGTCAACATGAATTCCTGTGGGGACTGTTCCCCAGGAAGAAAGTAAAGCAGAACATGATATGTGCATACAGATCCCAAGATAAAAACTGCAAACTTTAAAAAAACAGACTATCTGATAACTGATTTGGATGATATTTGCTTCTTTCTCTTAAAAAGTGAAGTGTAGCAGCAAAAAGAAATCCAAGTAGAATTTCATTGCTTAGTGCAGTAGCTGACACATGTTCAAAATGTTTACTATATAACTGATGGCACCAGTTAGAGGTGCTATTTTATATGATGAATGTTTTGATGAAAAAGAAAATTAAAACTAAATCTGAAGAAACTAAGTATATTGACTCATTGATGTATATACTTCTGATATGTACTTTTAAATGACAACTTATGCAATTATGTTATTGCGTAAGTTTATTGCATAAACTCACAAGTATGTTTGAAACTTGTTAAGTCTCGGCCACTAGATCTTATTTTAGTTTCTCATGCACTCCAACCTCTCCGGGACCATCACAGCTGCACCCTCCTATTCCTGTCACTGGATTCTTAATGTAAATGTCACTTCCTCAGAGACACCTTCCCTGACCACTCATTTAAAAAATATTTCCCACAAATTCACACCCTACGCAATCACAGAATTCTGCTTGTTTCTTCTATAACAATTCTCATGGTAGATTATTTGTTAATGCATTTATTTGTATATTTTTATTAGAATATAGCTTCCAGGAGAGAGAGAGATAAACCTGTCTCCTTCACCACTGTGTGCAAATATTGGTCTTCTATAAACATTTATGGAATAAAACAAAGAAAATGAAATCTCACAGATATCTGCTAATTTTATTCAAATTCTGATACAGTCATTTAAATTCAGCAAACTCTAAGTGGTCAGTAAGGAGGCCCACTCATTCTTCTGTCCATTTATCCAGCAAACATGTATCAAGTACCTTATGAGTTAGCCCTGTGCAAATTATAGAGGATCAAAAGCCTTGGTAGTTGCTTTCAAAGAATGCAGTGAGGAGAGGCAGGTAGCTTCTGCAAGACCTGAGATGACACGTGTTGATTGTATTCTAACAGCAATTCATTTTAATTAGGAGAGTGACAACATGATGACAATGCTAATGATGATAGTAGCTACCATCTTATGGGCCCTAGTTCATTAATTGCAGAATAGGCATCATCTAAATGTTAAACATAGCCATTTAATCTTCACACCAAATCAGAAGCATGGATAATTGCTCCTTGCATTTACAGAAGAGGAAATGGAATCTTAAGGTATTTCGTTAACTTGGCCAAGATTGCAGCTAGTATGTGCACCATCATCAGATTTCTGATTTGCAAATGGTTAACTCAAGATATGTTGCTGACGATGGATTGTTGCTGAGGAGAGAGTCAAAAGGAGGGGAGGTCAACTGGGAATTAACATGGTGGTTCAGGTGAGAGAGAGTGCTGGTATTAATAGGTGGTGGCAACTAGGGACTCCTAGAAGGAACAGGCACACATATTTGCTGATGGATTTGAGATGGGTGATGAGGGAGAAGGGGATGGATGGTGCTGCCGCTTTGTGATATAGAGAAAATCAGAGGAGAAGCAGGTTTGAGGAAAATCAAGATTTCAGTTTTGGATAAAGTCTGAGCCTCATGAGATTATGACTTTTCTGGCAAAAAAAAAAAAAAAAAAAAAATCTGTCAAAAGCAAAATATTTTTTGTGAAAAAGGTTCTAAAATTCCTTTCATATTCTCAGTACTCTCCTCCTCACTTGCTCATCAATTCCCTGCAAAAATTACTTTTAATATTAAATGAGGCCCTTAACATGAATACAATATTCTTTTGAAATAATTAGTAATTGACAACTCAAAGTAAAATCCAGACTGGGCCTGTTTTATTTTGTGTGTGTGGCCAGTTTGCTAAGAATGATTATGACATTTTTAAATGGTTGGAAATAAAATAAAAAGAAGTGTAATATTTCCTGACATATGAAAATTATATGTAACTCAGGTCTCAGGCTCCATAAATAAAAATTTTATCGAAACACAATCCTTTCCATTTGTTTACATATTGCCTTTGCCTGCTTCTGTACTACAACTGCAGAGCTAAGTAGGTCTGGAGGGCTGTAAATATTCACTACAAAGCTCATTGCAGAAAACGTTTATGGACCCCTACTCCAGGGCAATATTCTTCTTGGTAAGAGAAGCTTAATGGCAACTTATCAATAACATTTTTCTTTAGTTAGGGTTTTACTCAAATATAATATAGTTAGAAATGTGCTGAAATCAGTTTTTCTCTCTTAAGCATATTTTCTACATTATTAAAAATATTTCAGTGAAAACAAACAAAAACGTTTAGAGGCAAACTTTTAAAGGCTTCTAAATAATAAAGTCTTAGTATTGTGTTTTGAAGTGAGGCTAGTAATTTAGCTGTAGGCAAACTTCATTAGAATATATCTATACATAAACTTATATACAACATAAATTATGTAGAATATATAAATTATACAATACTAGTTAAAGAACAGGCTTTTAAAAGAACAATATAGCCAATATTTCACGACCAAATGGAAAAATTATTGCCTTTAGGGCAGAAATAATTTGCCGTTTCACTTGTCGTTGCCTTAAAGATCATCTTTCTACAATTTCCTTTCTCTTAATGGATACAGTGTTACTTGAAACTCCCAGTAGAACATTAATGGTGTCTAAGTGTCCTAGTGTTAGCTCTGAGTGGTTGTGGATTTGTTTCGGTTGTTCATAAGTGGATTTGGTAATGCTGATTTAAAGATGAACTCAGCTGTCTAAATATGCAGATATATGATGCTGCAGGATTTTACGGTAAAGCATTTTACCATAATACTTCTGTGATGTGATAATTATGATAGACAAAAAGTGTTTATGCTATACAGAATTGTTTGCAGAAGAGGTCTTATTAGTACTTTTAAATTATGACAGGATCTAAAATATCATAGTTTATATGTTTCATAGCCCATGGTTGAGCTACCAACAGAAGATTCAGAAGCAGTTTTGAAGGGAATGTTTTCCTTTTTATCTTGAGTGCCTTTCATTTGTAACATAAGAAAGGAAGACTTTCACATTCAAAGTGACTCATGAATATTCTCAGATTAAAAGCAAGGCTATAACAAGATCATAACTATGGCCACAAGACAGTGTGGTTAGGGTTAAAAAGACAAATTCTGGAGACAGAATGCTTCAAATCCTGACTCCATGGCTGCTTCACAGTGTAGCCTTCAACTCCACAGCTATCTGTGAGGTCATCTAATCTCTCTGAGCCTCAGATTCCTCATCTGGAAAATAGGATAATAGAGGTTGAGATGGAAGGGAGACCAAGAAGGCCTACTAGATGCTGCCAGGAGGAATATCTCCCACTGAGAGACTTGAACATTGGAAAGACAGTTACACTCCAAGCAGATCTTCAGAGGGAAGGTATTGAGAGTGGAGAAGGGAGGATGCAGACACTGGGCTGAAGAGGGAGTAAGCTGGAAACCCTGCATGGGGCTGCTGAGCAATGGAACTCACTCCTGGCCCCCAGTGATTCCTGGAGAAGGGGTGGGTTGAATAGGTAAGGAGTGATCTGTTCTTGCCATAGACCCCTGGAATTCCAGCTGCAGGAGATCCCACAACTCCCACAGACACTTAAGCTAGCAGGGATTGCTGCTTAGAGAGGTGGCAGGGGCAGTACTTCAGCCTATGCGGAGCTCCAAGGTTTGGCGCAGGAATGGCTGCTGTGGAGCACAGCCAGGGACACTTATCACCCAGACCTGAAGAAAGCAGGTTGGTCTTGCTGTGGGGTGGGGCCAGTCTGATCTGAGTACCTGACTGTCTGCTGGCCTGTACTAGAGCTTCAACCTGGCCATGCCCACTTTTAATGCAGCCTTGGATGCCCAACTAGGGTGCTTCCTGGAGGCCCTCATCATAGCTCCCTCACCAGCAGATGGAATCTGACCATCAGGGAGCCCTAGCAGACTAGCCTGCATACAGCCTTCCCACACAGCAACCTCGCCCTCCTGCTCTGCTAGCAGGCAGTCACTTACGGCCCTCCTACTGTTTTTCCGGGGCATGCAAGTGCAGGCAGACCTTGCCTCCCCTCTCTTGTGGGCACACATGTGTGCATGCAACATGAGCACACTCCATAGTCCTGCTCCCAATGATGTACAGTCTGCCACACTGCCACTACTGGTGTAAGTGTGCATGAATGCCATTGCACTGCCCCTGTTGACATGAAGGTATCCCACCATGCCACCATCTGTGCAAATGCACATGTGGACACTGCCAACCCACTTTCATCATAATTGTGCCCAAGCTGATGTGCAGACACCACATTGTGCCACTGCACTGTGGCTGCTGGCATGCAAAAGCCAGCACATATAACTCTGCCACTGTTCTGGTGAAGCACTTTGACTGACAACCCCCATCAGTGTTGTGGCCAGCAAAATGGAAACTCCTCAGCCTCTCCAGTGCAGCGGGTTCCTAACCTCCAGGGAAGACAGAATAGAACTGGGGCCCAGTACCAACCTTCTAGCATTAAAGCACACAGTCCAGGAGTGTTTGTGCTGAGCCCTGGCCCCGGAAATCTTCCAAAAATGAAGCCAGTCAACTGAAACCATCTTATACCACAAATAAACCCCAGGGTTTGAGGGCATAAAAGAACCTAAAAGCAAAATACCCCATCTAAAGGACAGCAACTTCAAAGATTAAAGGAACATCACTCTACACAGTTGAGAAAGAACCAGTGCAAGAAATCTGGCAACTCAAAAAACCAGAATGTCTTCTTACCTCCAAACAGCTGCACTAGTTCCCCAGAAATGGTTCTTAACCAGGCTAAAATGGCGAAATGACAGACATAGAATTCAGAATATAGATAGGAGCGAAGATCATGGAGATTCAAGAGAAAGACAAAACTGAATCCAAGGAATCTAAGGAATACAATAAAACAATACGGGAGCAGAAAGATGAAATGGCCATTTAGAGAAAGAAACAAACTGATCTGATGGAGCTGAAGTATATACTACAGAAATTTCATAATACAATAACAAATATTAACAGCAGAATAAACCAAGCTGAGCCAAAAAAAAAATCTCAGAGCTGGAAGACTGGTTTTCTGAATTAACTGTCAGACAAAAATAAAGAAAAAAGAATTAAAAAGAATGAACAAGTATCGGATAATGTAAACAGATCAAATCTATGACTCACTGGAATCCCTGAAAGAGAGGGAGACAAAGCAAGCAACTTGCAAAGCATATTTGAGGAAATTATTCATGGCAATTTCTTCAACCTCAGTAGAGAGGTCAACATTCAAATTCAGGAAATGGAAAGAATCCCTGAAAGATACTATAAAAGACAACCATCCCCAAGACACATAGTCATCAGGCACTCCAAGGTTGACACGAAAGAAAAAAAATTTAAAGCAGGTAGAGAGAAAGAGCAGGTCACCTACAAAAGGAATCCCATCAGGCTAAAGGCAGGACTTTCAGCAGAAATCCTACAGGTCAGAAGATACTGGTTACCTATAGTCAACATTCTTAAAGAAAAGAAATTCCAACAAAGATTTTCATATCCAGCCAAACAAACCTTCATAAATGAAGGAGAAATAAAATCCTTTTCAGACTAGCAGATGCTAAAGAAATTTGTTACTAGCAGAATTGCCTTACAAGAGGCTCTTAAGGAAATGCCAAAGATTAAAAAAAGACCATTACCAGTCACCAAGAAAACACACTTTTAACATACATAGACCATTGACATTATAAAGCAACTATGAAATCAAGTCTGCATAATAACCAGCTAACAGTCGTGCACAGTGGTTCATGCCTGTAATCCTAGTACTTTGGGAGGCTGAGGTGGGTGGATCATCTGAGGTCAGGAGTCTGAGACCAGCCTGGCCAACATGGTGAAACCCCGTCTCTACTAAAAATAAAAACTTAGCCGGGCATGTGGCATGCACCTGTAATCTCAGCTACCTGGGAGACTGAGGCAGAATTACTGGAACCTGGGAGGTGGAGGTTGTAGTAAGCCAAGGTTACGTGACTGTACTCTAGCCTGGGCAACAGAGCGAGACTCTGTCTCAAAAAAAAAAAAAAAAAAATCCAATAACCAGCTAACAACATGATGACAGGATCAAATCCACACATATTAATATTAACCTTGAATGTAAACAGGTTAAATGCCACAATGAAAAGGCACCAAACAAAAAATTGGACAAAGAAGCAAGACCCAACTGTATGCTGTCTTCAAGAGACCCATCTCACATGCAACAGCTCGCATGGGCTCAAAGTAAAGGGATGGAGAAAAATCTACCAAGTAAATGAAAAACAAAACAAAACAAAAGCATGGGTGGCTATTCTAACTTCAGACAAAACAGACTTTAAGCCGACAATGATAAATAAAGGCAAAGAAGGGCATTATATAATGGTAAAATATTCAATTCAATAAAAGGACTTAATTCTCCTAAATATACATGCATCCAATGCATGGGCACCAAGATTCATAAAACAAGTTCTTGGAGACCTACAAAGAAACTTAGGTAAGCACACAATAATAGTGGCAGACTTCTATACCCCATTTGTTAGACAGATCATTGAGGTGGAAAACTAACAAAGATATTCAGGACCTGAACTCAACCCTTGACCAAATGAACCTAATAGACATATATCTATAGAACACTTCACCTCAAAACATCAGAATCTACATTAGTCTCATCTGTATATGGCACATACTCTAAAATTGACTACATAGTTGACCATGAAATAATTCTCAACAAATTTAAAAGAAATGAAATTATACCTACCACACTCTCAGACCATAATGCAATAAAAATAGAAATCAATACTAAGAAGATCACTTAAAACCATACAATTACATGGAAATTAAACAACATGCTCCTGATTTACTTTGTTTTAAACAATGAAATTAAGGCAGAAATCAAGAAATTATTTGAAACTAATGAGAACAAAGATCTAATATACAAGAATCACTAAGATACAACTAAAGCAGTGTTAAAAGGAGAGTTTACAGCACTAAACGGCCACATCAAAAAGTTAGAATATCACAAATTAACAACCTAACATCACATCTAGAGGAACTAGATAAACAAGAGCAAACCAACCCCAAAGCTAGCAGAAGTCAAGGAATAACCAAAATCAGAGCTAAACTGAAGAAAATTGAGATGTGAAAAACCATTTGAAGATCAATAAAACTAGAAGTTACTTCTTTGAAAGAACAAGAACGATAGACCACTAGCTAGAGAAAGAGAGAGGGCCGGGCACGGTGGCTCAAGCCTGTAATCCCAGCACTTTGGGAGGCCGAGACGGGTGGATCATGAGGTCAGGAGATCGAGACCATCCTGGCTAACACGGTGAAACCCCGTCTCTACTAAAAAATACAAAAATCTAGCTGGGCGAGGTGGCGGGTGCCTGTAGTCCCAGCTACCCAGGAGGCTGAGGCAGGAGAATGGCATGAACCCGGGAGGCGGAGCTTGCAGTGAGCCGAGATCTGGCCACTGCACTCCAGCCTGGGTGACAGAGCAAGACTCCGTCTCAAAAAAAAAAAAAAAAAAAAGAGAAAGAGAGAGAAGATCCAAATAAACACAATCAGAAATGATAAAGGGGACAATGCCACTTACTCTACAGAAATACAAAACCCTCAGAGACTATTATAACACCTTTATGCAATCAAATGAGAAAAGCTACAATAAATGGATAAATTTCTGGAAACTTACCACCTCTCAAAGATTGAATGAGGAAGATACTGAAACGCTAAACAGGTCATAATGTATTCCAAAATTAAATAGTAATAAAAAGCCAATTAACCAAAAAAAAGCCCAGGTGGATTGACAGTCAAATTCTATAAGATGTATAAATAAGAACTGGTACCAATCCTGTGGAAACTATTCCAAAGAATTGAGGAGGAGGGACTGTTCCCTAACTCATTCTATGGGGCTAGCAGAGACACATCCAAAAAAGAAATCACCAGGCCAATATCCTTGATGAACATAGATGTAACAATCCTCAACAAAATACCAGCAACACATCAAAAAGCTAATCCACCATGATCAAGTAGGCTTTATCACTGGGATGCAAGGTTAATTCAATATACACAAATCAACAAATATGATTCATCACATAAGTGGAACTAAAAACGAAAACCGTAAGACCTTATCATTGGACGCCAAAAAGGATTTTTGATAAAATTCAATATCCCTTCACGTTAAAAACCCTTGACAAACTAGGCATTGAAGGAACATACTTCAAAATAATAAGAGCCACCTATGACAACATCATAAAGAATAAGCAAAACCTGGAAGCATTCCCCTTGAGAACTGGAACAAGATAATGATGCCAATTCTCACCAGTCCTATTCAACATAGTACTGGAATTCATAGCCAGAGCAATCAGGCAAGACAAAAATAAATAAATAAATAAAAGGCATCCATATAGGAAGAGAGGAAGTCAAACTATCTCTCTTTGCATTTTACATCTGTAAATGATTTTATATCTATAAAACTTCATAGTCTCTACCTGAAAGCTCCCAGATCTGAAAAACAACTTCAGCAAAGTTTCGGGACACAAAATCAATGTACCCACATCAGTTTCATTTCTATAACAACATTCAAGCTGAGTGCCAAATCAAGAATGCAATACCATTCACAATAGCCACCCAAACAAAAAATAAAATACCTAGGAATACAGCTAGTCAGGGAGGTGAAAGATCTCTACAAAGTGAATTATACAACACTGCTGAAAGAAATCAGAGATGTCATAAAGAAATGAAAAAACATCTCATGCTCATAAATAGGCAGAATTAATATTATTAAAATGGCCATACTGCCCAAAGCAATTTACAGATTCAGTATTATTACTATCAAACTACCAATTATATTCTTCACGGTATTAGAAAAAAAAAAATTCTAAAATTCATATGGAGACAAAAAAAGCCCAGTAGCCACATCAATCCTAAGCAAAAAGAACAAACTTAGAAGCATCACAGTACTTGACTTCAAACTATACTACAGGATACAGTAACCAAAACAGCATGGTGCTAGTACA
Source organism: Papio anubis (assembly GCF_008728515.1). Taxonomy (NCBI): domain Eukaryota; kingdom Metazoa; phylum Chordata; class Mammalia; order Primates; family Cercopithecidae; genus Papio; species Papio anubis. The sequence goes on along the minus strand of NC_044986.1, from coordinate 48,336,334 downwards.
AAAACAGACAAATAAACCATTAGAATGGAATAAAGACCCCAGAAATAAAGTTGTACACCTATCATCATTTGATCTTCAACAACGTGAATGTAAACAATCAATGGAGAAAGGACTCTATATTTCATAAATAGTGCTGGGACAACTGGCTAGTTATATGCAGGTGATTGAAACTGTAACCCTTCCTTATACTATATACAAAAATCAACTCAAGATGGATTAAATACTTAAATGCAAAGCATAGAAGTATAAAAACCCTTGAGGATAACCTAGGAAATACTATTCTGGACATAGGCACTGGCAAAGATTTCATAATGAAGGCACCAAAAGGAATTGCAACAAAAAGAAGCTGACAAATGGGAAGTAATTAAACTAAAGAGTTTCTGCAACGCAAAATAAACTATCAATAGAGTAAACAGATAACCTACAGAATGGAAGAAAATACTTGCAAACTGCGCATCTAACAAAGAGCTAATATCCAGACTCTATAAGCAATGTAAACAAATTAACAAGCAAAAAACAAACAACTTCATTAAACAGTGGGCAAAGGACATGACCAGACACTTTTCAAGAGACATGCATGCAGCCAACAAGTATATGAAAAAATGCTCAACATCGTTAATTATTAGAAAAATGCAAATCTAAATCATAATGAGGTACCATCTCACACCAGTCAGAATGGCTATTACTAAAAAGTCAAAAAATAACAGATGCTGGTGAGGTTGAATACTTACACACTGCTAGTGGGAATGTTAATTAGTTAAGCCATTGCCGAAAGCAGTTTGGTAATTTTTCAAAGAACTTAAAGCAGAACTACTGTTCAATCCAAAAGTCCATAATTGAGTATATACCCAAAGGAATATAAATTGCTCTTCCATAAAAACATATGCACATATATGATTATTGCAGCACTATTCACAATAGCAAAGACATGGAACCAACTTAAATGCCCGTCAATGATAAACTGGATAAAGAAAATGTGGTACATATACACTATGGAATATTATGCAGCCATAAAAAGAATGAGATCATGTCCTTTGCAGCAGCAAAGACAGAGCTGGAGGCCATTATCCTAAATGAACTGGAGGCCATTATCCTAAGCGAACTAAGGCAGGAACAGAAAACCAAATACTGCCTGTTATCATTTATAAGTAGCAGCTAAATACTGAGTATACATAAACACCAAGAAGGGAACAATAGACACCAGGGCCTATTTGATAGTGGAGGGTGGGACAAAGGTGAGGATTGCAAAACTACCTATTAGGTACTATGGTTATTACTTGGGTGATGACATGATTTGTGTACCAAATGCCCACAACACAATTTACCTACATAACAAACTTGCACATGTACTCCTGAAACTAAAAGTTAAAAACAAACAAACAAAATATAACAAAAACAAGAAAATGAGGATAATAATAATGGGGAGACCCTAACTCAAAGGATTGAATGAAAGAATAGAAACAAAACGCTTAGCTCAGTGCCTGGCACAAACCAAGCGTTCAATTCCAACAAATTGTCCTGAAAAATGTATATTCATTAATCCACATTTCTCTTTCATGATCTTATAAATTTTACAAAGCTTTCTGGGAAGTGCAGGAGAAAGAGTTGGTAAGTGCTCCACTGGTTGTCCTAGCACAAACACTTTGCTGCTCCCTAAGGTCTGCATCCTTAAAAAGGACGCGGGGAATCTCCCTTATGCACGTGAGGTATGTTTATTTGGAGGGAGAAATATCTGTACTGGGGTCATGGAGTAATTCCAGGGAGGGGGCTTTGGGCTGGGAACTCCAAGAAGCTCCCAGTGTTTCATAATATCTTCTTGTAGGACTCTGGCAAAGCTGCACCTCTTATTTATGGAAGCGCTAGGTCTCAGCATGAAGATCCCTGCAGAAAATAGTTATGAGAAGACAGTGAATGCACTCTTTGGGAATTTTCCCTAAATTATAAACAAACACAGTTATTCTATGGGTAATGCTGAGAGTGGTCAGTGGCCTTTTGGAATTTTCTAACCCTGGGCACCCAATTTAGGAGGTGTGGTTAGAATACATAGCAAGTATTCTCTTTGAGTGAAGATGTGTTTGATTTAGGCGGATGTAGAGTTCAGCGATTTCTCCTGTTTTGTTTTGTTTTTTTCTCTCCAAGAGAACAAAGAGAATCTTCACTCTTCTATGAGTCGAGGATAATACAATAGGGAGGATAATACAGTAAGTACCTAGTAGTCTTTAAAAGAAATGCCTAGGTCAAAATGTCAGGGTTAGAAGGTAAGGAAAGATACCTGAAAACTTTAAAGAATATGTTGTCTACATTGAGCCTAGGAAGAAAAAAGTTAGAAGTAGGATTGAAATAGAATTGGGAAAAAAAAGAAAGAGCAAGGATGGTTGGAATCCAATCTCATCCTTCATCACATGTCATGTTGGGTGTGTACAAAGTAGCATTCTCTGCATTCTGAAAGGCAAAAGTGGCCATGATATGCAGTGCTAACATATCCAGCTAACTTCTCTGTGGCAGGCTGAAAAATGGTTCCCCGAAGATGGTCCTAATTCCTGGAACCTGTAAATAGACGCTAAATGCTATCCCAAGTATTCTTAAGAAAAGGAAACAGAGTGAGCTTACACACACACACACACACACACGCACACACACACGCGCACCAAAAGGAAAGGTAAAGACAGAGGTAAAGATTGGAGTGACACAACCACAAACCACAGAATACCAGTAGCCACCAGAATCTGGAAGGGGAGAGAAATGGATTCTCCTCCAGAACCCCCAGAAGAAGTGTGCTTCTGATATCCTGATTGGGCCCTGTGACACTAATGTAGGAATTCTGGGCTCCAAACGTGTGAGAGAATAAATTTCTGTTATTTTAAACCACTCAGTTTGTGGCAATTTGTCACATTAGCCACAGAAAACTAATATAATGTCATTACTACTTTTATTATCATTCTAATTATTATAGATTTTCCTGATTCTATTTGCTCATTGTTTCTTCCTTCCTGAAGTCATTCTCAGCCATTACAAAATTATTATTTTTCCTTTCTCCTGAGTTAGATTACACTGTGTATGCCATTATAAACACAATTTCTTTGGCTCAATTACAGGATGCTAAGTCATAAAAACTATGTCTATCAGTCACCAATGAAGTTCTCAAACAAATTATTTCTTTCCACAGAACAAATCTTTATCAAACTTCATGCCAATTAAGTGAAGTAATTACACCCTTAAGAGATGCAATTTTCAAATTTAGTTTCTCGAAACCATATACTACAGATGTTCAAGTTTTAATGTGTATCTATCTGGAAAACGATGAAGAAGCTTGGTAACACAAAGACATTAGACAAAATATAACAAACCATTTGAACATTTATAACATTGTGTTTGCATTTTTCTGTCAGCATTATGTGAATAGAATCATCCTCAAAGATGAACTGCTATGAATAATGAAATAATGCTACTTTGTGTCCTCCCAGTGGGTAAAAGGGAGCTCTGAGACATTCCTCTGTGCACCATATTGTAAATCAACTGCTTCACTGCTCTAAATGGTACCCTAGTGACCAGAAAAGGCACATTAAACATCCCAGAGTACCTGTCACTAGCAGGAAGAAGCTTTGTACTTGTTCCATATTTCATCCATGAATATAGTAATATTCAAAAGCCATATTTCTTAAGTCTCCATAAAGTCTGGTATTAAGATGACTCAGTCCACATCTCTAGAATAACTAAGAGTTTCCTCTTCTACAGAATGAAGGAGCTGGAGTTGGAGATCCCTCCCACCTCTGCAGTTGTGTAATTGAAGGATAGTGACCCAGTGTGACCACCCTGCTATTTGAAGACTTACTCAAAGTTTTCAAATGGACTAATCATGTGGGACTGTGATTTAGTGAGGAAAACAGCCAGAATAAACATGTCAGTGTCTCAGTTTTATAGTGGTTTCATGTGCCGCATTGTGACCTATGCCTCGGGGTTTTTCTCATACCAGATGAAGCTTGTTCTACAGTCTTCACAAGGACACAACATTTGTCATGAGTAAATGTTTCTTTTCTCTTGATATCATTCCGATTATATCAAAATGTGCTTTGAAACAACAAGCAGTAGAATCACTTGGTATAATCTTGTCCTCAGTTGACATGTTTACTTATTTTTATCCAGACTATGTTTGAAGTCCAACATGAGCTCATTTCTCATGCTGGGGTGGAATTTATGAAGGGATCCAATTCTTTTGCATCTTTAGAGATTATCTCATGAAGCAAAGTTCAATTTAGAACTCAGATCTAACACTGATTACTTAAGTTTACGAGGAAATACACAAAAAAGTCTGAATGTCCAGACAAAAACTGGGGGAAAAAAAAAAAACTTATCTGTATCTGTTTCATCCTTTATAAAATGGAAACCTACAAGTGTTTTCCTAATAAAATTGTAGTGAACCTGCACAAAGTATGCCTCTACATCATATTTGCTATTACTATTGTGGCTATTTCTATTATTGCCTAAAGTATTGTCTAAAGTGAACACAAATTTAGAGACACTGCTACACTAAATAACTTTCTACTATTTAATTAATGTCTATATCATAATTAGTATATAATCATAGTAGATTTATTCAATATGACACTATCATAATAACTTATTTCAAAGAAGTTTTGAAATATTGATTTCATAATATAAAATATTTTGGGAATCCTTCACCCAGGGAAGTTTTATTTATATAATTATTATCTACTTCTAATAGAGCCCATCTGCCCACAAATCCCCAATAATACCGGCTCTACTTCTGCTGCAGTGTAATGCTGCATTAGCAAGTGCACCTGTAATTTAGTAGTTAACACACACCCTGGAGTCTCTTTAGATAATTCCCAAACCTCCTGCTTTCATCTAATGAAAATGAATATCTTTCCTTGTTGGTAAATATATGAGTTTCAGATGACTACAGTGCAAGCTGGTGAGCCTTGTTTTTCTAATTTATGTTTTAATTAATTTCCTTTCCAATTTGCTCCATTTTATGCATTCTTTTCCTCTCATATGTTTGCAATACTTCCTAGGGAATAACACCTACATTTTGAATTACACATTTGTTGAATGCATGTTTTAGGTAATTAAGATGTTAACAAAGGCAAGACTCAAGTATGATCCTTAAAGAATTTCTTGGCCTGGCACGATGGCTCACACCTGTAATCCCAGCAGTTTGGGAGACCAGGGTGGGTGGATCACGAGGTTAGGAGATGGAGACTATCCTGGCTAACATGGTGAAACCCCGTCTCTACGAAAAAATACAAAAAAAATTAGCTGAGTGTGGTGGCAGGTGCCTGTAGTCGCAGCTACTCGGGAGGCTGAGGCAGGAGAATGACATGAACCCGGGAGGTGGAGCTTGCAGTGAGCCAAGATCACTCCACTGCACTCCAGCTTGGGCGACAGAGCAAGACTCTGTCTCAAACAAAAACCAAAAAACAAAAAAACATTTCTTTGCATATTTAATCAACCATTACACGTATCACGAATTGGGATCAATTTCCATTTTTCCAGTTTTCATTTGAACCATGAAAATCATAGGGTTAGACTTTTTCCTGACTATACACAATTCATATATGTTAACACAAAATGTTCTTAGCAAATATCTGACCATATGTTTTCAGTTTAAATGATTCCATTAGGACAATTAATCCATAAATACAATTAATTCAAAATTGATAAAATATTTAATTAAAATTAAAAACTGATTATCATCCAGACACTCTAAAATTTGAAGTCAATAAGAATGCGCTTAGCAATGTGAGGTATTACTTATAAGGGATCACTAAAAGTAAATAAAAATTAACAAATTTAAAAGCCTTAGCTTAATTTTGAAAGGTTGTAAATAAGAATGACAGGTTTTCAAAAACACGCTTGTGTTTTGCAATCTTCCAGTAATATAAGGAACCCAGCACAAACTAATAAACTCTATCTGTACTTACAGTTTAAAAATGAAAAGAAGATCAAGAAGTTTAGACAGAGACTTGGATCCTCAACCAATTCTAATTCTGCTACTTAGAGAAAAATCCATCTCACAAAATTATTAGGACCAGCAATACTAAGAATGCTGGCTGATATCTTATGCCTGTTCTTTGATTGTAGATATAGTTTTGGTTAATTAATATTTAAAATGGGTAGCTATGCTCAAAAGCGACACCTTCATTTTGGTGCTAGCTGTCTTCTAAACAAACTAATATTAGTTGAGCTAAAGAGAAAAAAAATAAAAGCAGGAAACATGAAAAGCAGAAGCATTAAACCAGCTCACTTTGAGTATTCTGGACATTCCATTTTGTATACATCTCTCTTTCCATTTTCATTTATACAGGAGTTATGCCAAAAACACTAGTTTACCAAATGATGTGATGTATTTCTTTGTCATCACAAAACCATCTAAACATTCATTTCAGTAAAGTATCTCTTAGGCATTTAACTTAAGTGTTAAACTGGTACTTTCTCAGAGTTCAATTTGAGGTGGATAAGACCATAGTAATTAAATACAACAAGTGTCACTGTAAGGGAAGCCCTCAGGTAGTCTCCCTAATTATTTCATACTAATTAGCTCGGATAGTAAAAGGTTCTGTTTTATTACCTTGATGCAAGTGGCTGATGCTTTGGGATAGTTAATTCTGCTATATTTCATTTTTAAATGAAAATGTGATTACCTGGATATAGCTTTTTATTGTGCTTTAATATTGTCAATAGGTAAAACATTACAGGAAAAAAAAGATTATTTTTCAAAATTTCTTAACATTGATAGTTACATTGCAATTTACTTTCTAGTTTTTAAATATTGAACTTCATTAATCAAACACTATTCTGGTATTTAGCTTCACATTGTTAAAACCAGAGACAAAGGCCACGTAAATGGAAACTTTAGGGAGAAAATATTAGCTGTGTTTTAACTTATATGGTGAACATGTATTTAATTTTCCCTTCACTACTTGAATAACTCAAATAGTAATTCCATGGTGCTTTTTAAGTTCTTACTAATCCTAAGTATTTAGTTCTGTGATCATTTTTATCTTTGAATAACAGTCATCATTCTCCTTTCCTGCATTGTCATAACCATCATGTTTCCATGGAAACTGTGGAGAAAGAATAAAATGGTAAAACACCTCCATTTAGGTCTAAGTTGACAGGGTTGTTTTTTATTAGGCGCTTCAATTATTTAGACAGATAAGAATATGTTCAGTGGCCTAATAAATGGTGTAGAATAATAGTTGATCTTTCAAAAACAGGAAATTATGTTTCCAGCTAATAGAACTTAACCATTTCTGTGAAGAACTAGTTATTTGGTGGTGAGGCTTGGGGGTGTTTTGTTTTCTTCTTTATTTTGTATTGTACTGTTTGAATTTTCTGTTATCATGTAAAATAAAACAACAAAATAAAAAAATCTTTAAAAAGAACTATTTGTTATATTCTTGATACATATATGTTAACCTTTACCAAATATAAGAGACAAATATAGCTACCTTTTAGAAAGACATTTAAAATAGAAAAATAATTATTCAATGCACATAAAGGGATTTAGAGAAATCTTATAAAATCTACTTGGAGTTTCATCCAAATTATTGTTTACTTTCAACATTCTGCTCCTCTAAAAATCATACATCTTAAAAAAGCAACCAACGTTAACTTAACTACAAGTTAATTGTATTTGAATCTCTGAAGGGATCCAGAGGACACTGGTGTATTACTTGCTTCTAAAAAGGAAGATTTGCCTTTTGCTTTGTACATGATTTATTTGTCGATGTTGTTTGTTAAACAAGGTAGTTTTTACTTACTAGAAATTTAGGCTGTCCCTTGAAATAAAGATCCTAGTTAATAAAAAGCTACAGTATTAAATGATTAAATGACATTTGGAATAGTTCTTTTTTTTTTTTTTTTTTTTTTTGAGATGGAGTCTCACTTTTTTTGTCCAGGCTGAAGTGCACTGGTGCAGTCTCGTCTCACTGCAACCTCCGCCTCCTGGGTTCAAGCGATTCTCCTGCCTCAGCCTCTGAGTAGCTAGGATTACAGGCACCCGCCACCATGCGTGGCTAATTTTTTTGTATTTTTAGCAGAGATGGAGTTTCACCATGTTTGTCCAGGCTGGTCTCGAACTCATGACCTCAGGTAAACCACCCACCTTTACCTCCCAAAGTGCTGGGATTACAGGCAAGAACCACCGCACCCGGCCCAATATTTGGAATAGTTCTAAGATGTTTGAGTCAAATAGTTAAGTAAAATGTATCAGTTTTCTGAGAGAAAAAGCTTCCTTTTGCTTTTTCCACAATGGACAATTTCTAAGGTGCCATATTTTTCCTTTAATATTTGCTCTATGAAGATTGAGATTTGGGCAAATGGCTGAGAAAACTGGAGCCTTCGTTGCTCTTGGAGAACTCAGTAGCAGTCACTCTTAACTACCGCACTTCCTGCCAACTAAAAAAATTATAGGCCAAAGGGAAGAGACCCTGACTCTCATTATAAGAGCAATGAAATTAAGGTCTTAACAAAGATGAAAATTAATAGAAGCAGAGTAACATGGATATTGCAAAGCCTTTTGCCTTAACTGTCTTACGGGGAAATTGCTTGGATGAAAATAAAAATCTACAGCTTATTATGTTTTTTAAAACTCACAGATGAGGTTTCTGTCTCCTTAAATTCTAATATAACAAAGGAATTTCTAATGCAAACTCAGTTATACATCCAAACAAATATATATGTTTTTTTTCTTTTTATATAAATATTTAATATCTTAGAAAGTTACCAAATCTGTGGAGGCTGTGATATTTATTGATATCTGGAAAAAGATTAATTCAATCGGTTGCATAAGCAAAGTTCTCATCCTTGACTTTCTCCTAAAATAATAAAAAGTCCCTTTGACTTTATGAACATAGGGGGAAATTGGGAATATCAACCTAAAACGCTTGATGAAAAAGTCTTTCTTGAAGAATCACACATGTAGTTTGTAAATTAATATGCTACTCCCTTAGAAAAAAAATAGGAATACTGCAAGATTAGGTAGAGCATATTGTGAGTTAAATAATATATTTATTTTAAAAAATTATTCTCTGACCTTCTTCCCCCTAAAAATGTCTAGAAACAAAGAAAGCCAATAGCAGTGACCATACTTACTTAGTACCATTTCTGGCTAAAAGGAACAAGGGTTTACTTGAGAAATGGCTCATCTCAGGTCCAGGGGAGGAAATGTACATGAAAAACCTTGAGCATCTTACTGTCTAGAAAGCAAGGGAGTTACTGGCAATTAACGGGCTGTATGAAGAAGAAACAAGGAACCAACCTAAAAAGGCTCCCACAAACAAATTGACTGAACATATTGAATATATAAAAATCCACAAATTCATGATACCAAAAACTGTGGAAAAAATTTAAATGTGCAAAAATGTTACAAATCTCATTTGTCACCAAAAGCTAACTAGGACACCAATTACTTACTCTGGAAGTTGATAATTAATAGGAAAGAATAAATAGCATGTATCATGACTGTCTTGAATGAATGAGGATAAATAGTATATCAGATTCCTAATTGATATGGGAAAAGCTCTTCAGAGAAGAATTCCAATTAATAGATGGAATAAATACAAAGAAAAAAGAATAAATTGGATAATGATTCTAATAAAAACCTAATGAGATAGCTGATTCAGGCAATCATCATCATTGTATATTAAAACATTTAACAAAATATTGATTGAAAACTTTGTAGGAAAAGAATTACATTGTTACCTCTTAACTCACTGATTCAACTTAATGTAGCTGCAAGAGAAACAACCAAACGCTATTGGCCTTTCGTTAAAACCTAATATTGAAGTTTAATAAACCTCCTACGAAATCTTCCTGCCCAAAAAGTAGAAAATGAATCTAATCAATCATGTAGCCTTTACAAAGGCTATCAAGAGGAAGGTAGATGATACTATTTAAAAGCAATAGGATAATCTGGAACAGTGGATTTACACCAGGACAAATGATTCCATTTCTTTAACAACCCAGGTCATGTTCAGTGGCTCATGCCTGTAATCCTAGCAATTTGGGAGACCAAGGTGGGTGGATTGCTTGAGCCCAGAAGTTTGAAACCAGCCTGTGCAACATGGCAAAACCCCATCTCTGAAAAAAAAAAAAAAAATAGCTGGAGCATGGCTCCTGCCACTCCTGCTGCGTTCCTGCCCTCCCAGTTACTTGGCAGGTGGGAGGATACCTTGAGCCCAGTAGTTCTAGGCTGCAGTGAGCATGATCAGGCCACTGCACTCCAGCCTTGGCGACAGAGCGAGACTGTCTCAACAAAACAAAACGCCTAATAGGGCTATTGTGGGGAAAGGGACTCCTCTAGATTAAAAGAGGCCTAAAGAGACATAACCAAGATACAATGTATACAGTTTCTTTTGATCCTGAATCAAACAAATCAACTTTAAAAACGAGATATTTGAGAAAATTGATGAAAAATGACTACTCATTTTGTTAAGTGTGATAACAATATTGTGATTATGTAGGAAAGTGTCAGTATTTGTAGAAGATACATTTAGAAGGATATATTTAGGGGAAATAATATGATATTTCACGGGTTTGTTTTAAAATATATCAGTAAATTTTTTTTTAAAGAACTCGACAAAGCAGTTGTGGCAAAAGTTTGGTAAATGTTGAATCTTAAGGGAAGGGGTCCATTGCATCACTTTCTCTGCTTGACAATTTTCATAACAACAAGGTTTACAAATGTATCTTATGCAAACATACATGTGAAAGGTTAAGTATCTAAAAGTGCACAGATGGGCTTCGGCAATAGACATCTGGTAGTCAGAGTTAATCTCGGCTCTACCATTTACAAGTTGTGTGACATAGAGTTTAACTTTCATAGGCCTCAATTTCTGAATCTGTAAAATCAAGTAAAATAAGAATATTTTTCTAATAGAATTGTTAGTATTAAATCAAGTAATTCATGCTTGACATGTACTAAGGGCCCAACAAGTGTTACCATCATTGTCATTATCACCATATTCTTATTTATTAAAAATGTAAGTAAAATGGGACTATGTTTTATTTAACCTTTAGCAAAATGCTTTCAAATGCATTTGTCTGCCTCATTAATAATAATGTACTCTGCTTTAACAGAATAATTTGAATTTTCCATATTCTTTGGGATTTGGGTTGTCTTGATTACTTGAGCATTTCAATTACTGGTATTTATTTTGTAAAAGTTATATAGCTCATTGTCAATTTTCAAGGAATGAAGTACTGAATACACATAAAATTTCATTCTATTGATTACAATGTATGGGCTTCTGATGATTTTCCTCCTCCTCACTATTATCAGTATCCACTGTCGCAAAACTAATTTGGACTATTTGAGCTTTCTGGTTAAGAGTTTTCATAGTAGGGGCTTATCCTATATTTTATAGCAAATAGGTACTACATCTCCAATAAATACAGAGATAAACCTGCATTGATTAGCATCTGTGATGATTATAGGATTATCAATGCTTTCAAATTCTAAAGAGCAGCTAAGGATATAAATGAGAATACTCATTATTAAAGATGAGGCTCTAAAAAGCTGACAACAGCCCTCAATGGCAGGATAAATCTATTTTTTGCTTTCCTTGCATCTGTAAACAGAATGCAAATATTACAACCTGATCAGTATCATTCTTTTAAATGCAGTAGGTTCAAAATCGACTAATTTGATAACTGGCAATGGAAATAAATCCACCAGGGCCTGAGGGGTCTAGGGCAGCAGTCCCCAACCTTTTTGGCACCAAGGGCTGGTTTTGTAGAAGACAATTTTCTCACGGATTGGTGGCAGGAGAAATGGTTTCAGGATGAAATTGTACCACCTCATATCATCAGATGTTAGATTCTCATAAGAAGTGCCCAAGCTGGATCCCTTGTATGTGCAGTTCACAATACGGTTTGCTCTCCTATTAGAATCTAATGCCGCAGATCTGACAGGGGGCAGACCTCAGGTAGTAATGCTCACTCGCCTACTGCTCACTTCCTGCTTTGTGTCCAGGTTCCTAACAGGCCATGGAGCAGTCCATGGCCTGGGGATTGGGAACCCCTGGTCTAGGATGAATGAGTGAAAATTTTGACCTTATCAGCCTCCTCAGTTTACAAACATATGCCTTCAGTAGAAGTGATGAAGGACTGCAAAGTAAAAAGGAAGTTTTAAACTGCACTTTTATTGAAATTTTATCAGCAACACATCTTATAATGCTATAGGTGACAGAATCGATAGGTGCTTGCAAACAAATCTACATGAATGATATCCTTCCTTGGCTCAAGATATTCCTATAAAGTTTCTCTATACAGAAAAGTATTTTGATAAAAATTGATAAAAACCCTTAGACTGATATAGATGCCCCTTCTATATGCTCAAATAACATTGCATATTTTCCTTCTTATTAAATAACATAACAATAAACAATATAAATGCCATGTTTCTTATTAGATTTTAAGTTTCTAAAGAGGAGAGAACAGATTTTGGGTTTCGTATTCTCTGTGCCTAGAACATGTCTGGCATATTGGAATTTTTTAAAGTATTTTCATAATTAATTCCTCAAAATAATGATGTACTGTTCTTTGAATATGGAGATAATACTAACAGTTCATTACTAGATTGACATGTTCTTATATTGAAAGATGTGCACCTTGTCTCTCTTACATTCTTTTCTTCTGCTCTATGGATTCAGCTGTACACATTTTCAAGGTAATCAAATGGCTAATGAGGAGGCAATCTGTAGCCATGAGGTAAGTCTAACTATTCAATGCACACAATAGAAATCATCTGTTTCTTTAAAAAGAAATTAAAATTATAATGAATAGTATAAATTAATTGGGAGGGAGACATTTATATTCATTCACTATGGTTTCCAAACTTCTTTTATTCCAGTGCACATTAAGAATTTTTTTTTATAAATTAGCCAGGTATGGTGGCACACACCTGTGGTTCCAGCTACTTGGAAGACTGAGTGAGGTAGGAGGATCACTTGGCCTCAGATAGTCGAGGTTCCAATGAGCTATGATCGTGCCACCACACTCTAGCCTGGGCAACAGACTGAGATCCCATCTCAAAGAAAGCAAACAAAAAGAAATATATATGTATAGTTATACTTATCTCTTATATATGTGAATATGAAAAAATGTACAAAGCAACACTAGTACATACCATGCACTCTGAAGTAATAAAAATGCTAGTCATAATCCACTAAATTAACTTCAAGACTCCCTAGTGGTTTGTAACTCACAGTTTAAAAACCATTCTAAAAGTCTACTGTTTTATAATAACTCCAGCAGTCTACATTTTAATTTATTATTCTCTTTGAGATCTTTCAACAATGCTACATCCTATCACTTTCCAAACTCTACTTTCTTCTTTTGCATAAAAATTTCAACATTATCTGCATTTTAAATGTCCACTTACTGCATCTGAGTATGTACAGATGACAATACCTTATCGACTGACATAGTTGTGTTTCCCTAATTGTTTCTGGGCCTTTCTTCAATCAACAGAAAGTCAAATTGACCAGTGTTTGGCTCCTGGTAGCATTTGGGGAATAGTAATCATATCAACAAGCAGCAGAATGACAATATAGCATTGTGTTGGCAGAATCTATTGTTAGTGATTACCACAAAAGTAGAATTTAAAGAATGTCATGCCCTTTATTTTTAAAAGTTAATGAAACCATGTTGACAGAACTTGTAATGTAAAAATGCTGCGATTTGGAGAGACTATCAAATTTGTGACTTCCAGTTCTCATAAACACCTATTTTTGCCTGTAGCCTATTCTTTGTTTTTTGTAGGGCATTCAATTTCACAATATACACTTGTATCATATTACTGGTGTAATATCAGTCTTCTGTTATAAATGTTCATTTTACCTAAAATCTGTTTTGTGTTTTCTGTCTTAATATAATGCCATGTTTTACTACTGTAACTCAGGGGTTATATGAAAACAAAGAAAATTCATTGTATTATACGTAATCGAATTACATTTGAGGCTACTATAGTGTCTTAACATATAATGTAAAAAAAAAAAAAAAAAAAAAAAAAAAAAAAAAAAAAAAAAAAAAAAAAGCCAGTCAACAATGTGGAGAAGCAAATTGAGATGAAATATTTTCCCAACTTCAGTAAATTTACCAACTCTAACATCTTAAACAATATCAAAGCTTTAGCATCCTGATAAGCCAGATTATCCAAGTGAATTAATTGTCTGATAATCCTTAAAATTCTGATTTTTTTTGAAGTAGTAAAAATAATTTTTCTAAATCTTGAGTATTGGAGATAAACCTAGGAAACCAAATTGAATGTGCATAAATTATTTTATAAAATTTGGTTGTATTCTAACATTTGAATTAATTAGATTTTGGCAAATCCTGCCCTTGTGAAGCTTGAAAGTCTTGTCAAATACAAATTATGAGACTTCCATTGTACCTAAAATTTTCTTTTAGACATAAAATTACAGAAAGACGAGGCTCATTTTCAACAGCTGATAAACTTCAATGCCTGGTACTAATATAATTTTAGTGTTGTTTTCCCAAATAATTTTGTATTTATTTTTCTTCTATTTATGGCAATGGTTTTCAAATGAGGGTGATTTTGGCTCCTCCATGTGTAGTTAGTGATGTCTTAAAACATTTTTGATGGTCATAACTCAAGAACTGGGATATATAATATGCTGCTGGTATAGTAGATAGAGGCTGGTGATGCTACTAAACATCCTACAATGTACAAGATATACACCACAACAAAGAATAATCTCATCCAATGATGTAATTTGAATGCTTGTCCCCTCCAAATATCATGTTGAAACGTGATTCCCAGCATTGGTAGTGATGCCTGGTGGGAGGTGATTGGATCATGGGGGAAAATCCTTAATGAATAGTGGAAGGTGATTGGATCATGGGGGCAAATCACACCAAGCAACAGTCCCTTGGTGATAAGTGAGTTCTTGCTTAGTTAGTTCACATGAGAGTTGGTTGTTTAAAAGTCGGGGATGCTCCACTTCTCTCTCTCTCTCTCTTGCTACCACTGTCATCCTATGATATGCCTGCTTCTCCTTTGCCTTCCACCATGATTGAAAGCTTCCTAGGGCTCTCACCAGGAGCAGGTGCCAGCACTATGCTTCTTGTACAGCCTGCAGAACCATGAGCCAATTAAATCTCTTTTCTTTATAAATTATCCAGCTTCAGTTATTTCTTTATAGCAATGCAAAAGTGACCTAACACAGAAAACTGATACAGAGGAGTGGGACATTGCTATAAGAGTATTTAAAAACGTGGAAGAAGCCTTGGCACTGGGTAGCAGACAAAGTTTGGAATAGTACAGAGGAATCAGAAGAAGACAGGAAAATGAGGGAAAAGTTGGAAATCCTTAGATACCGGTTAAGTGGTTGTGTCCAAGTGACATGGATGGTAAAATCCAGGGTGACAAGTTCTCAGATGGAAATGAGAAATTTGTTGGGGGCTAGAGCAAAGGTCACACCTGCTAAGCTCCAGCAAAGAACTTGGCTGCATTGCGTTTATGTTCTAGGGATCTGTGGAAGTTTGAACTTGAGAGTGATGATCTACCTACAGGTATAAGACATTTCTAAGCAGTAAAGCATTCAAGATGTGGCCTGGTTGCTTCTAACAACCTACAGGCAGATATGAGAGCAAAGAAATGACTTAAAATTGGAATTATATTTAAAAGGGAAGTAGACAGTAAACATTTGGAAAATTTGCAGCCTGGCCATGTAGCAGAGAAATAAAAAGCATTATAAGGAGAGGAATTCAAGGGAGCCGTGGAACAACCACTTACTAGAGAGATTAGCATGACTAAAAGAGAACCAAGTGCCAATATCCAAGACAATGGGCAAAAGACCTCAAAGTCATTTCAGAGACCTTTTGGACAGCCCCTCCCATCACAGGCCCAAAGGCCTAGGAGGATTGAGCAGTTTCAGGGCCATCCCCAGGTCTCTGCTACCCTGTGCAGCCTGGGACACTGCTCTTTGCATCCTGGCTGCTCTGGCTCCATCTTTGACTCAAAAGGCTCTGGACACTGCTCAAGTTGCCACTTGGGAGAGCATAAGCCACCATCATATGTGGCAGCTTCCCTGCGGTGTAAAGTCTGAAGGTGCATGAAATGCAAGAGTAAAAGAGACTTGGCAGCTTCCTCCTAGATTTCAGAGGATGTATAAGAAAGTCTGGGTGCCCGGGCAGAAGCTACCACAGGAGTGAAGCCCTCACAGATATCTTCTATGGGGGCAGTGCAAAAGGTAAATATCAGGTTGAAGCTACCCCTACAAAGAGTCTTCACCAGATCATTGTCTATTGGAGCTATATGAAGGGGACTTCCACCCTCCATGTCCCAGAAGGGTAGAGCCACAGGCAGCTTGCATCATGAGCCCAGAAAAGCCACAGTCACTCAACTCCAGCCCATGAGAGTTGCCACAGGGGGTACACCCTGCAAAGCCACAGGGGTGGAGCTACTCAAGTGGGCTTGGGAGATCATTTCTTGCACTAGTGTGCCCTGGATGTGGGATGTGGAGTCAAAGGAGACTATTTTGGAGTTTTAAGGTTTAATGTCCGCCCTGATGAATTTTGGACTGATGTGGGGCCTGTAGCCCTGTTCTTTTGACCAATTTGTCCCTTTTGGAATGGTCATGTTTACCCAATGCTTATACCACCATTGTATCTTGCGGATAAATAACTTGTTTTGATTTTACAGTCTGATAGGTGGAAGAAGACAACGCTCAGATGAGACTTAAGACTTTGGACTTGACACTGGAATGAGGTAAGACTTTGGGGGACTATGGGCAGGAATGATTATATTTTGCAATGTGAGAAGGACATAAGATTTAGGGGGCTAGCAGCAGAATAATATAGTTCGGATGCTTGTTCCCTCCAAATCTAATGTTGATATGTGGTTCCCAGTGTCGGAGGTGGAGCCTGGTGAGAGGTGACTGGATCATGGGAGTGGATCCCTCATGAATGGTTTAGCATCATCATCTTCATGATAAGTGAGTTATTGCTCTGTTACTTCATACATGATCTAGTTGTTTAAAAGTCCGGGACCTCTCCCAACCCCTCTTGTTTCTGCTCTTGCCATGTGATATGCCTGTTCCTCCTTTGCCTTCTGCCATAACTGGAAGCTTCCCGAGGGTCACAGCAGGAACAGATGCCAGCATTATGCTCCCTGATGAGCCTGAAGAATTGTGAGCCAATTACATCTCTTTTCTATATAAATTACACAGCCACAGGTATTTCTTGATAGTAACATAAAAATGGTCTAGCACACCTGAAATGGCAATAGTGCAGAGATTAAAAATCCCTTATTTATAGGTATAGCTGTGTAATATGGCTAAGATTACAAAAAATAGCAAAAGGCCGAGGCTTATAAAATGAGCTTATGAATAGATTAATTTAGATATAATGTTTATGAAAGTATTAAAATTATAATTTGATAAACACTGGTACATCTAGAAGGAAATTCAGCCTCTAAATTAAATAATATATCATGATATGGACAACAGTGTTTTACTTCTTAAGTACTATGCAGTAATCATAATAGCCGACATTACTTATAAAATCATAGGTTGAACTATATGAAATTGTCATTTTTGTGGGCTAAAAATGTTCAAATATTGGCAGTTTTATATGGTTAAATAATACAAAATTAATTTTATTAATTTCTTAACTTTCTCATTTTTATTTTCTTGAATAGTAACATTTTTAAAAAGTAAAACTTTGACAAAATAAAATAATATAGATGGAAGAACGGGACAAAGCAATGAACAAATAGCTAAAATGTCACTGGAGTGTCAAAGGGAATGCACTGAAATAGTGAGGCACCCACGGTGACTGGAAGCCCAGGAAGGCAGCAGGGAAGCACCTGGCCTCTGCAGCCTCATCTCCTCTATACACATTGGATTGACCTGGAGACAGAAAGGACTACCCCCTGTAGGGAAAAGGTAAGTGGAAGAACTCTAGCAGCCCCCATTGCCATCACAAATAAGGATAATTCATATTACAAAGAATCTCATAGTCACTGCAAGCCCAGAGCTCAGTTTGAAGAACTGCCATGAATTCGCATGGCTGTATTGCTCCAGATTAGGAACACAACATGCACACTCCCTAACCCCCACCCAGGCTTTTTAAGCCAAGCTGTTGCAACATGACACCATCTTGAGACCAGAGCCACATCTGGAGTATGCCCTCCTCTAGGGGCCAGTAGGCACTACAATTTTATCCAGCAGTGAGGCTCCATCTTCATTACACCAAGCCCACACGGGTGGCTGAATGCCATAACCCAAGCTGTGAGGAGCCTAGGCCCAGGATTAGCTATGACTCTGGCCCTGGATGGAAGGAAAACCAACTCCTGCCACCCACACTTCCAGCTGGAGGAACAGTCTGGCAGTCCCACCTAGGAAGAACCTACCCTTGAGACAGCCAAAATGCTGTGGTCCTTCCTCAAAGGGGAGAGGTCTCCTTGAGCCACAGAACAGCTGACATGCTCCTAGGCAAGGAGAGCCACTACACACTCATGCCCAGGTCCTGAGAAACAGCTCCTCAGTACCCATTTTCTTGCACAAATGACTCTGCCCTGCCCAAAAGCCCCCTGCCCATACCCATAATAAGGGCCTAGGAAACAGCCCTGTGGGCTGCCCCAGGCAAGTACAGGATGTGGTCTGGATGTTTTGTACACTCCAAATTTTACGTTGAAATGTGACCTCCAATGTTGGAGGTGGGGGTCTAGTGAGAGGTGTTTGGGCCATGGGGGTTGATGTCTCATGAATGGCTTGGTGATGTCTTCATGGTAATGAGTTAAGTCTCACTCTATGAGTTTACATGAGATCTGATTGTTTAAAAGAAACTCACACCTCCTCCCCTCTATCTCTTTATCCCTCTCTCATCATGTAAAATGCTTGCTCTCCCTTTACTTTCCAGCACGAGTAAAAATTTCCTGAGGCCTCACTAAAAGCCAAGCAGGTGTTGGCGCCATACTTGTACAGGTGGAAGAGCTGTGAGCCAAATAAACCTCTTTTCATTATAAATTACCCAGTCTCTTCATTACAACACAAAACAGATTAATACAGCTTGACCCCAAACTGACTGAGCAGCTGTGTTATCATGTCCCAGGCCACCCCCAGGAGACATGTACCTAAGTTAGATAAAGAAGCCATGCGCCTATGTTCTAGGTCTAGAAAATAGACCCATGGGCTACCACTGACAGACGCATTCCTGGGCTGAATCAAGAGCTGTGAAACCCCATTCTTTTCCTGAGAAATGGCCCTGAGGGCTGTCACTAGCAGACAAGCCCCCAAGTTGGACAAGCAACTGTGCACCCACATCCCGAGTCTGAAAAATTGTCTTATTGGATGCCCCTGATAGACACACACCCAGGCTGGCCAAATAGCCTTGCACCCAAATCGTGGACCTGAGAAAAAGCCTGGGAAAACAACTCCAACAGACATACACCCAGGTCAGCTGAGAAGCCAGGCAGCCATGTACCAGGACTAAGAAACAGCCCCATGGGCCACACCTGGCTGACATGACCCCAGCCTGGCAAGAAATTGTGCACCCATGCCCCCAGCCAGAGTAACAGCCCCATGGTCCAAATCCCTGTGAGCCAGATCTCAAGTTGGCCAATGCACTATGTGCATGTACATGCTTCTAACCTGAGAAACAGCCTGACAAGCCTATGTCTAGCAAAGTTATACCACCAACAACACAAATCCTCAGCCTAGGCCACTAAGATACTAGGAAATGTCACTAGCATGGATTATAGCTGAAGAAACTACATGGAGACTACACTGTTGCACTAACCTACAACAAAAGTCAACACACTCCTATGAATGAACATTCTAAGACTCACATACATCAGTAAAATCTTTCCTTATCCAACCTATACAATAAAATTGGAAGAGATAACTGTTCCACCAGATGCATGGAAATCAACACTGGGACACATCAAACACATGAAAAACAAGAAAACACTACACATCCAAATGAACATTCAAAGTGTCAAAAAAAAAAAAAAATCCAAAGTAATAATCCTAAGGAAACTCAGTGAGATATAAGAGATTACAGATAGACAATTTAAAGAAATCAGGTAAACAATTCATGATTTGAATGAGAAATTCAACAGAGACAGATATCATTAAGAATCAAACAGATTTTAGAGCTCAATAATTTAGTTAATAAATTAAAAAACACAATTGAGAGCTTCAACAACAGACTAACCAAACAAAAGAAATAATTTCTGATCTTGGAGATAGTTCTTTTGAATAATGCAGGCAGACAAAAGAAAAAAAATAAAATAATAAAAAGTAATGAAGAAAGCCTGCGGGATTTATGAGGCACCATTAAGCTAACAAGTATTCACATTACGGGTATTTCAGAAAGGAAAGAGAAATCAAAAGGTACAGAAAATCTATTTAGGCTGGGCACAGTGGCTGACACCTGTAAGCCCAGCACTTTGGGAGGCCGAGGCAGGCGGATCACGAAATCAGGGGTTTGAGAACAGCCTGGCCAACATAGTGATAGTGAAAACCCATCTCTAAAAATACAAAAAATTAGCTGGGTGTGGTGGTGGTGCCTATAATCCCAGCTACTTGGGAGGCTGAGGCAGGAGAATCGCTTGAACCCAGGAGGTGGAGGTTATAGTGAGCTGAGATTGCACCACTGCACTCCAGCCCAGTTGACAGTGCAAGACTCTATCTCAAAAAAAAAAAAAAGAAAGAAAAAAGTATCTAATAAAATAATAGCTGAAAATCTCCCAAACCCTGGGAAAGAGATAGACATCTAGAACTAATAAGCTTGAAGATCCCCAAATATATTAAACCAAAACACATCCTCTCTGAAGCACATTATAACCAAACTGTCAAAAGCAAAAGACAAAAAATAAATTCTAAAAACAGCAAGAGAAAAGTGTCAAGTCACACATAAGAGAACCCCCATTAGAATAAAAGTGGATTTCTCAGCAGAAACCTAAAGACCATGAAAGAATGGGGTGATATAGTCAAAGTGCCAAAAATAGGGGAGGGGACCCGTCAGATGATATTATTACAGCAAGCTAAACTACCCTTCAGTAATGAAGGAAAAATAAAATCTCTCATAAACAAGCAAAAGCTAAGGGAATTCAACACCAGTAGACTGGTCTTAGAAGAAATGCTCCAGGAAGTCACACATTTGAAAATGAAAAAATAATAGAATCATGAAAACATGCAATACTATAAAACTCACCAGCAGCATTGATACAGAAAGGAAAAAGAAAAATGAATCAAATGTTATCACCACAGAGAACCATCCAATCACAAAAATAAACAAGGGAGGAAGAAAGGAACAAAGGATATACAAAACAACAATATAAAAATGAATCAAATGACAAGAATAAGTCTTCACCTGTCAGTAATAACCTTGAGTTTAAATGGATTAAATTTCCCATTTGAAAAATATAGACTGGCTAAATGGACTTAAAAGAAAAAAATAACAACACCCAACCATATGCTGTCTACAAGACACTCACCTCAGCTGTAAAGACACACACAGACTGAAAAGGAAGGGATGGGAAAAGATATTTCACAGAAATGGAAAACAAAAGCCAACAGGAGTAGCTATAGTTACATCAGACAAAACAGGATTTAAGTCATAAACTCTAAAAAGAGACAAAGAAGGACATTATATAATAATAAAGGTATCAATTCAGGAAAATAATATAACTGTATATCTATATGCATTTAACACCAGAGCCCCCAGATATATAAAGCAAGTATTAGTAGATCTAAAGGGAGAGATAAACCCCAGTAATTGGAAACTTCTACATCCATCCCACTGTCAGTGTTGAACAGATCAACTAGACAAAAAAAAATCAATAAAGAAACATTAAAGCACACCATAGATCAAATGAACCTAACAGACATTTACAGAGCATTTCAGCCAACGATTTCATAATATACATTCTTTTCATCAGCATATGGAACATCTCCCAGGATAGATGATATGTTACAAAATTTTCAAAATATTAAAAAATTTTAAGTTATATCAAGTCCCTTATCTGACCACATGGAGTAAAATTAGAAATCAATTAACAGGAGGAACATTTGAAACTATGAAAATGTGTCAAAATTAAACTACATCCTACTGAATGACCAACGAATAAAGAAAGAAATGTAAAATGAAATTTAAAAATTCCTTAAAACATATGAAAATAGAAACACAACATAACCAAATTTATGGACCTATGGGACCCAGCAAAGCATTCTTAAGTAGCAAATTTATGGCAAGAAATGCCTATATCAAAAAACTAGAAATATTTCAAATAAACAATGTAATGATGCATCTCATGGGACTAGAAAGGTAAGAACAAAACAAACCCCAAATTAGTAGAAGGGAAGAAGTAGTAAATATCAGAGCAGTAATACATAAAATTGAGACCAAAAAAAGCAATGCAAAACTCAATAAAACAAAAAGTTGGTTTTTTGAAAATATATACAAAGTCAACAAACCATTACCTAGACTAAAGAAAAAAAAAGAACCCAATAAATGAAATAAGAAATGGTAAAGGAGACATCACAATAGATACCACAGAAATACAAAGGATCATAAGACTTTTTTATGAGCAACTATGAACCAGTAAATTTGAAAACCTAGAGAAACTGGATAAATTCCTGGACACATAGAATATATCAAGATTGAAAGCCCCCAAATTTCAAAAACATTAACAGACCAATAACAAGTCATCAGATGAAATCAGTAATAAAAGTTTCCCAAGAAAAGTATGGGACAAGAGGGCTTTATCACTGAATTCCACCAAACATTTAAGGAAGACTTAATATCAATTATTCTCAAAATATTCAAAAATGGAAGTGGAGATAACTTTTCCTAACTCATTCTATGAAGTAAGCATAACCCTGATATCAAAACCAGAGAAGGAAACAATCAAGGAATTAACCTACAGGCCAATATCCCAATGAACGTAGACATAAACATCTTCAATAAAAGTGTAGCAAACTGAATCCAACAATACATCGAAAAGATAATACACCAAGATCAAATGGGATTTTTTTCCAGAAGTGCAAGGATGGTTTATAATATGCAAATAAATAAATGTCATACATACCATCAACAGAATGAATGATAAAATACTTATGATTATCTCAGATGCAGAAAAAGCATTTCAGAAAATTCAACATCCCTTCACAATATAAACTCTCAATAAATTAGTTACAGAATGAATATACTTCAACACAATAAAGGCTATATATGACAGTCACCTAACATACTAAGTAGGTAAAATCTGAAAGCTTTTCCTTTAAGTCCTGGTATAAGACAAGGATACTCAACCTCACCAATCTTTTTCAACATACTACTGGAAGTCCTAGCCAGAGCAATTAGGCAAGAGAAACAAATAAAGGGCATCCAAATTGGAAAGGAGGAAATCATACCATCCCTGTTTACAGCCTTGCAGAGGGCATGATCTTATATAGATCATATATCTATATATATTATTATATATCTGTATATATTATATATCTATATATATTATATATATTACTTATATAAAACTACAGACTCCACTAAAAAACTCTTAACACTAATCAATGAATTCAGTAAAGTTGCAGGATACAAAAGGAACATATAAAAATCAATAACATTTCTATACACATATGATAAACTAGCTGAGAAAGAAATAAAGAAGGCAATTCCATTTACAATAGCTACAATAAAATAAAATACCTGGAATAAATTCAACAAAAGAGGTGAAAGTCCTCTACAAGGAAAACTCCAAAGCACTGATGAAAAAAATTGAGTAAGATACAAACTGAAAGATATCTTATGCTCATGGATCAGAATTAATACTGCTAAAATGTTCATAATAGCCAAAGCAATCTATGGATTTAATACAATCCCTATCAAAAGATCAATAATCTTCTTCACAGAAAAATAAATAAAAATCTTAAAATTTGTATGGAATCATAAAAGATCTTGAGTAGCCAAAGCAATCCTGGTGGTGGGGGGTAGGGTGGACCTGAAGGCATCACATTGTCAGACTACAAAATATACTACAAAGCTGTAGTAACCAAAACAGCATGAAATTGGCATAATAAAAGACATAGAAAAGGCCAGGCGCAGTGGCTCATGCCTGTAATCCCAGCACTTTGGGAGGCTGAGGAGTGTGGATCATGAGGTCAGGAGATCGAGACCATCCTGGCTAACACGGTGAAACCCCGTCTCTACTCAAAATACAAAAATATTAGCTGGGTGTGGTGGTGGGCACCTGTAGTCCCAGCTACTTGGGAGGCTGAGGCAGGAGAATGGTGTGAACCCAGTAGGCAGAGCTTGCAGTGAGCCGAGATGGCACCACTGCACTCCAGCCTGGGCAACAGAGCAAGACTCCATCTCAAAAAAAAAAAAAAAAAAAAAAAAAAAAAAAACACAGAAAAATAGAACAGACTAGATAACTCAAAATTAATCCTCTTATCTATAGCCAACTGATTTTTCACAAAGGTGCCAAGACCACTCACTGGGGAAAGAACAGTCCCTTCAATAAGTGGTGCTAGGAAAACCGGATACCAACATGCAAGACGAAACTAGACTTCCATCTCTCACCCGCCCCTAGAAAAAAAAAAGAAAAAACTCAAAATGGATCAAAGATCTAAATGTAAGACCCCAAACTGTAAAACTCTATAATAAAATACTGAGGTAATGCTTCAGGACATCCGCCTAGGAAAAGATTTTTTGAATAAGGCCTCAAAAACACAGGCAACAGAAGTGAAAATAAACAAATACACATATCAATCTGAAAGGCTTCTTCACAGTAAAGGAAACAATCAACAGAGTGAAAAGATAACTTAAAGAATGAGAGAAAATATTTGCAAACTATTCATCCAACAGGGCATTACTATATAAAATACACAAGGAACTCAAACATCTCAACAGCAAAAAACAAACAATGGGATTAAAAAATGGGTGAAGGATTTGAACAGATATTTTTCAAAAGAAGACATAAAAATGGTCAACAAATATATGACGAAATGCTCAACATAACCAATCATCAGGGAAATGCAAATCAAAACCACAATGAGATATCTTTTTGCTCCAGTTAGAATAGCTTTTATCAAAAAGACAAAAAATAACAAATGATGGCGAGGATACAGAGAAAAAGGAACTCTTGTATACTGTTGGTGGGAATGTAAACTAGAATATCCACTGTGGAGAACAGTATGGAATTTCATGAAAAAAACTAAAAAGAAAATGACTATATGATCCAGCAATCCCACTACTGGGCATTTATCATCCATTATGCTTCTTTATCGTCCTTTTTTCTTAAATTCTTTCCCTGCTCACCTTTATTCATTGGCATATAAAGTTATTGCTCTGATCACTCATGTCAGTGCAGAAGAGAATATTAATATCAATCAATGTGTATGCCAACAACTTCCTGAAGAAAGAAACTGATATACTCTCCTAGCTGTTGTTGTCACTCAAAAAAGCATCATCTGCTTATAAAGGTGTCACCTCTTCAATGGCCCTTATGTTTTTTTACTCTCAAGGCAACTTTTTGGAGCTTATGTGAAATGCAGAATTCTTATAAAGACTAAAGCATGTTCTTCATCATTAATTTAATTGTTTAAGTAATATCATAAAGTCAAGGGGTTTGAAAGGAAAAACCATAAGTCCTGTCAGCCTGTCACCTGTCATGAGAAGTTTACTACAACAACAACTACAACAACAACAAACCCTTATTACTAGCATAATGAGCAAGAGAACTAGATTTGGAAAAACAACTTCCTGAAAGATATTGTGACATTTTGACAAGCCAATTTTACTAGCATCATGGGAACACTGGGCTGAACCAAATTTTCAGGGTCATCTCAACCAAAAAAACTTAGTAAAACTGATGAGTAATTAGTTGAAGACTCAATGACTCACACTTTTCCAGGTCCTTAAACCAAAAGTGGTCTTAAATTCATCATTTTAAGAAGCTGCCTTATCCTCTTTTCAAGGACATGAGGATTATTACTCTTCAGTATGCTCAATTAGTAATGTATCTAGGTTTTCTAAAATGTTTGGACAGGGTTTGAATATTAGAGCAATAGCTTTTGTCTTTTATCTCTCCGTGTCTGATATACTAGGGAACAGGCTGGCTGCCTGAAGTAATTAATAGAGTTTATAAAGTTGACTAATGCTTGCAATTTATGCATTAGAGGAAAATGGTGTGATACATGTAAATGTCTTTGAGCACCAGTCGTGCTTCACTTCTACATCTCATCTTCCTCAAATAGCAAGTTAAAGATGTAAATTCATATAGTATATTATGGTCATTGTAACAAAACAATTGATGCTACCATTTAAATCCATTATTTAAAAATCACTTCTTTCTAAAAGGATTCATGGGAAAAATATTAGTATAACATTTTCTAGTTTCAAAGGTAATCTATAATTTTCTAATGGCATTTTATTGAAAGATAGTGGGTCTTATTATCATATCTAAATGCCATATTCGAAAGAAAATTGTATAATGATGAAAATGAAAAATGCTTTTTCTAAAGGCTTACTAATTACTATGAATTATCAAAATGAGCTTCAAGCAATACTACACAATTTGATACAAAATTCTTGAATAAAGCAAGGACCTTAACAGCAATATTTTATGAGGACATATAACTTAGTAACCTTTGTTACAACATAGACTTGTAAATTATTGCATGATCCTTAAGAGCCTATTTTCTGTTGACAGTCAGATATCCTCATCATAAATTTAGAAAATCAGCAAAGACAAAAATATTGTATCTATAAAAGGGAGTTATGCTTCCAAAAGAATGTCTTGTTAATGTGCACATTCTAAGCATCTTAGAAGCCTAAAGCCAAAAACTAGAAAGGATTTCAAGCTGTTTTTACAGTTTGGGAAAAAGGGTCAAAGGGGCCCAGGGTGCTTGTTCAAGTTCACATGAAGTTAGTGGCTGTGTTGTAACCAAGGCTTGCTCTCCAAACTCCCAGTTACTACTGCTACTACTCACTATGTAAATATATATGGCCTCATCAGAGGGAGCCTTTCAGCACTTCTAGCTTTGCTCTCACTCACTAGGTTTAAACATTTTCTCTTTAGAATGGCTCAACCTTACTTGCAAAGCAGTTTTAGAATTACGCTACATGCTATATTCACTCCAATAATAGAGACTGCCTTCACTTAAGAAGAAAAGGCATTGTAGCCAGAGATAATTATTTTTCAAATGAAACTACTGGGAACACAAAGGGATATAAAAGGTATTATTCTTTTCTGCTTTTAAAACGTACTCTATTGTAAATAGGCTTTATATATCAAGCTATTGAAAAGAAACATGTATTGGGTTGTTCTTTGGGGGCTCTGGAGAGGCTAAGGTAATTGCCATACAAGACCAAAGTATCCACAGAATTTACAGAGCTCCTGACATTTTGAAAGTAATTTTCAATTGTCATTACTTAATACAGCAATGGTGGAAAGGAAGCATCTTTATTTTTTGGAAGAAGGAAATAGAGTCAGCAATCAAGTAGCTTGTCTGTTTTCACCAAGCAAGTCAGCAGCACTAGAATTTTCAATTATCTGTATTCCTCTTCTCTGTCGATTAGAAAAGGCTGCATGCGAGGACATACTGGGATTCACATTTATAAAGTCTTCTTACCTAGGGAGTCTCAAAGATAAGCACTGCAGAGCAAAAATTAGCAAATGGCCTTTGAGAGTTTTAAAATTTTTAATAAAAGAAAAATACTTCTATTCAAGGCCGAGTAGTTTTGTCCTGAAAATCATTTTTTAAAAAAGCAACTGAATCAGTCTCACTGCACTTAAAAGAGCATTGTACCTTGATACTCTCTGTAGCCACAAATCATGCCGAAGTATTAATCTATCAGCATTGGTGGCCTTAGAAACCATTCTATACTTCTGCCTAGCCTGATTACATGTACTTGAATTTAAAACAAAAACAGCTCTTGAAAGGCTGAAAGCCAGCTTTTTAGTTCAGGGCCAACTGCTGAATTTTTTTTGTCCTCTATATTTTGCCCTGCAATAAAATGGAAAGTATTTTTTATTGCTGAGAGAATGGGGCTGCCTTCTGACTACTCACCCTGTAGATGGTTAGCCAGTTCTAATTCTGGTTGGATTGCTATTTCACAATGCCATTCTCAGTGTTTTTTTCTATTTAATTGACAGATAGTTCCCATTTTGGAAGAGAATATTGCTCACTTGAATTCTTTCCACAGGGGAAAACAATTTTCCAGGATCATTTCCCCAAGAATTGCTTAGATCAAGACCAAGTTGTCTTAAGTGAATTTGTGATAAGATTATGGGAATACCAGAATCTTTACTTGAAAATGTCAAGCAAAAACAAAACAAAACAAAATGAAAAACCCACACCAATAAGAAAGCCCCAAATTTCAAAGTCAGCGTGTTCAAAACAGCAACCCCTGTGTACTCAACTCTGCATTTAGAAACCTCCTGTTTCCTAGATGCTAGCTGACCCTGAGGCGTTTCAGAAGATGTTACCAAACAATGCAGACCTAAGTCCTGATTTACACAGCCTCATGTGCTTTGAGAGGCATGCGATGAATGCATTTTCTTTTTTTTTTTTTTTTTTTTTAATTTATTTATTATTATTATACTGTAAGTTGTAGGGTACATGTGCATAGCGTGCAGGTTTGTTACATATGTATACTTGTGCCTTGTTGGTGTGCTGCACCCATCAACTCGTCATTTACATCAGGTATAACTCCCAATGCAATCCCTCCCCCCTCCCCCCTCCCCATGATAGGCCCCGGTGTGTGATGTTCCCCTTCCCGAGTCCAAGTGATCTCATTGTTCAGTTCCCACCTATGAGTGAGAACATGCGGTGTTTGGTTTTCTGTTCTTGTGATAGTTTGCTAAGAATGATGGATTCCAGCTGCATCCATGTCCCTACAAAGGACACAAACTCATCCTTTTTTATGGCTGCATAGTATTCCATGGTGTATATGTGCCACATTTTCTTAATCCAATCTGTCACTGATGGACATTTGGGTTGATTCCAAGTCTTTGCTATTGTGAATGCATTTTCAAAGGCCTGAACAACAGCAGCCGTTCTCTCTGGAAGCCAGAAGAGCAACCTCTCTGTGACAGACAGAATCGGTTACCAAAGGGTTGTCTCTGCTAATGAAATGTAATGAGAGAACATCTTTTATTGCTGTCACATTGTGTCAAACAAGAAGACTCATCACCAACAGTAATCCTGAAAATATCAGACAGTCTTAAATGTTTCTTTGCAAATAAATTTGTAAACAGGAGGGCTTTAAATCAATGAGGACTAATTACAGAAATAGAAGTAAAATATTTAAGGACTATTCCATCAAAGAGCCAAAAGAGTGGTACACAGGTAGGCAATACTCCCTACAGTTCTTGCAGAGTGTCAATGGAGTGGAGAGGGGGGTGATTGTGGTACTTCATTGTTTAGTGGAAATAAGCGAGAGCCAGCCCTGCAGGCACTAATGTTTTTGTGAATATCTCTCTTGTCAGTGCACTAATAAGGGTCCTGTTTTGCATACTAGCCTTGTCTCTGGTTCACTACCATAGATACATCTTTCTTGTTTACTTCTAATATTTTCTTCCTGTATTATATGAATCTATTATGAATGTCCTTTTTGGGGACAAGGCAGAGAATATGTGAACAATTTAGGTGCATGATGAGGAAAGTAGGGCAGAACAAGATGGTCATTACAAGGTGGATTTTTATTAAGTTTTTGGCAAATTTGGGCCTTCCTTCTCAGTGTCCTTTTTTCTTCTTTGTCCTCAGAGGAAGGCTTACGCGATCCTTGCAGGAAAAATAGTTTATGTACAAATTTATAGTATAATATTAAGAAAATCTTTGTATTCCTCTTAGGAGAATTTAATATTTTTGGGGTTCTTTAGAGAGAGGGCAATACTTTAAACTAAGGGAATGCTACCTTGTATAAGACTGAAGAGTAATGATCTTCTTAACCAAGAAATAACATGACAAAGTGGTATAAATCTCATCTGTGGAGATGGTCTCACTGTTAACCTTTGAAGAGGTCTGCCTTTGTCATGAAGTTAAAAGGACCTGAGACCCACTTGCTCAGTCTCAAACTCTCTTCTCTACTAGATTTAACATGCTCACATCTCCATCAATATTGAAGATTCATAATCTTCCATTTATACATTTTTGGCGATTTTACTTAGAATGTCTTATTATCTGGTATCAGCTCACTGACTCCTGTTTCTGAAAATTAGATTCATTTGTAGCCTTTGTGAGGGGGGGCTCCATCCCTACCACTCTATTGTGAAATGAAACTGAACCCACTGATTTGCTAAATCCAATTTGTTAAGTAACATACTAGAATTCTCAGCAACATATAATATCATTGTTTCTTTCCCTATTCTTGAAGCACACTGCTATAGACTGTGCACTGCCCCCTACCTAAATTCGTATGTGGAAATCTAATCCCCATTGTGATGGTGTCAGGAGGAAGAGCCTTTGGGAGGCTATTGGGTCATGAGGGCAAGTTCTCAGGAATGGGACTAGTGCCCTTATAAAAGAGACCCCAGAGAGCTCTTGTTCCTTCTGCCATGTGAGGCTACAGTGAAAAGGCAGCTGTCTATCTACCAGGACATGGGCAGACATTTCATCTGCTGGTGCCTTGATCTTGGACTTCACAGCCTCCAGAACTCAGAAATAAATTTCTACTGTTTATAAGCCACTAAGTTTACAGTATTTTGTTATAGCAGCCTGAACAAACTGAAATACATAGTCTGTTCTTGGTTTCTGTGCATATGGTGTTCCTTCTACCCTTCATCTCTCCTTCTCAGTCTTTCTTTCTTTAGCTTTTGCCAAATTCTTCTTTCTTCTCTAACCTTTAAATGTTAACATTCCTCAAGAATCAATCCTAAGTGTCATGGTCTTCTCACTCTCTAATTTCTATCTCATCCACAGCTACAATTACTATCTACCATTGAAATATTCATTATTCTCAAATTGACAACAATCTTTTCTCTGAGCAACAGACCTACCTACCATATCTCAAAAGTACCTCATTAAAAAAAAATCAGTTTATGATCACCCTACTCTCCAAACCTGGGAACCATATAATCCTTCTCTACCTTAGTGAATTCCATCACTTCTCTCCAATATTCAGACCAAAACTCTTTGCACTTTCCCTGACCTTTTCCCCCTTTACCACCTATATTTATTTTCTGAAGACCTGCTGGCTTTGCCACCTAAATGTCTCTCAAATGCTTTTTGTTAACTCACATTGTCCTCTCTCTATTCATGTCTACTACTAGCTTTAATATGAAAAATATTCTGATTGTTCTCCCTACTTTCAATGTACACCCCTTCAATCCCAGAGACAAGAGTGCCCAAATTTAATATAAACCAACTCATCTCATTTGCCAGCTTAGAAGTCTGATGTGATTTCCCCATTTCTTAATGTGGCTTACAAAGTCTTGTGAGATTTGATCTCTGTCATTCTCTCCTTCCTGATCTCCTTCTCTCTCTTTTTCTAGCTCTCAGACATATTGCTAGTTTAGTTCCTTGACTGTATAATGTTGCTTCCTACTTTGAGGGCTTTTTCCATGCTGTTCCTCTATGTAGAATGTTTTCCATTTGTTCCTCCATCTAGAATGTTCTCTGCACCTCCTTGCTTAACTAATACCAACTAATTCTTGCCTAGCCAGCACCAGCTAATTCTTCAGAATTCAGGCCACATCTAGTTAAAATGTCACTTCCCCTAAGAAGACTTCCCAGAAAGATTAACATATGCCTCAGTCCCCCACTGGACCATAAGCTCCATTAAGGCAAGAAACTTATCTATTTTATTCATTATTTTATATGCAACATTTTGTAGGCACATAGAAAATAACTGTTGAATAGATGAAAGCATATGAGGAAGTGAATGAACATGGGTGATGCTGGTGCATAAGGGACTGCAGAGCCACGGCAAGGAGCCTTTAAATCTTTATGTATACCAAGGGATATTACAGATTAAAAAAAAAATCTGTCCATGCTCATTTGGAGGCTTTACATAGATTTTGACAAGAGAAGGAGTTAATAAAGAACAGTATTGGGTATCATAAATCTAGATAAAAACTAAGTGTATTTACACATCTGTAGTCATATAGTTGTCAGAACTTCCCATTGAAGGGCTTAGGTATGAATCCCATTAGCCTTCAAAACTGAAGGATGGAGCCTAGGGCAGCTGAACTAATTAGTGCAAAATGCTGTACTGATTTTCTATGAACGTCATGACACAAAGTAGTTTGAGAAGCGTTGCTAGATGGAATCCATTTGAAGGTGTTTTTGTTGTTTGGTGCTTTTTTTTCCCCTTAAAAAGAAATTGAGATCTTACCTTTAAAAGCAAAATACATTGAATCAACAAGACTACAACTTGAATCAGTCTAGAAGTCTAAGTTTCTATTCATTGGGTTGTCAGGTACCATTAAAATGATTTTCATGAAGAGTATATAATAGTATTATAAATGTTTATAATACGAACATGTTGATATGGTTTGAATATTTGTCCCCTCTAAATCTCATGTTAAAATGTGATCCATAGTGCTGGAGGTTGGGCCTGATGGGAGGTGTTTGGGTTATGGGGGTGGATCTCTTATGAATGGCTTGGTGCCATCCCCATGATAATAAGTGAGTGTTCCTCCTCTTAGTTCACAGAGTGAGATGAGAGCTGGTGGTTTAATAAAGTCTAGCATCTCCCTTGGTCCCTTTCTTTCCATGTGATATGCCTGCTCCCCTGTTGCCTTCTGCCATGACTGGAAGCTTCCAGTGGCCTCACCAAGAACAGATGCCAGCACTATGCTTCCTGTGCAGCCTGTAGAACCATGAACCAAATAAACCTCTTTTCTTCATAAATGACTAAGGCTCAGGTATTACTTTATAGCAATGCAAAACAGACTAACACAGATGTTAAATGGAATAAAGCAAGATATAAAATTGAAAATGCACTATAAGTACAACTGTAAAATACAAAGATAGGTAATAGCAGTTGTGTTTGGTTTAGATTGCTTTCATTTTCTTTCTCTATCTTGGCTTATATATGTGTGTGTATGTGTGTGTATACATACACATATACAGACATATATAGACATATATATGTGCTTTTTTATTTGAAGAAATAGCTGTTTTGCCTGTAACTGCTGAGTATTCAGCAATTAAGACATCAAAGATACAAGCTATACACATGTCAGAAATATTTAACAAAATAAGATATTTAATTTTTCTTTTGATATTTCTGGATGGTTATGATTTTTATAAGACAGGCTTCACTATAGAGATTAACTTTATATCCAAATACTATTATCTCATAATAATTATTATAACTTATTCTTAGAGCCAAATAGTGAAATATTCATTGAATTACATACCAGCTTCCCTACTGAGCTGTAAGATGATCCTTGGTATTGGAAATGGTGTTTTCTATTTGGTGTGCACGTTATAAAGCACAATGCCTGACTCATCATAAGTAATTTTTAAATGTTTATTAAATGAATGAATACATATTATCAATAAAAAATATGTACCTCTCATCACACATGCTACCTTCTTGTCCAAATAAAGTTCAGTGAACCTTCACTTTGATCTGATATTGCCTCTTCTAATGTCTTCATGATTATAATTTCGTATTTTAAAAAGAGAAGCCCTCAGTAGATAATTAGCAGCAATCAAGAGAAGCATGCTATATCAGCAAAATTTCTGCCAAGAACAATTATCTTTGTAGAAAATATATCTCACGAGACAGACTGAGGGCACCTATCCTGCAGTAGAGGAGTTTTGAGAACCACTTCTACTAGAACATTTCTCTCAAGCCAATCTTCCTAGACTATCTATCTGAGCTGAGTGCCTGGTGGTGTGGTTTGCCTGGCATAGATACCAACATATTTACAATCTTTCT